>NW_006284245.1:1362035-1365804 GCF_000327345.1 Myotis davidii
ATTTACGTAAACATCATTAAATATTTTTAGCAGTGATGGCGAACCTTTTGAGCTCGGCGTGTCAGCATTTTGAAGAACCCTAAGTTATCTCTGGTGCCGTGTCACATTTAGAAATTTTTTGATATTTGCAACCATAGTAAAACAAAGACTTATATTTTTGATATTTATTTTATATATTTAAATGCCATTTAACAAAGAAAAATCAACCAAAAAAATGAGTTCGCGTGTCACCTCTGACACATGTGTCATAGGTTCGCCATCACTGATTTATAGTAAAGTATTCCGGGTCCACGTTGCTTTCTTATTTCACAAATTTAGAACGAGTTGCCCTCTAAAGAACAGATTTAGACACCAAAATGCAGAGGGCTAGAATTAACATGGTTTCTCATCACCGGGGAAGCGATCACGGAAGAATCTGGTGACTATAGTGAGCAAGCAGGAAACACTTTTTTTTTCATGATCAGGTTTTTAACTGATCTCTTCTTTTAATAAAAATTTTGACATAGCTTTAATATCTAAGTGAATGCATTTTTCCATATGCACTAAAATTGGGGAAAACTTGCTATATATTCTTATAGCAGCAAACTATGTGATAAACTTAAATACTTTCTCCAAATTTGTAAGTCTCTCTTTTCTTCTTGCAGTTTTTGGATCAAGCATTCTGGATCAAGATACAGGTTGCGATGGCTCTCCTTGATGGCATGGCTGAAGCAACGGACAGTCACACCTTTTATTGTTCAAATTGAGACATTCTGAATGTGAAAGAGGCCTTTGTTAATAAGGATTCTGGGAAAATGAACACACTCTAAGGCCACCTCAGGCAAACATGGACATGTGACTGCCCTCCTCAAGTGCCAGGTATGTAAATAAAGGTGAATTCTCTTCCTGCGAAACCAAAATATGACATATATAGAAGTAAATATCCCTATATTTCATAGAGAATCCTATACATCTATATGCAAGGAAACTGACAAAGAAAATTGTCTAAAATTCTTTAAGTATTTTATGGGCAATGGAATCATTATTAACTTTTAATATAAGGATTTTTAATATTAAACTAATTTCTCAATGCTTTATAATCTCAGTATTTCCAAAGGCCAATTATGAATGTCAAAACTTAGAACTAAATTCATGTCAAGAATTATTTTTAAAGTATGCCTAATATTACATTTTTCAAAAGCCAAACACTGACAAATTGCATAAAACATCTACTAGTATATATCCATGTAATGTTCAAAAGATTGACTCACAAGAAAAACTCATGAATGGCAAGTTGTAATGTCATATACATATTACATTCACTAATACCAATCTGGTTAATGGTATACTTTAGGGATTTTTCTTATTAAGGTAAATACAGGAATTTTATATAGTTGTAGCCATAAAAAAAACCTTAGCGTAACATTTCAAATCTTTATGTGAGTTATAATACACCATATCCAAAATCTGAGCATTTTAGTTTACAAAACACCATATCACCAAATATATGAGAGTCTTTAACATTATATTTTTCAAAAGCCAAACACTGAAAAATTACATAAAATATCTACTAGTATATATCCATGTAATGTTCAAAAGATTGACTCACAAGAAAAACTCATGAATGGCAAGTTGTAATGTCATATACATATTACATTCACCAATTCCAACCTAGTTAATGGTATACTTTGGGGATTTTTCTTATTAAGGTGAATACAGGAATTTTATATAGTTATAGCAGTAAAAAACTTTAGTTTAACATTTCAAATCTTTATGTGAGTTATAATATACCATATCCAAAATCTGAGCATTTTAGTTTACAAAACACCATATCACCCAATATATGAGAGTCGATCTTTTCTGGATTACTTGATGATTAGGCTTTAGTCAACTGTGTGGGATAGTCTTCCTAAAATCCAGCTTGCATTTGGATTCTGATATGGCTGGGGTCCTTGGGACATTTATCATACGTTATATCGCCATCCAGGATTAGGTTAGGGTTATCTAAGGTTATCCATTTCAGCCACCTTAGATTTACTCATCAATTTCATTTTCAACTCCCTTCATTGGCATGGTTAAGGAAATACAAGGAACTATGTGCTTTGGGCTATCTTGCCATCAACGTAGTGCTTTTTTCATTGAATATGATTGGTCAGAGAAAAGGAGCACTGGATACATTCTGCAGATAAAATTCATGACAAAAACTTCCCCCACACCAGAATGAGTTCCTCTGATAGACTATTTCTCTCCACTTTAGCATCCAAAGATCACTATTTCTTCCTAAACATCTTTTAGTAATAAAGCATGATAATGAGGATGAGAGGATCTTCTTGCCAATTTTACTTGTATTACCAACTGCATCATTTTGAGTGTTACTTATTGGTAGCAAGATCACATGCCAAAGTGCACGCATGCATAAACACACACACACGCACACACACACACACACACACACACACACACACTAGCAATACTCACCTTAGGAACTTTAAATCCTACTCCAGGGAGAAAGCAGAATTTCTCACCTCCCAGTTTTCACTGAATAGCCTTTCTGCTCCCAGTCTTTCATGTTCTAGAAGGTCCATTTCCCAATAGAATTAATTTGGTTGCAGGCCTTCCAGATGAAAATTCATGTTTCATGTGTTCCCGTCTAGAAGCTATTGTTAAAGCCTTTCACTGGTAAGGCCTAGCAAGTGTTGTGGACTTCACCTATGTGACCATTTCTTGGAAATTTATCTTTGGCGAAAAAGTGCCTGATAAACTTTTTTTTTCTTATTAATAGGCTTTTACTCACTGGAGAGCAGAGGAAACAAAAAGGCATTTATTTCTTTGAATTTAATTCTAAATTAAATTATGAGAAAGACCTGAGAATTGTGTAGATGTGAAGAAACCTTGGAGAAAAGTAACAGGTCATATTAGTTTCTAAATCACCAAGAATGGAAATATTAGGCACATTCACATCCATGTCTTATACTTTAGTTCTGGGTAAATAATTTAAAAGGCAAGAAGGAAAAGAAATGATATAATATTAAATGTCAACTGTAAGTAAAAAAAATTAAAATTATTCAGAAAAAGAAGAATGAGAGCTATAAGCTATGGCAAACCGAAAAAGCACCCTATTCCAAAAGAATAGTACATTTTAAAATGAAATTACAAAGGAAATAACTGAATAGCCTTTCTGCTCCCAGTCTTTCATGTTCTAGAAGGTCCATTTCCCAATAGAATTAATTTGGTTGCAGGCCTTCCAGATGAAAATTCATGTGTTCCCTTCCAGAAGCTATTGTTAAAGTCTTCCACTTTAGTGTTCGTTAGGACAGTTAACGTCCACTAGTAGTGTTGTGGGACTTCAACTATATGACCATTTCTTGGAAATTTATCTTTGGTGAAAAAGTGCCTGATAAATTTTTTTTTTCTTATCAATAGGCTTTTACTCACTGGAGAGCAGAGGAAACAAAAAGGCATTTATTTCTTTGAATTTAATTCTAAATTAAATTATGAGAAAGACCTGAGAATTGTGTAGATGTGAAGAAACCTTGGAGAAAAGTAACAGGTCATGTTAGCTTCTAAATTGCCAAGAATGGAAATATTAGGCACATTCACACCCATGTCTTATACTTTAGTTCTGGGTAAATAACTTAAAAGTCAAGAAGGAAAAGAAATAATATAATATTAAATGTCAACTGTAAGTGAAAAACTTTAAAAATTTTTTAGAAAAAGAAGAATGAGCCAGAACCGGTTTGGCTCAGTGGATAGAGCGTCGGCCTGTGGACTGAAGGGGCACGGGTTCGCT
>NW_006284245.1:1365835-1368459 GCF_000327345.1 Myotis davidii
CCTTTTCCAAAAGAAAAGTACATTCTAAAATGAAATTACAAAGGAAATATGGCAGGGGATAAATATGTTAGGCCAATATACCTACATGGACAGTTGTTTTATGATGTTTTACTTAAAGACTGTAGTAATGGGCACATAACTAAAGATAAAAGTAAAATAAAAGTATATTGCAGATACTAACAAACACAGGTGAAGAAGGCTAACGCTCAGGCTTAAGAAAAACTATAAAGAAAAGTGGAAAATGCTCTTTTAGCTCTGTTGGAACAAGAAAACATACAAATAAGAAATGAAACGAATGAAAGAGGAAAGCAATATTGGAGGAACATCTCCCACATACCCGCTATTCACCAAATAAGCCACGTATAATCTTGACAGTAACAAACAAACAAACGTGATGCACGTATACAGCATGGTGGACCTAGAGGGCATTGTGCTAAGTGGAAAAAGCCAGTCAGAGGAAGACAAATACCATATGACTTCACTTAGAAGTGGAATCCAAAGAACAATATAAATGGACTCAAATACAGAGAACAGGAGCTGTAAGCTATGGCAAATGAGTCCGAAAAAGCACCCTATTCCAAAAAAACAGTACATTTTAAAATGAAATTACAAAGGAAATATGGCAGGGGATAAATATGTTAGGCCAATATACCTACATGGACAGTTGTTTTATGATGTTTTACTTAAAGACTGTAGTAATGGGCACATAATTAAAGATAAAAGCAAAATTAAAGTAGATTGCAGACACTAACAAACACAGGTGAAGAAGGCTAAAGCTCGGGCTTAAGAACAACTATAAAGAAAAGTGGAAAGTGCTCTTTTAGCTCTGTGGGAACAAGAAACCCTACAAATAAGAAATAAAACGAATGAAAGAGGAAAGCAATATTGGAGGAACATCTCTCACATATCCGCTATTCACCAAATAAGCCACGTATAATCTTGACAGTAACAAACAAACAACTGTGATGCACGCATGGTGGACCTAGAGGGCATTGTGCTAAGTGGAAAAAGCCAGTCAGAGGAAGACAAATACCATATGACTTCACTTAGAAGTGGAATCCAAAGAACAATATAAATGGACTCAAATACAGAGAACAGACTGTCAGAGGAAAAGGATGTGGGAGCTGGGTGAAAGGGTGAAGGGACTGAGAAGTACAGGCTGGTGGTCACAAAATAGTCACGGGCATGTAAAGTACAGCAGAGGGAACATAGACAATATTATTGTAATATGGATGTACGGGGCCAGGGGCTACTTGAGTTATCGGGAAGAACACTTTGTAAAATATGATTGTCTAACCACTGTGCTGTGCACCTGAAGCCAATACAAAATAATATTGAATGTGAACTGTAATTTGAAAAAATTCAAAATTCAAAAAAATTATTTATGAGGTCATATCCATACCAAAAAACCCCCCAAAACAAACCTGCAAAAACGTTATCATCAGTCCCATTTCACACAGAGGCGACTGAGGAGAGAAGTGGGGCGTTTGCAGAGGCTGTATGACCAGTAAATGAGCTGCTGGAATCAGGTCTTCCTGACTCCAAATACAAAAGAGAAACATGGACTATGGACTCTGTTTCACTCTCACTTTCCCTCCCAAGAAAAATGGTCTTTCCTTTGATATGAATGAAAACTTGTAACTTAAGAAAATTAAAGCATATGAGATCATGAAAACCTCCTTTCTTTGGGATAATTGATGGCTTAAATGGAATTACATCCAGGCTATTGTAAGAACATAGTGCTCCATAGATGCGTCTACTGTAAAGCTTACCACATTTGGTTCCATTTGGGGGAGAAACTACTTATTCACCATGGATTGTGAGTTCATTATATATCCAATAACAAGCGCATACATTCGCAGGCTTGTTAACTAATGTATGTCTCATACGGGAGCCATTGTAAGGAAATGAAGAACTGGAGATGTGCTAGAAATTCTAAAAAGTGAAAATAAACTGGTATTCAAAAAACAGATAAGAGCACCTACTATGTGTCAGTTTTAGTGCAGTGCTTGGTACTCGACCTGTGTTGCCTCGTGTAAGCCTTGCAATGACCTGGGTAGTTTTTATGTATCAGGAAGCAAAGCTGAAACGAGTTGGAAATTGCCATCCCTCAGTTTGTGGGGTGAGCCAGAGGGCGGGTTTCACAGCCATGGCCGGTGTGAAAGAACATGCCGGAGTCCTGACTTTGCCACGTGATGTAGGAACAGGTTTCTTAACCACTCTAAGCTTCACTTTTCTTGTTTGCAAACAGGGATAATGACAAAAGCCAACTCAGAAATGTCGCAGTTATGTCAAAAATACTCCAATGTGCACAGTGGTTAGCAAGTGCTCAACAATATAAATAATGTTAAAAATTCATAATAATGAGAAAAATTGCCAGTAGGTAGGATGCCATCACGTGTTTTTCCAATTGGTTGGTTGCTTTTCATGTAGACAGTTATTTCACAGGGGACACCGGGAGAAGGGCCACCCCACCTCCATCCTGAGCCATCATCATATTGGGGCCCAGAGAGGGTGACAAGAATTAGAACACCCGGTCCTCAAGTTTTTACTGTTCAGCAGACACATCTGCACCGGATGGTAGGAGACGTCCCAGGTCCACGGCGGTCATCTCTGTGGGTCAC
>NW_006284245.1:1368520-1393408 GCF_000327345.1 Myotis davidii
GGGGTGGGGGACAGAGCTGCTCCCTGCAGAGAGAGGCTTTCCTGTCCGTCTTACACTGCACACTGTCACTTCCCCTGCCCAGCTCTCCGCAGGACACAGCTTTGCCAGGCCATCTCCACCAAGTACAGGCGACTGTCCCTCAGGCACAGCTGCAGGCCAGTGACAGCGGCCACAGGCAGACCGCAAGTGTGCGGTGTGGGAATCCTAGGGGATAGAACATTAGTGAACGTCTGCTTCTTTCGATTTGTCTTTTTACTGGACAGTCTAAGGACGTTCTTCCAGGGCAAGTGTTGCTACAAAGAGAAAAGGTCTTCGCTGCTATTGCTGTAAAATAACGGGACACAGGTCATTTCCAATGCCCTTGCAGAGTGCACCTCCGCGGTGTTGAGGGCACAGCTGAAGAGGTGAGCAGCGCAGGGCGCCCAGAGAGCCAGGTCGCTGCAGGGTTTTAGAGAGGCCTCTCACGCAAAGCTGGGATGAGGTTAGCGATGCCGTGGGCACCGTGACCTGCTCCCTTCCTTTCCCCATCACGTCCCCCTTTCCCCTCACTCTTGCTGTCCTGACATTGAATCTACCAATAAAGCCCTAACTGGAAGCTTTGCCTCTGCCTGGTTTCCACCCACGCAGGCTGTGCCAGCATTGCTCTGGAACTTTCTACGGATGGCACATTTTGACCAGGGGTGCAACAAGCATGGGCCACTCACAGCTTCCTTTGCCTGCAGCCCTGATACTTTGCCCTCTGGGTTGATGTATCAGTAACAAAACTGACATTTTGATCTGCATTTGCCCATAGGCTGTATTTCTTTACAAAAGGGACCCAAAATCAACCAGTAGGAAAGGTGTATAACTGATCTTCGCAAACCCCAGAGCATGAGCCAGGTCTCTCTCTGCTCTCAACTGTTAAATGGCACCTACGACTCTTACTCTATGTAAAGTCTACCTTATATCATCAGCCACCTGAAGCCAGTGGCCCTAATTTAGGTATACGTGAATACCTCATAATGTCCAGGGCAGACTATTGAATAGAGGGTGTGAGCAAATACTCAACTAAGTCATCCCCCAGAAAACCAAATTATTCATCTTAAGGAAATGACCTTTAAAAGTTAGTATCCATTTAAGAAGACATGGAAGAGTTGAGGCAAAAAAAGTAAGGTGAGGACAGTGGACGATAGACATCATAAATTATTTTACAAAAAGCTCTAGCTAGAATCTTCAATGAGAACACTAGAAACAAATATTGGGAACTAAATCCTCTGAGGTGTGATGTTTCATTAAAAGGCAGAACTTGTTAAAATAACTACAATGCATAACGTAGTTCCAGTCACTGAACTTTATCTCTGCAATTACAGTTAGTTTGCACTAGATGATAGAGAAGGGTCCAGGTTTAGAGGAGATGGGAAAGAAACAGCTCGCAGCCCGTGGTCATGACATTGCTCATTGGCATTAGCTGTTTTCGGAAAAGGAAGCTTTGCAAAATGCACTGTGTGTGATTAGAACAGACCGCAATTGTGTGGGATGGATCAAAGCAAAATTGAATTTTCTGTGTGTGTGTGTATGTGTGAGTGTGTGAGTGTGTGTATGTGTGCGTGTGTGTGTGAGAGATAAAGTGACATTCTTCCAATTATTAACTATATAGCTTATAGACAATGACACAGAGAAATAGGAAGTGTCATAGTTATAACAGGGCATTGGTTTTATAATTCAACCTAATAAGTATCTTAATAATAATAACCACCACAACAGCAATAAGAGCTACCACTTCTAGAGCCATAACTACTTGTCAAGCCTAAGCATGTGTACGCACACAAACACACACGTAGACCTCAAAGCAAATATACAAGGCAGGGATAACTGCTTTCTCTATTTGATGGTAAGGACACTGAGACACAAATGTGTTTAGAGACTTGCTTGAGTTTACAAAGCTGGTGAGTGACAGAGCCGGATTCACACCAGGAGCTCTGGTTGTATGCTCGCTGTTCATTGTTAGTTTAAAATTGGTCTGTCATGACAATTTCATGAAATGGGCAGGTATCTTGAAATTTCATGCAAGAAGAATTAGAAAGTCTGATTATCCTCATGTCTATTAAAAATTGAATTGGTTACCTCGGACATCCTAATCATAGGTAATAGTGAAATACTGAAATGGTGAAGTTTTCTCTCTGAAATCATGACTAAATCAACGGTGTCCACTCTCACCACTTTGGTTCAACACTCTGGTGGAGGCACCAGGCAACCAGGCACTGGGGAAAAACAAAAGGCAGTCATAGCAGATAAAAGTAAAACTGTCCTATTGACAGATGATATGACTCTTTAAATAGGATGCCCAAGGAATCTACAAAATTACTGTTTGAACTAATAAAACTATGGTTAGAACTACCGTATTTGCCGGCGTATAAGACGAATATAATGTTAATGTGAAATTCAATTGGATCTTCATATAGTAGTGGCAAAAATTGAAAAATAGAATTTCTAAATATGCTGTTATTGGGGGGCTATACACTTCCTTGTCATGTCCAGGGAGGGGATGATAGAGAACTGGGTTCTTCTGACTTTCAGAGAAGTGAGAGATTCCTTTCCAAAGCCCCAGAAAACTTCTCAAACATCATTGGCCCAGATTGAGTCATATTATTATTTCTGAAGCAAGCATGGTTTCAAGGGACAAAAAAATGATTCTGATAAGCTTAGAGTAATCAGTGTGTACCTTTAAACCAGGATATAATGTGTTCCGCCCAACATATATAGTTGCATAGACAGAAAGATAGCTATTCAAATGAAAATGTGGTGCTATTAGAAAGAGGGTTTAACAGATGTCAAATAGGCAACTAAAAATGTTCACTACAATATCAAAAGTTCAACTACAAAACTATTTGAAACTATAAGGAAGTTCATTAGCATGAACAGATACAAAACATACACAGAAATAGAGATTTGCTTATAATGACCGGTTAGAAAATAGAATAAAAAAGGAGATCTCATACTAATTCTCAAAATAAATATGAATAAATATCAAATGCCTACAAACACACTTAAGAATTTGCAAGACCAATGGAAAAGAACAACAACAATGTAACTTGGCTTGAGAATTGAAAAAAGACTTTATCAAATGGAGAGAGAGGAATTATATTTCTGAATGGGGAAGTTCAAGATTATAACAGTCCATGAAGTTAATACTTTTCATTAATTATAGTTGGGAGAACATGAAACTTAAAAAATGGTTCTAAAGTTCATCTAGATAATAAATATTTAAAAATAATAATCAGAAGGATCTACCAGAAAAATAACAAAAAGTATGCCAAAACTGATTAAAACCACATTTCTTTTTATACAGACATAATGAAATTTCAAATCAAACAATGTTGGAAAACTTTTCAGACTATTTAGGGAAATACTAAGAGTTCTACTTTATACTATACATCATAAAATATTCTAGAAAAATTAAAATTTAAGTGTAAAAAGTAAAATCATGAAAATAATGTAGAACAAAGTGTTATATTTTTATAACTTTTGGATAGAGCAGATCTTTCTTAGCATAAATACCAATTTGGAAACCTCATAGGAAAAGTTTATAAGACTTAAGTACATACATTTTCAAAAAATTTTTATGGCATTCAAATACCATCATTTTAAGTGAAAGATAAATAATTAACTGGAAAATTAATTGCTACATATAATAGCTAAAATATTTACATTCCCTTTTTACATTATTATATTGTAAATAGTGACAAATAAATAATAAGTAAAATATTAAGCATACATGAAAAATGGGTAGAGGATAGAAATGAAAAATTTGTAAAAGAATAAATATAAATAACTAATACATGGAAGATGCTCAGCCTCATCGTTAACCAAAGAAATGCATACTAAGGCAATATTATTTTTTTAACTGCTAGATTGAGAAAAGATTGAAAGATTTACATTAATCAACATTTAAAAAAGAATGGGAGAAATAGTACTTTTAAAACATTCTATATATATTTTTTGACCAGTAATTCAATTTTTAGATATTTATGCTAAGAGATATAAAAAAATATACGTAAGGATGTTCATTTAATGGGGAAATATTGGAAATAACCAACTGCCCAACCAAAGAAACATTTAACCCTGGCCAGTGTGACTAGATTATATGGAGCATTGTCCTGTACACCAAAAGGTCTCAGGTTTGATTCCCAGTCAGAGCACATACCCAGGTGGCGGGTTCAATCGCGGGCTGCCAACCAATTGATGCCAATTGATGTTTCTCTCACATCGATGTTCCTCTCTCTCTCTCTCTCTCTCTCCTCTCTCTCTCTTAAGCTCCCTCCCTAAAAAAAATCAATCAGAACACATTCTCATGTGATGAATAAAAAAAAGAAAATATGCATTTATTATAGCATCAAAAACTTAAAATACCTGTAACAAAAACATTCAAGACCTTTACACTGAAACTACAAACATTGATTGACACTAAAGAAGATGCAACTTAATGGATGGACATACCATGTTAATGGACTGAAAAATTCAATGTTGCTAAGATCATAACTGTCCCCAGATTAAATGCAATTCAATTTTTGTAGCAATTTGACAAACTGATCCTAAAATGCATAGGAAAATGAAAACAAACTACAATAACCAAAGCAATTTTAAAACTTGGATTTATTATAAAGCTATAGTAATCAAGAGAGTTTGCTAATAGTGAAAGGATAGTTATAAAAATCAATGAAACAGCATAGATCATCTAGAAGTAGATCCACATGTTGATGCTCAATTGATTTTCAACAAAGGTGCTCAGACAACTCAATAGAAAAAGGAAAATCCTTTAACATATGGTGCTATATCAATAGCATATCTATATAAGAAGAAAATGAATGTAAGTCTTTACTTCATTCATATACAAATATTAAGTCACTGTGGATAACAGATCTAAAAGTAAAATATAGAACTATAAAGCTAGAGAATACAGAACTAAATATTTGCAATTTGGGGCTAGGAAAATTTTTTTTTATCTAGAAAATAAAAAAATATATATACGATATGATAGAAAAAACAAAGTATTGGTCTTCTCCAAATTAAAATACTTTTGCTCCAGGAAAAACACCACAAACTGGAAGACAGTATCTGCAAAGAATATATCAGACAAAAGACTTTTATCCAGGAATAAAAAGAGCTCTTACAACTCAAATAAAAAGACAGCCCAATAAAAAATGGGAAGATATTTGAATAAGCATTTTACAAAAGAATATCCGATCTAATAAAAGACAAAAAGGATAATTAACCGTACCTCCGTTACGCTTCCCATTGGCTAATCAGGGTGATATGCAAATTAACTGCCAACAAAGATGGCGGTTAATTTGCATATGCAAGCTCCAAGCGGTGGAGCGAAGCCAAACAGCCCTGAAGCCACCAAGCAGTGAGGCCTCCCACCCCTGGGATCAGTGGGAGGCCTCCCCAACACCGGGATCAGCAGAGTCACGAGGCCTCCTGGCACTGGGATCAGTGGAGCAGTGTGACAGGGGGTTGCGCCCCAATTTCCCAATCGGCCCTGCTCTGATCCCTACTAGGGGCTGTGGGGCAGGCGCCTAGGGATTGGGCCTGCCCTCTGCCACCCGGGAGCGGGCCTAAACCAGCAGGTCGTTATCCCCCAAGGGGTCCCAGACTGTGAGAGGGCACAAGTGGGGCTGAAGGACACCCACCAGTGCACAAATTTCTGTGCACCAGGCCTCTAGTATATATATAAATGACTAATAAGCATATGCAAATTAAAAATACAAAGAGATATCATTATGTAACTATTAGAATTGTTAAAATAGTAGCACTAGTAATAATATATCCTGACAATACTGAGTGTTAACAAAGATACAGGACAACTGGCACTCTCATAGATCATAGGTTGGAACACAAAATTGTACAGCCACTTTGAATAACAACTTAACAGTTTCTTTTAAAGTTAAACATACACTTCCATATGACTCTATCATCCCACCTCGAGGTATTTACCTAAGAAAAGTGAAAGTATATGTATCAACAAAGACCTGTATATAAATGCTCAGAGTAGCTTTATTTTTAATAGCCCAAACTAAAACCAAACCAAATATCCATTCACAGCAGAATGGAGAAACACATTGAGGTAGTCACACAAAGGAGTACTATGAATAATAATAAAAGTGTAATATGCTAATTAGACCAGATGTCCTTCTGGACGACCTTCTGGATGAAGCCAGGGCTGCGAGGAAAGCAGGGTCCCGGGTGTCAGAGGGAAGCTGGTGCCGGCAGCCTGGGGAAGGAAGGCCTACTCTGCATGAATTTCATTCATTGGGCCTCTAGTACAGCAATAAAAAGGAAACAGGAGACGATGGATACAGCAACATGGATAAATCTCTGAATCATTTTAGTGAGTGAAGGAAGCCAGGCAAAAAGAAAGAGAAATAGTGTATCATGCCATCTACATAAAATTCCTGAAGAGAAACCGATCTACAATGGCAGGAAGCAGATTAGTGGTTGCCCAAGGATGGGGATGGAGGAAATGAATGGATTATAAAGGTAGACTAGGAAATCTTTGAAGGTGATAGAAAGTTTCATTATCTTGATTATGAGGAGAGTTTCACTTAACAAATTATGCACTTTATCTTTGATTAGTGTATTATACTTCAATCTCAATAAAGTTATCAAAAGCAAATGAGGAGGAAAGGGAAATTATTTCTTTCAGTATGAAATTGTCACAGAATAATATTTAATCCATTGCCTTCTAAAACTCTACAAAGCTCTAAACAATTACAGGGGTGGAAAGCATGTTCCTTAGGTCAGTAGTGGTCATCAAAGGGGGAGGAAACACCTCTTTGTCTCACTTTGCCTATTAGTACCCTATACAACTCTCTACAGGCACACCTTAGAGATACTGCGGGGTTGTAGACCATCACAATAAAGTGAGGATTGCTATAAAGCCAGTCATAATCTTTTCGATGGTGGAGGGTCTTGCCTTTCATTTGTGAAAAACACATCTGTGAAGAGCAAACTGCAATAAAATGAGGTCTACCTCTACCCAGAAATTCATTTCTTTATTCTTTGATGTTTGCAGACGTGAACAAGCTAAGACCCACAAACACATTAGCCTGCATGAATGAAAGTGACTAACAATGTGGACACAGCAACAACTGCCACCAAAATTATTTAGACCAATGTTCTGTGTATACTATACTCAAAATTAAAAGGTAAATGATTCGGGGCTATTATCAACAGATTTTCTTCAATTTTGCTCTTCCTATTTTTCTGTAGCTCTTTTAGCAAGAGCTCCTCTGTGTTCCTCCCTCCACTGAAGTGGTATTAACCTTGAGAAACTGGTGTCAAAAGCCAATGAGTTATGACGTGAACTGAGTATCTAGTGTCAACTCAGTTCCTTGTATTTGAAGTTTCAGTTTAGCACAGATTTGGATGGTGGAAGAGTTTCTCTTGAACTACAAATCAAAACTGTACAAAACTGAGTAGATCATGGGGCTATAAGATTCTCACTTCCTCTAAGATAAAGTTAGTTAATTAGTTGATTAATTACTTCGTATGAAGAATAAAGGTCACTTCTGCTTTTATTGTGTTTACTCTGGTAATAAACAGAAGGTTTTCATACTGACTGTTTATTCATTCTCTGGCAGCTTTCCTGGTACCAAAAAATTATTGCATTTAAAGTGCCAAAGATTTCCTGGCAATAGAAGTCACCTTCTTCCAGTGAAGGTCTTATGTAACTTAGTTGTGAGAGTAATTACACATCACAAGAGACAACTCCTGATGTTAGAGCTGGACATGGCTCCAGAGGGCACCTGATCAGGCTGCCTGGTCCCAGGTGAGTCAACAGCAGCCCAGGTGACTGGCAACTGATTCAACTTGACATTAAATAAACAGTCATTGATTTTATTCTTCTCTTTATTTAATTCGTAATTTCTTACTTTAGCATTTGATCTAATAATTTGTTAAATTCATACCACAGAGGAGCATAGGGAGTAACTTAGTTTAAGATGTGATATATATATTTGTACTTTGTCCCTAGGAATAGAGGCATATAATGACATAGATTGAAAATAATCACATTCCCCCCATTCTGTCTCTCAAGAATCCACAATCCAATATTTATTATTAAAATAGTGTTTCCACTTTTTCTAATCTTACCAAAATAGATTCAGGATTTTAGTATCTTTAGGCTCCTGAACTCAATCAAGGTCAGTTCCCACATACATCACACATCCCCCATTTCCTTGTTCAAGAACCCCTTAAACACTAAGTACAAGCCCAGGTCACTTCCTCCTAAAATGTGAGAGGGTCTAATTAAGTTTTAGAAATCCTGTATATCCTTCTGTTTAGTGAATAAATTGTAGCTGTGGCAAGAGTAGAAATGAGGAAGTAAGTTAGGTATTTACTGCCTGAGTGTTCTGGGACAGGGCTAGGCTGGTGTCTAGGCTGGTGGTAAGGACGTGGACACATGTGGATGGGATTTTGAATGTGAAGGTGACAGATTGATGGGTGGTAAGGAAAAGAGAGGAATTATGGATGGATTCTAGGTTTGGATCCTGGATGGCTGACCAGATGATGGCATCATTTAATGAAATAGAGAATATCAGGGAGGGTAAAATCATTGAATTTGGAGGATGTCAATATAAAGAATTCCATTTTGGAATAATAAGCTTAAGGTAAAAATTGAATGAAAATAAGGCAAGTAGATAGAAAAGGTCAATGTTAAAAATAAAAATGTGAATGTAATCAGCCCATAACTCCTATTTAAACACGTGGTACTAGAGGAAATCACCTAGGGAGATAATATAGATAGAATCATGACATTCCAACAATTAGAGTTTGGGTGGAAAAGGATCAACCAGCAGTGAGACTGAGAAGGAGCAGCAGGCAAGGCAGAAGCAAAATTGGGGGGATTTTCTGTCACAAAATCAATAGGAAAATGCATATCAAAACCACAATGAAATACCACTTCACACCCAGTAGGATGTCTATAATCAAAATGAGCAAGAATATGTGTTAATGAGAGTGTGGGAAAATGGGAATCCTCAGAAACTGCTTGTGAGAATGTAAAATGGTGCAGCCTCATTGGAAAAGAGTCTTACAAACTTTCAAAATGCTAAACATGGAGTTACCATGTGACCTAGCAATGTCACTCTTATGTACCCAAGATAAATGAAAACATATGCCCATATGAAACTGTACATGAATGTTCATAACAGTATTGCTTATTATAGCCCCAAACTGGAAATAACCCAAACATCCATCAACTGTTGAATGAGTTAATAAATGTATTATAGCTATACAATGGGATATTATTCATCAATAAAAAGAAATGAAATACTGATACATCCTATAAGATAAGTGAACCTTGAAAACACCATGCTAAGTGAAAGAAGTTAATCACAAAAGACCATTTACATAATTTCATGTAAATGAAATAGCCAGAGTAAGCTTATCTATAGAGACAGAAAATAGATTAGTAATTTCTTAACTGGTGGCAGGTGGAGGTGGGGATGGGGGAAGGGAGGTAAAGAAAATGGAGTGATTGGGTATGGGGTTTCTTTTGGAGCTATGAACTATTCTAAAATTGTGGTGATCTGTGTAAACACTGTTCTGTAGAACTACTAAAAACTATTGAACTGTGCATTTAAAATGGGTGAAATTTATGGTATATCGTATATATCTTAATAAATCAAAGTTTAAAAAAAAGACTGTTTCATCCACTGAGCCAAACTGGTCAAAGGAGTGGAGTGAGAGAACTCAATGAATTGAAGAGAAAATATTGAATAAATGGAAACAGTGACCCTTGGCAACACTCTAAAGTGTTTTGCTATGGAAGGGTTCAGAGAAATCAAGTCATAGCCAGAAGTCAGGCTGTAGTTGTCTGCAAGATGTGAGATATTAAATCATGTTCCATGCAGATGTTAATAAGTCAATAAAGAAAAATAAATTTAGAATTGAGTAGGGAGCAGTAGTTTCAGAGATACCAAAATGGCTCAGCTGGCATTGAATACTGAATGCAGTGGAGAAGGTCGGGGTTGGCCTTTAATAGAATCAAGTGCTTGAATAGGAGGGAAGCAGAAAAAGATGGATTTGGATTCAAATTGGTTGCTGGATTTGCTGATGAAAAGATGAGAAATTTTCTCACTGGTATCTTCTAATCATGTTTAACTATACTTTCCCAATATAAATATTAGGCTAGGGGATTAACTGAAAAGGGGGAGGAGGGAAAAGGGCTTCAGAGCGAGGAAGTATAAAATATTCATTGTAAAGAATTAGAAAAATCAATAAACGTGCTGTGCCTCACAGAATTTTAAGATCAGGAATTTAAATAACAGATGTCAGCACAGAGGTAAAAATTTCTTCAATACGTTTACCTGCTATGGTGCATGTAGATAGTAAGTAAATAATTGGTTTTATACATATTTGGGGTCTTTTTTCACATGCTTTCACAATGGAGGAAGCAAAGAGCAAGTAAACATCTGCTATGTTGTGATGATAGCTTTGGACCATGGCAGGTGATGAGGAATAGGAACACATGAGATGCATTTTAAGTAGTGAAAGAGTTATAGAGTTGGAAGACATCTCACTGAAAAAGAAAAGAATTTTTGGCAGGAATTTGTTTGAGAAAATGAAGTGCAAAGATACCAGGTCATATATTCCCAGAATAGTATGCTTTAAAGAAGATATCTGAGGTCCTGGGGTATTAGAGATGGCGCAGTGGTTCTCAACCTTCCTAATTCCGCGACCCTTTAATACAGTTCCTCATGTTGTGGTGACCCCCAACCATAACATTATTATTATTGCTACTTCATAACTGTAATTTTGCTACTGTTATGAATCGTAATGTAAATATCTGATATGCAGGATGTATTTTCAGGGGTCATGACCCACAGGTTGAGAACTGTTGGAAGGTGTGTGATAGGTAGAGCAGATAAAGCTGGCCATTTGTGGAAGTCAAGAATGGAAAGGCCAAGGTGATGGATAAATCATCCACATAGAAACTGAAGTCACAAAAATTGATGTAAGAATAGTAGAGGAAAAGAGTGAGTCAGTTTATTACCTGAAAGCTTCAGGTAATAAAAGTAGAGTGACTTGAAGGTGATTAGATGGTGGCAATAAGGGAATAGAGCAGGAGATCTAACCTGATGACATGTGTGACAAAGAGCCTGCTCTTTTGGAAGTGAAGGAAGGAGAAATTGTCTAGAAATGGCAATAGAAAGCAAAAGAAACTCCTATTTCCTCTCTAGGACCTGAGGGTTTCCCAGAAATTTACTAATGGTAGATCTTCATTTCCAGATAAAGGGTTTGGAAAGGTACAGAATGAGCCATTAAATATTTGGAATTATGATTTCAGCGATGGCCAATGATTCTGGAGCCAAGCTTTGGAACTCAATGATGCTATTCATGCTTAGTTGACAGTAGGGCGACAGTCCTCAGGATTGTGTTGTGAGTTCGGAACCTGCTGTGTTCCTCTACATTTGTTCAGTTGACAGTGAAACACCAAACAAAATGAGAGACAGCTCCATATACCTGGAAAGTGTTGAGAGCAAAGTATGCATAAAATCCTCCCAGATTATTTTTGTGTCATAAATTTCTTAATTAGATTCAGCAGTCTAACCAGGTCCCAGCATGAATGCTATGGAAAATCTTCATTAAAATGCATGATGTTCCAAACTTATGTTTCAAGGTAGGATCTCTCCCACTGTAGGATGGAAATCTCTTATTTCTAAAAATATTCAATCTGAGATATCCACATAAAAATAAAGCATAATCTGAAGCATTAGTCTTCTCTCCTTCTCTTCCTCTTCTACCTCAGCCTCCTCTTCTAACAGCCTAAAAATTCCTAAGCAATTTGAAAAATCAAGATAAGGTTTTTTTCTAATCTATTCAATAACATTTCTCTCTTTGGCACTTCTACTAAAATCATATATCTAAGCTGAGGAAAAATATTTATCTAGAAATATTAAAGTTGTCTTATTAAAATTACTGATAAACAGATGTCTTCAGTAGAAAAACGTTAATACTCTTTTCATGGCTTATGGCTATTTCTAACTAACTTGACTCAAAAAATGTGGCCACTATGCAGAAAACAAGAGTGGGAGTTAAGAAAATGTGTTTAAATGAAATACAAGAGATCTTTTATTTTTTAAATATATTTTTATTGATTTCAGAGAGAAAAGGAGAAGGAGAGATAGAAACATTAATGATGAGAGAGAATCATAATCATTGATCGGCTGCCTCCTGCATGCCCACACTGGGGATGGAGCCCACAACGGGGAATCGAACCATGACCTGCTGGTTCATAGGTCAATACTCAATCACTGAGCAACACTGGTGGGCATAAGAGGTATTTTAGATTAATTACCTAAAACTATCTAGAATCAGGGGCAGAAAGCAGAAGAGTTATAATGAAAACATAGCTTTGAACCAGGGTAAGTATTTCTGTTAGGCAACTAGGAACCACCACGAAGTCAGTGCCCACATTCAGTGTCTTGGTCCTAATTACAGCTGTATCATGGGTTGGCTGCTAAATATTGACAGGGCAGTTACTTCCAGTAGAAAAAACTATCATAATTGATTTTTGCGGAGGAGCAACAAAATAAAATTTCATAATTTTGTTACTCATCTGAAAGCAAATGAAAAAAGTTACTCTGTTAATTGAAAGTATTTTTTAGAAAGTTTCCAAATTGTTGAACAGATAATTATTCTCCTTTAAGGTATAAGGCAATATTCTGTGCCTAATATAAAACAAGTTTGAATAAAACTAATTCTTTTTCTTTTGTCTTATGCGTAACTGCACCTGTTTGCCCTTACCTACTCCATTTTTACCTGCTTTATGACTTGTTTGATGAAGAACTTAAGATAAAATTATAAAAACATGAGGGTTATACTGGGTTTTATATTTGTGTTTTATCTTTCAAAATTGTCAGTATAACTCTCCACATAGGCAAATGCGTAATAAATACTGTTGACTGCTAAAAACAATTGTTTTGTTAGTTATGAACCTTGTTCAAGATAATTGTTATTAAATCCACTCAATTCAACACATATTTATCAGAACGTCCTCCATACCAGGCATATAAGTCAATCCTCGACTGTCATTCCTTTCAGCAGATTGCGCTCTCTGGCTCTGTTTACATAAAAGCCAGAAATAAAATCAATGTGGCTTCAGCTTTCTCACATTAACTTCCTGTCTTAGCTGACAGTTATTTTCTGGACTTTTCCAATAGTGATCAAGATACACAAGGTCCTTAGGTATTCAAGGTGCTAGCATTCTATTTGGGGAAGGTAACTAATAAGTAAACAAATATATTATTTCTGATTATGATATGCACCAGGAAATAAACAAATAAAGTGATGGGAATAACCACTGCAGATCACTGGATGGAGGAGTCAAGAAAGGCTCCTTGAAGTAGTAACTGTCTGAGCAGCCATTGGAATGGCATGGAGTGAGGCATGAAATCTCCTAGGCAAGAGTGGGGCAAGGAATTAGCAAATGCCAAGGTTAGAGCCAAGAACGAGCTGGGCATATTTAGGAGACAACAAGGTGGCTAATTGTCAGACAGTATGATCAAGAGATACAATAGAAAAGGAAGGCAGTGAGTTAGGTATGGATCTAATCAGAGAATCTTGAGGACAATTATTAAGGAATTTGGGTTTTCAATTTATGATGGGAAAAGATTGTGTTTTGAGCAGGGAATGGCATGATCTGATTTGTATTTCAAATAGATCATTCTAATGTTTGCATGGAAAATAGTTTGCAGGGAAAGTGGAATCATGGGGACCAAATGGTAACCCACTGCAGTATCCTGGGCAGACAGGATGGCGTGGGTTACCCTAGTGAGGAACGGCGGATGAGGAGAAGGAGACCCAAGATAAACACATGGAAATTAGCACAAATAGGATTTTATTAACTAGAAGTGGGTTAAGAAATAGAATGAGAGGACAAAGTGTGACTTCAAGAGTTTAGCCTGAAAAAATAGATTTAAAAAGACTGTGATTTAAAAAAAATATTTGGCATCTCAAAAGTAGATATTTACTGTTGAAAGAAATTTGGTCAGCACGGCTGGCCGTTGAGTTTTTTGGGAAATCTAACATAGTCGGTACACATTTTTGAACACTTAATTGTCAGTGTTCTAACTCAGGCACTCATGGGTAGGGATAAGTGAGGCATAGCTTGCCTCAGTTCAGAAGTAATTTATAAGTTAGTCCTAGATTGTCATATGATTCAGAAGATTGAGATCTTTGGCTCTGGTTTGCATAAAAGCCAGAAATAAAACCAACGTTGCTTCAACTTTCTCACATAATTTCCCCAAGTCTTAGCTGACACTTGTCCTCTAGATTTCTCTTTCAATAGCAAGGGCACGGATAGTTTAGAAATCCAACCTAAACATATGTATGAACTGTTCTTTTTATAGTTTATTGTTGTAAATGACTGGTTTGTAAACTCTGGTTTGTAAACTCTGGTTTGTAAACTCTGGTAGGAAGGAAGGAAAAATAATGAAAATAGAGAGTTCTGCTCTTTAGTCTGTATTCTGCTCTATCTTTGTCTATGACTGTTCTTCACCAGCAGTAGGTCAGAGGGGGATCCTGTGTCTGATGCCCCATGGAGCCCAAGTGGAGAAGCAGGTAAGAGACACGGAGAACACAGCCATCTGAAACAATGCACACCCCAGTAGCAGAACAGAACTGTGTCCTGAAAAAATTCCAAAAAGATGTCTTCCAGTCTTCCTTTATTTAAAGAACACCTCAAAATTCCACCCTGAGGATGACCCTTCTAGTTAAATCCAACCTAGAGGCATGTTCTGTTTAGCTCTCAAAATGTTTTCCTAAACAAATTTTGAATTGGTTGCGAACATTTGATAATCAATAGATTTTACATCTTTCTCTTTAAATTAAAAAAACCCTGACAACCCTGAAGATAAATAAGATGTATATTCCTGTAAGACAGGTAGGTGGCTGGAGCTGATTGAATGCCGTGTCTTTAAATTCAGAAGCTTGCCACATTCCCAGACACACTCACTGTTGTCTCCCTATTATTTTAACCGAGGGTCAATTTTAACTTGTCCAAATGGAAGCTGATCCACTCATCTGTTTTTCCTTGGCTGCCACTCTTCTACCTGCTCCCCGCCCCACTCCCCAGAATCCCTCCTTCACACATTAGTATCAATCGGAATGGCCTTTCCAAGTGTAAACCAGGTTAGAGGACTCCCCTGTGTAAATGTCCCACGTGACATCCCATTGTCCTGAGAATACAATTCAAGCCAATCAGATTCCACTTGCTTTATAGAGCCAGGAATATTCTATCAATATCTAAAGTTTGTGGGACTGCAGTATTCATTTTTGAACATGACCTATAATAGCTTTGCGTTATTTACTACTAATATTAAAAGATAAAAAAAATCTCCTACAATGATCATATAATGTTACTTTTTGTTTGGAATATTTTAAACAAATCTGCTTTTATTAGTAATGAAAAGGGAGATTTTGTTTTATTTTTAAGTTGTATAATCTAGAATATATCATAGGGTCATTGGAAAAATTTCTCAAGTCATCCCAAAAGGTATTTCTTTTTAATAAAAGGAAGTTCTACATGTGGGAGAGATTGAATTCTTGGAATGGAAAGTACCTAAATATCAAAGTAAATTATAATCCATCATTTGTTATTATTGTTGTTCTTAAATTAGTCTCAAATTAGAGCATGACATTTCAAGTTTTGGCTGAAATTTCAACCATGTGCTTTCCACTAAAAGCAATTAATTGCATTAATATTTCCCAAAATAATGACTTGGAAATTGTCTGATCTGACTTTAAGGTCAGAAGCTGAGAGGCTTCAAATATTTTTCTTAATTTTTCTGTCAAAGCAAGAGCCCTTGTAAAGGGGGATTTTTTTTCCCTTCAAAGATGAGAAGTAATCATTTGGAGGAAGGAATGGAATATAATTACAGCGTCCTAATTAGTTCTTTTCGCCATCCATCTGCCTTTTACATGTGCCTATCCAGCTCTAAAGAAGCAAAGCCTGTGTGGGTGAATACATGTGAAGAAAGGAAAGGCTCAGGTTCTGAAGTGGCAGAGTCCTCGGCATTTAATACATTTCAGCTGGTGCCTCCCAGTGGAAAAAAAACGATCTATACTTACGCAGCACATTCAAAGTTCACGCCTTTCTCTTGTCCTGACATTTTATTAGTCCCACAAGTTTAGCCATTGTGCCTTTTTGTAATTTTCTCCTGATCTGTAACCATTCAACGACAACAACTTACATTTATCTTTAAGATAGGAACAAATAACTACCACCTATCACCTAGGATGGTTGTGCGGATTGAATGAGAAGCTGCGGATAAAGGCATTTTGTAAACCACCCAGTTAGAAAATATCATTATTCATGTCTTCATCAATGCCAGTTTTTCAAAAATGCTTTGGAAAAATAGTCAAGCAGCCAATATATGCATTGCTTATCTAGTGGTCATTTTATTTTTTTCTATTATTTTCCCCAAAGTCCAGTTGAATAATTTTTTAAATCTTTATTGTTGAAAGTATTACATGTTTCTTTCTCCCTGCAGCCCACCATGCCCAAGTCTTTGTTTGATTCATTCCCACCCACCTGCCCTCCCTAATATTTGGTCTATCTTTGTGAATGATCCATGTGCACCTGAGAAGAATGTATATTCTGCAGTTTTAGGATGAAATGCTCTATAAATGTCAATTAAATCCATCTGATCCAGTGTGTCCTTTAGAGTCACTGTTTCCTTGTTAATTTTTTGTCTGGAAGATCTATCCAGTGAAGTCAACGGGGTATTAAAGTCCGATACTATGACTGTATTGTTGTCAATCTCTTCCTTAAAATCCCCTTGAAGTTTTTTTTATATATTTAGATGTTCCTAAATTGCATGCATATATGTTTATCAGGGTTATATCCTCCTGTTGGATCAATCCCTTAAATATTACGTAGTGATCTTTGCTGACTCTTGTGATGGCCTTCATTTTGAAGTCTACTTTGTCAGATATGAATTGCTACCACACCTTTTTTTTTTTTCCATTTGCATGAAAATTTTTTTCCATCCATTCACTCTCATCCTGTTTGAATCCTTTGATATGAGGTGGGTCTTTGTAGATAGCATATAGTTGGGTCATGTTTTTGTATCCATTCAGCTACCCTATGTCTTTTGATTGGAACATTTAATCTATTTACATTTAAGGTTATTATTGATAGGTATTTATTTATTGCCATTTAATTTTGTATGCCTAGGTTTCTCTCTGTGTTTCTTCTTTTCATTACAGCAGCCCTTTTAGTATTTTTTAAAAATATATTTTATTGATTTTTTACAGAGATGAAGGGAGAGGGATAGAGAGTTAGAAATATCGATGAGAGAGAAACATCGATCAGCTGCCTCCTGCAAACTCCCCATTGGGGATGTGCCTGCAACCAAGGTACATGCCCTTGACTAGAATCGAACTGGGGACCCTTGAGTCTGCAGGCCAATGCTCTATCCACTGAGCCAAACCTGTTAGGGCTTAGCATTTTTTATAATGCTGGCTTGGTGGTGATGAACTCCTTTAGCATTTTTTTTTTTTTGATCTAGGAAGCTTTTTATTTCATTGTCTATTTTGAATGATAGCCTTGCTGGATATAGTAATTTCGGTTTCAGATCCTTGCTTTCCATTACGTTGAATACTTCATGCCATTCTGTTCTTGCCTGTAGAGTTTCTGATGAGAAATCAGATGACAGCCTTATGGGAGCTCCTTTGTAGGTAACAGTTTGCTTTTCTTTTGCTGCTTTTATGATTCTCTCTTTGTCTTTAATTTTTGGCCTTTTAATTATGATATGTGTGGGTGTGGGCCTGTTTGGGATCTTCTTGCTTGGGACTCTCTGTGCCTCCTGAATTTGTGTGATTTTTTCCAATCCAGGTTAGGGAAGTTTTCTGCCATTATTTCTTCCAACAAGTTCTCTATCCATTTCTCCCTTTCTACCTCTTCTGGCACACATACTATTCAAATATTGTTATGTTTCATGTTTTCCCTTGGCTCCTTTAAGCTGTCCTCTGGTTTTTTATTTTTTTTAATATATTTCTTTATTGATTTCAGAGAAGAAATGAGAGGGAGAGAGAGATAGAAACATCAATGATGAGAGAGAATCATTGATTGGCTGCCTCCTGCACATCCCCTACTGGGAATTGAGGCCACAACCAGGCATGTGCCCTTGGCTGGAATCAAACCTGGGACCCTTCAGTCTGCAGGCTGATGCTCTATCCATTGAGCCAAGCTGGCTGGGGTTGTCCTCTGGTTTTTTAATTGTTTTTGTTGTTGTTGGTTCTCTGATTGAGTGGTTTTTTTAAACTCTGTCTTCTAATTCACTGATTCAATCCTCAGCTTTCCCTAATCTGCTGTGTATTCCTTCTAATGTGTTATTTGTGAAAGTCATTCTTTATTTCTGTTTTCATAGTTACTATATCTTTTCTCATGGTGTTGAGTATCTTATCATTATTATGAACTCTATATCAGATAAATTTCTTATCTCCATTTTATTTATCTTATCTTCTAGAGAATTCTCTTGTTATTTCATTTGGAAATTGTTTCTTTGTCTCCTCATTTTGGCTGCTTGCTTGGGTTTGTGACTATGTATGAGGTAGACCTGCTACACCTCTCAATCTCTAGTGCAGGACCAGTGTCAAATGCTCTTTCTGACTAATTAGATAAGGCAAAGACTCAAAGCCTCCAGAGATCATCTCTGCCTGCAGGCTGATTGGATTCAGTCTTGAATAGCCCTAAGGCAAACATCCATAGGGGTGGCGAGAGTGTTTTCAACAAGGATGGGGGGCAGTTTTTTCTGTCTGGAGGCTAATTGTTATTCTCAGTCTCTTAATGGGCCTCAGGAACTCCACAAGGTGGGGCATGGTGTTTTCCAATAGCGGGTCAACTATATTCCCCCCAGGTAAAACCTCCTGGATAGCAAATGACTACATGAGAAATGTGACTTCTGGAGTGTGAGAGAATGACTCAGCACAGGAAACTGGGGTGTCTGCCTTCTGGGCTCTAATCCCAGAGCCCCAATCCTGGCTTCCACTCTGCTCTTCCTTTGCCAGAGCACAAGATGAGTGGCTGCTCAGGGACTTTTGTGCATTGGCCCTTTAAGAGGGTGCTTGCATTTCCAGCCATCTCTCTCTGGCAGACAGCAACCTTGCTGCTTTTCACAGCCAGAAGTTATGAGGATACCCTTCTCAGTTATGGTGCTCTCTGCCGGGGATCCAGCTTGGGGATTAGACCCCAGAATTCTCAGTGGCAACCCCCCACAGCTGAGATATCTCTTTGGAACTTCAGTTGCTATCTGTGGGAGCCTGGCCTTGTGCCTCCACCCCTCCTATCAGTCTCTATGCCGTCTCCACTTTCCATCCTTGGTTACCAGGGTTCTCTAGGAAGAGTCTTCAGTAGATTATTCCGGAAGTTTTTCTGTATTTTAGTTGCATTTCCATGGTCCTGGGAGCATGTCCGTGGAGCATCCACTTACTCCACCACCACTTTTAATCTCCCAGTTGAATTATTATTTAAAGTGCAATCATCTAAGAGGCAGAAGATAAATGGACTTTGGACACTGTGTTCCAAAGCAAAGCACCTCTAATGATATAGAAACATAATAAATGCTTCCTCAGCAATTAATGTCCTTAGCTGCTATGTATCTATAATCAATGGCAGAATGCCTGAAATTCTTCACCACATAATTTGTACTTGATAGAAATATCTCTTTTACTTATTTGTCATTTTTATGCATTTCAACAAGAAACAGTTATGTAATTTGGCAGTATCGGGAAGGATAGAGTGAACTAAAGTGTTAAACACATGACTTTTCTTTGTGATCTGATGCGTGTGTATTTGCACATGCACATATAATATTTAGGACATATATTTGAGACATGTTGTAGAAGTATAAATATAAACATAATTTTTCTAGGCCTTTGTAGTATTTCTCTTAAGTCTATGTGGTACCTATATATACTAGTGTAAATGTGACAGAATTATTTTGTGATTCCTAACACATTTGGGGCCAAGGTTTAGAGAAATTATGCAAGTGGGGTCCATCTGAGGCCAAGACTCCTGATATGGCAATTGTAGTAGTTATTCCAGTTTCTAATTTTACTTCATTTTCTGACAAAACCCCCCAACACAAACAGAGCCTCATGTTGTAATAGCATAAATGCAGACAGTGGTGGAGCAAATAGTGTGGGTGCCAAAGGATCTAGAACCTGACAGTGACTCATGTAGAAAACATAGTGCTCCTCATATATCTTATGTGGAAAATGGAAGGTTGGGGCTTGAATATAATCTCTGAACTTTAGTATTTTATAATCATCTCTATTTAGATGATCTTGAATTTCTCTCCAGTTCTCGATGGAAGTATCTGTAATCTTCTCAAGTCCCAAGATATTCAGCAATGGCCTAGCTGTTATACAATTTGTCTTCCAATTACTATGCAGCATTAAGACATCCTAAAGTCCACAGACTTTCTCTGTAGTCCATATGTGAGCTGGGTGTCTATAAATTTCTTGAAATTGTATTTCAAGTGTCTTGTACATGTGCTTTATTTTAAAGGAGAGCACTTAGAGATTTCATCAGATTTTCACCTGAGTGTACAAGTGCAGATTTAGACTTTATAGATCTAAACAGTCCAAACATGGTAGTTAATGGTAGTGATACTGTCTGTAGATGACATCTTGGCACATACATAGAAAACTTTAAAAAAATACAAGACTATTTGGCACTGTTCTTGGTTCCATGTCACAGAACTCTGCTAATATGAGGTCATATTACATTAAGGTTCTGTCTTTGCCAAATTCTGCATAATAATTTACTTATGATTTCAACCATTAGTTATTGAGCATCTTATAACTAAACATTCTTCTAGATTATGGGGAGTCAATCTGAGGAACAGAAAAAGCAGTATGGTTGGCAAGTAAATAGTGAGGGCAGATGGACACCCAATGAGATCAGAGAATAAAGCAGGGGTCAGATTAGGTAGAAATAGTGAGAAGCTTGGAGTTTGATTGGCAGTAGAAAGCCACTGGAGGGCTTTCAGAAAAATTATTAAATCTTTTTTATATTTTTAAGAGATCACTCCGCCCTATTATGGAGAATACATTTCATATGAGCAAATGTGGGAATACAGAAAATATTTAGGAAACAAATAATAGTTCAGGAGAGAGATACTGCAGCATGGTGACTAGAGGAGGAGGTAGAGAGACAGTATATGGATGTATCAGATCTGTTTATTGAAGGAGAATAAACAGAACTTGGTGATTGCTTAAAGATTTGAGCTTAACTGAAATAACAGGGTATTAAGAGCATTTTTACTTGGCTTATGTGAAAATCCATGAAGATCACAGATTTCAGCTCAGAAATTAGGAAAGTCAACTTTTCCAGCAACTTCTGCACATGGTTGCATAAACAAATAATATTTGCGTTCCTCCAGCAATTATATAAAAGATAACTTTTCATGACTTTATCAATCCCTGAGAGTCCCTAAAATTCTTTCAGGGCATCCATGAAGAAAAATAATTTTTATTATAATACTAAGATTTGATTAAGACCATATCTAGAACAGGGAGAGTGGGGATTGGAGGAGTGGGAAAGTAAAATTGTTAGGAATTGAAGATTGAGCAGATATGAAATGTTTAAAAGCAGAAGAAATTGCTGAAGTAAATTTGGATATTCCATTTTTCTAGCAGCAAAATAATAAAACAACTTACTGTGTTGGATTCCTGTTGAAGAATTATCAAGTAATTAAATAAAGAATGTGTGAAACTGGCTAGCAAGAGATAATACATTTTGCTCAGATAAATTCTCTAATATTAACACATTATCAAAACAGTGGCATCTCTGAAGGGAACTATGATAATGTGGTCTGCATATCTCAATTTCTGAAGACCTAGTTTAGAGAAATAGAAATATGACATGTTCATTGGGCTAAAAAAATTGATGTTTTCAGACACCTTGACAACTGCTTCATCACAATCAATTCCTGGCCTGCAGAGAAGAGTCTCATTTGTTGATTAAAGAAGGATTGATGTGTTTTGCAAGAGCCAAAATTGACCTTCTGTCATGCAAATAAAAAGCCTGACTGGTAATGGTCATGTTGCCATCACCTAATATGGAGTGGAGAGGTGCTCAGATTGGAACCAACATTGTTTTTTTTTTTCTAGAATCTTGAAATGCACTTTATTCCTCTCTCTGCCTGGGTGAACTTTTCTCATCTTTGAGACTGAGCTCAGGTGCCATCTTCCACAGGATGTCTTCCTTAACCAAAATTTCTCTCTAGCTTGGATTAGGCACTCCTGTGTTGTACTTTGGGAGTATCCTATTTAAGGTAAGGAATGTCTGATGCAATAGGTCTTGCAAATGCCTAGATCTTGGGTGAATTTCAACCCACATCTTGCCCTTGGCAATCTTAGTTGCTGTTATTCTACTCCTATTTTCTCATAACACTTGTCACCTCCTAACCCAGTGGTGACAAGTGGCTCACAAGCAAACTGTGGCTCACAAGCCACATGCGGCTCTTTGGCCTCTTGAAGGTAAAATATTTCAATCGCACTGTACGTGCACACCCGCACGTGGTATTTTGTGGAAGAGCCACATTCAAGGGGCCAAAGTTTGCCGACCACTGTCCTAACCTAAGACATAATGTACTTAT
Organism: Myotis davidii; assembly: GCF_000327345.1. Classification (NCBI taxonomy): domain Eukaryota; kingdom Metazoa; phylum Chordata; class Mammalia; order Chiroptera; family Vespertilionidae; genus Myotis; species Myotis davidii. Next base: position 1,391,173 of record NW_006284245.1, read on the forward strand.
AATACATAATGTTCTTATCTTGTATGTTGACTGTTTATTGCCTATTTTCTCATCAGAATGTAAACTCAAAGACAGGAATTCCTGCCCTAGCTGGTTTTGCTCAGTGGATAGAGCATCGGCCTCTGGACCAAAGAACACGTACCTTGGTTGTTGACTCCTCAGCATTTCTCACTGTCTTGCCCTCTCTCTTCCATTCTCCCTAAAATAAATAAATAAATAAATAAATAAATAAACAAACAAACAAATATCCTCAGGTGAGGATTAACAAAAAAAATCTCTATATATACAAAACGCTAATATGCTAAGTGTCTGACTGTCCCGGTAATGACGTCACATAGCAACGCCCAGCTTCCTCTCTGCAGCAACTAGCCTCCTTGGAGTTTCTTTATCCCAGGAACACAACTTGCTTTATAGCCAGGTGCAAACACTGTACACTGTAACCAAATGTCTGTGAAGCATTTTCCTGTGCCTCATCTCATTTGATCCTCACAGAAATCCTGGAGTAGGTAGATAAGAGACTCAGTGGAATCCTATTTTCATTCCATTAGCTGGAAAATGGAGATTTAGAAAGCTTAAAAACTTGACCCGACTGAAAAGAAGTAAGAAATGGTGGACCTTGAAAATGACTTCAGGTTCTTTCACTGCACAGAATATAGTCAAACACTGCTGCGGTTAAATATTTTACCCTTTTTCTACCTGCGTGATCTACAATCATAATCTCCTTCATGTTAATATGTACTGCTGTGTTGCTGACAATTACCTGAAAGAGAAGTTGGGTTGCTTCACTGGGCTGGAAAAAGTTTAGCTAAATCAGAAAACAGGTCTAATTAAGCAAGTTTATTCTATACCTATAAAAAGCTAAGTTTGACTGGCACATGTGCAGTACATATAAAGCTCTCACTGGCGCCAATCACACATATGTGTTTCTATCTGTCATTGTCAATCAAGAATTTGGTTGACACTTCTATTATAGAGAAAAGGTGAATAGTGATATTAAAATATTCTAATTAATTTCCTTTCAATGTGCATGGATTCATGCACCGGGCCACTAGTTAATAAATAAAAAGACAGGAATTCCTGTTTCATTTCACAGAACCTAGTGCTTGGTGCATATAGTTGCTCATTTGAATGTATTTTTAATTTGAACAAATGATCAGAAGATTAACTAGATGAAAGTTAAGATCCTGATAAATGAAGCTTTCATACCACTTTAAAACATATTTACTTAATAAATATGAGACATTATATTTACAGATAATAGAAAGTGGAATGACAATTTTCACCCAAAATGTTCAATAAAGTTATCTGTGCTATTTTTTAAAAAAAATCTACTAGAATAAATATTAACTACCAAAGTCACCATTTTAATAGATTCCCTACTAAATGAGACCACTACATGAGTGCTGCCAATGTTTTTATAAGTGGATAGCCTGGTGGGTTAGTTACTAATGTTCACTTCAATATTTCTATTAAACCTCAAACTTGAAGTGTTTTACTTTATACTCTACCAGTATACCTCCTGTCATGTAATTTCCCATTTATAATACTCCTGATCTCCACTTTTTGAAGTATATCTTCTGTTTTCACGATATAAATATCTATTTGGGTAGAAACATTTTGGCCACTTTGAAAATCAACCATCACAGAGTCAGATGGCAATAGATCCCTATGTTAGGAATCTGATTTTGTGGACACTGTAGATACTCCCTATTTTTCAACTAGTCTCCCATGCATAAATTTCTGATACTCTACTCTGCTGACTTCTCTTTCCTAGATTCTTCCTCACCTTGGCAAGCCTCTACTTCTCTGAATTTCCCATAAATATCAGTGTGCCCCAAATTTTGCTCTGGCCTGTCTTCTTTCATTGTATATATACTTTTACAGAGCAGTCTCAGTAATTTCCAAGGTTTCAACTATTCCCTATGCAGATGACTGTCACACATTTATATCCATGGTTTACTCAACTACCTGTTGTACATCCTCTTATATTAGTACTAGAGGCCCGGTGCACAAAAATTTGTGCACTCGAGGGAAGGGGGGGTCCCTCAGACTGGCCTGTGCCCTCTTGCAGTCTGAGACCCCTTAGGAGATAACGACCTGCTGGCTTAGGCCTGCTTCCGGGTGGCAGAGGGCAGGCCCAATCCCAAGGTGCAGCCCCTGGTCGGGCTCAGAGCAGGGCCGATTGGGGAGTTGGGGCACCACCCCCTGTCATGCACAGAGCAGGGCAGATCGGGAG
>NW_006284245.1:1394175-1401206 GCF_000327345.1 Myotis davidii
CTTTTATTTTTTTTACTCTGGGCCAGCTTTAGCTCTGAGGCCTCGGCTGCTGAAAACAGGTTTCTGGCCTTTGTTTACCGTCTGTATTTGATACAATGTTGTGGTCCGGCTGGCTGAAGCTCCGCTGAGTAAAGCAAGTTTCTGGTGTTTTTTTAGCTTCTTTATTCGCAACACTGTTGCTTAGAGTTGCAGCTGAGAGGCCCGCAAGTCAGGCGGGGAAGGTTGGAGTTCTCCGTCACTGAAGCAAGCAAGCCTCCCTGTTCGCATCAGCTGCCTGGCTGCCGGCCGCCATCTTGGCTGCCAGTTAATTTGCATATCTCAGCCCTATTCTGTGAGTGACAGGGGGATTAGCCAATGGGAAGGGTAGCGGTCGTACGCCAATTACCATGTTTCTCTTTTATTAGTGTAGATAAGAACCACAAACTTAAGATACCCAAAGCTGGGCTCATTTTTCCCTGAAAACCCATTCTTTCTCATCTGTTTACTGTATCAGTGAAAAGTATTGAACATTCAGATATCTAGGCCACATTTTATTCCCTCTCTCATCCCCACATTTAACCAATTGCTGAGGCTTATTGACCCCATTTCCTAAGTAAGTATCCATTTGTTCACATTTCTCCATTCTCATCATCCAGGGCACCATTATCTCATCCTTAGATCGTTGCTTATAACTGCCTCTTTCTGCTTATTCTCACTCTTATATTGCCCTGCCCAAATACAGATACAGCCCATATTCTTTTGGAGCTTACAGTATAGTAGGGAAGGCAGACAGAAATCAAATAATCATACCAAATTATATACCAGTATATCAACTGAAAGAACTGCTAAAAATGAAAATGCTAAACACTGTGAGTGCATGTAACTGGAGAATTAATTTAGTCCAGGAAGTTCCCCTTAGGATCAGAAGGGTGACTAAGCATGTCCCAGTAGCATTCCAGGCAGAGGGAAAAGGCTGTGAATTGGTAGGGCCATAGTTCCTCCAAGAAGCTGAAAGACAACAGGGTGGTTGGGGGTCCAGACAGAGATGGGAAGAAGAGGCAGAGGTTGGCAGGAGCCACATGATTTACTGCACATTATAGGTTCAGGTCTTTATCCTAACAATCATGGGAAGCCTGGAAGTGCTTTTTACTAAAGCAGCACAGGAAATTTGTTATTGGGGGGACAGGATAGAGTTGTACAATTATTTCTAAAACTATTAAGCAATAAATTTCTCATTACATTTTCCCATTGTGTATTTCTCAACTATTTTAATCCGGGCTAACCCTAGAGGAACTAGACAAAGCATGTGAGAAAGGGCCTTCATGAAAATATTTGTTGAGTGTGTTTCCTTCCACGTCCTGCTTGGATTAGGGTTCGGGATCTGAAAAGAGGAGCCACACACAAATGAGAGAGAAATGACACAAAATAATTTTGAAATATTGGGGGACCAGGCGGGCAAGTCCAGAAGGACTTCCACTGATGCTCAGGCGGCTCCAACCTTTCATTTGATCTGGGGTAGCCCTAGGGTAAGGAGGGTTCAATGACACACAGATTAGCTCACCCACAGGCAATTTCCAGTAATAGGCAGACTATCTTATCAATAAGGATTTACATGATTAAAGGTAGAGAGAGGTTGCTTCAGCTATTTACAGGAATAAGGGTAGGGAGGTTGCTTCAGCTACCATTATCTAGATTAACTGGGTCGTACACAGCCCTGACCTTTGCTAGGGCTTCAAGGTTACTAACCTTTGGGGGTCTCTGTCTATACTCAGCTAGTGAAGACAATAAATAAGTCTCCGGCAATATTTATCAAACAAATACGTTAACAAATATATATTCGCGCTCACCAATGATCCTGGACCCATAAAAAGCACAGGCTCTCGGGATAGAAGAATGAGCCGCACAGGCAGAGCTCCTGCTCCCTGGAGCTCACAGCTAAGAGGAAAAATGGGAAAATCCCTGTGCTCTCATGCGCCCTTAGTCACAGCATACATGACCAAGGCTAACTGGCAGCTGGACAATCTTACCTGGAGACATCAGGTAACTTGGATATAGTATCTGGACTGACTTACTATCACTTGTGTTGTGTTGTGTGTGTTTTTTTTTTAAAAAAAAGGTTGGTTTGACCAGGTTGCCTTTTGATTTAGGCATTTTTTGAAGCATTTCATGGGGGTTATTAATTATGAAGCCACTTTGTGTTATTAATTATGAGGGTTATTAATTATGAAGCACATTGATCAGAAAACGAATACAATCCATCACCTTCTCTTAGAATTTGATGCTAATATTGTGAGGTACTGCTCTGACCTGGCAGTCCTGCCTGGCCATGGTGCGGGTGCTAGAGATTATAGGAGAGAGATCACTTCCTGTTTCCCCCAACACAATCTAAATTGTGAGCCAGTTGTATTTAAGCTAAAGCAAAAAGACAGATCATCTCTAAAGTATAATCCTTGTTGATATTGAAACAGTGACAAAAACTTGAATATATAAATGTGAAAGATGAATTTTAAATAAGGGGGTTAAATTTATGATGCTGGAAGATGACTTTGGGTGGCGAATACACGGTGCCATATACAGATGATATACTATAGAATTGTACACTTGAAACCTATATAATTTTATTAACCAATATCACCTCAATAAATATAATAATTTTAAAGGGTAGATATCAAAGACATAATTTTGGATGAAAAATAGCAAGTTACAGAATGACTTGTATCATCTGATATTTAAGGACATTAAAAAATAAAAAGATTACTCGCCGAAACTGGTTTGGCTCAGTGGATAGAGCGTCGGCCTGCGGACCGGAAGGTCCCGGGTTCGATTCCGGTCGGGGGCATGTGCCTGGGTTGCGGGCACGTCCCCAGTGGGGGACGTGCGGGAGGCAGCTGATCGATGTTTCTCTCTCATCGATGTTTCTACCTATCTATCTCTCTCCCTTCCTCTCTGTAAAAAATCAATAAAATATATTTTAAAAAAAATAAAAAGATTACTACACAGCATATTGAATTTAAGCACAAGATACATTTCTGGCCCAGACACAGATCTGTCCCTGGACAGAAAGGATCTACTTTAAAGCATAAGAGAGTCAGTGACTACCAGAGAGTAACTCACATGTGGAAGTAAAAGGCATTTTTATTTTAAACATTTATAATTTGGACGTTTAATCTTGTCATGGTTGCATGACTTTACTCTTGGGGCCACAAACTGCCTTGGCTAACTGTTGGGTTTCATGATACTAACAGTATTTGCTCCACTAACAGTGGTCGCATCTTTCATTTATCAAGTGCTTACTACACATTAGGAACTTTAGATCTTATTTCATCCTTATAACAGCCTTAACAAAGTAGACATTACAATGCGGCCCTGTAGTTGAAGTCATCACAGAGAATCGAGAGATGGGTTGGAATTTTAATACACAACTACATGATTTTCAAAGCGTGTTTTTTGTACTTTCAAGAAAAGCTTGAGTCAGTCAAGAGGGTGTGGCTGAAGCAGAAGCAGACATTTCACGGGAGGTTTCGCTTTAGGTAAGGAGACGTACTCATTGGAACGGCTCGTTAGCCTGTGTGACTGATTGCAGAAGTGGGCCAATTCTTCACCTCCCCGTGTCCACACCTTTTCCACATGTTTCTGTAGTGCTCACTGTGGGCAAGGTAAGGCACCTGCCCCTTGACACTCCATCGTGAGTCTGATGAAAGCTGAGGCTTCTCACAGGCTTGCTCTTGGGGTGCACTTACTTTTGTCTTTCTGATGTCACCCTGCCAAGAGCGCCAGCTAATGTGGGGACAATGAAAGAAGACATATGGGGCAGAGCTGAGTCACCTCAGACGCTCCATCTGACAGCCAGCCAACCCGCAGACATGTGAGTGAGTGCAGTCAAGGCCGGCCAAGCTGCCTAGCTAACCACCAACAGACCAAAGACATGTGAACAATAAATTCCGTGTTGTGTGTCACTGAGGTTTGGGGTTGCTTTTAATGCAGCATTATTGCAGCAATTGATAACTGAAGCTTCTAAAGTCGATTGGTGTATAAGGGGGGAGTGATATCTTTAGAAACCCTCACTGCATCATTCCCAGGTTCAGCTATTTATACACATCATCTCCTTAAAGGTGTGTCTCCCAGAATCACAGCCTTACATCCCAGCACAAACTTCTCTAAATTCAAGACTTGGGTGTCTCACTAGATGGCTCTAACTTAACATGTTCAGTCAGAACTCTTGGTCCACCCACGTCCCCGCAAAACGATTCTTCCTCAGCTTTATGCATTTCAGTAAATGGCACCATCGCTCACCTATTTACTCAGGACAATACTCTACTCATCAACTTCTTTTGTTCACAATCTGTGCTCAAAACATCAGTAAGTCCCATTGGCTCTGTCTTTCAGATCTACCCTGCATTCAACCTCCTTCTATTGCTATCTTCTCTCCCCACGTGACTGCAGCACATTCTAATTGGCATTCTACTCTTGCCTTGATACAGTTGATTGTTCTCACCACAAATAAAGCAATCTTTTGGAAACCACAAAATAGATGACATTATTCCTCAAAGTCCTTCACAATGTTGTCAGTGTGGCCTATGAGACATTACATGATCTCTCCCCCAACCCCCATCCATCTTCTTATCTCCACCTCCACATCACTTAACTGGCCTGCTTGGTTACCAGGTGCTAGGATGCTGGCTTCTTGCTGTATTTCAAGTGTATGCATACCAAATTTGTTCCACTTCAGGGCATGTGCATTTGCAGTTTTCTCTTCCTAGAATGAACTACACTCAGGTATTTGCCTGACTCATTTGCTCACTTCAATCAAACCTTTACTCAAATGCCTCTACTCAAGAGAAGTGTCCCCTGATGACCTTAATGAAAATAACAACCCCTGACACATAGCCAGCCACCTTCTTGATGACTTTCAGTTTCATTGCTTGGTTTGATTTTATGGACGAAAGGGGCCACATGCTGACCTGACAAGCTCAGGGAAGGCCTGCGTGGCAGCCTAGCAGACTCAGAGACCTAAAGTAACCACAAAGAATGGTCTGAAATTAAACTTTAACTAAAAGCAGTTATGGTGGGCATTTACATCCTAGGCTGTTATCTTCACTGACAAAGTCAAGCTTTCCCTTAACCGAACCTATCTGTCTTTTTGCATCCATGATAACATACCCTTGTAATGTCTGGGTAACTTGTAACTTCCCTTTTTCTGGAGCCCCTGGGGCACAACCAAATGTGCTGGGTGCCAGGACAGATACCACAAATTCCTTCATTATCATGTAAATTGCTCCTGCCCCCACCTAAGCATGTGTCCATCATTTTCCTTTTTATCCAATCCCAGGGGTCCCCCCCCTTTGCTTTCTCCCGCCTCCCTAATCTATCAACAATGGATTTCGTGTAACCCACCCACGTCCCCTCCTTTGATTGTGATGTATAAAAATAGACGGAAAAAAAATGCCATTCTCTGGAGCATTCTCCCAATTCTTGAGATAAACCCCACCATTCTCCGGAGCATTTATCTCAATTCGTTGAGGTTCTGCTTCCCAGCATATGTCGACAGTTTGGCTCAAATAAATTCACAAAAATTCTTTACAGGGTTCAGTGGTTTTTTTACATTAACAGTTTCTTTATCAATATATTCATGAAGTCGGGATTTTTGTCTTGTTCACAACTGTAAATCCAAGCCCTATAATAGTGTATCTCCTAATACAGCTACTCAGTACATAACAGCTGAGTGAATGAATGATAAATGCTATAGAAATTGCCGCAGTAGCTACTCATGTTCAAGAAGAACCTGTGTTTTGCAATGGGTTAGTCTACCTCTTTCCTACTACAATAGTAAGAATCAAGCCAAGGGACAAATAACAAAATAAAAAAACAATGAACTCTAATGGCCTCCAGGTTAACTGTATCCTTATGTGAGGGGCATTGGAGATTAGAAGAGCCTGTTACAGGGCACGGGCCCACATACAATAGAAGTAAAAAAAAAAAAAAAAAGGCTGTGGTTCTGCAGTGTTTGAAGGTTTCCATGGGAACAACATGATTCTGTGTTCTGTTAAGAAGCTTAAAATATGTAGTGGCAAGAAAGCACTGCTATAACATACCACATGAGGATGATTCAAAGGATAAAATCTTATAAAAATTAATGATCAGAGAAGAATGCGGACTAGTAAGTCAACAACACATTATTAAACACAGACAAAACATAATTGCCCACATCTGGCCACACTGCAACAAGACAAGAATCATTGTGCTCTTTAAGCCAGTTGCACATTTATACCTGCACCATGACGACTCCATGAAGGGAGAGACTGATATGCCAACAGTCTTTCGGAAGTGAAATCTTCCCTGTACTAATACTTCCCATGACATCTAATTAGCTATTAAGAAAATGGCTTAACAGTGAGAACCACCGTAATGAATTACCACCATCACATTTGCTTAAGAGTGGAGCAGGCTTTAGAAATAATAGACTCTAGACCAGGGGTTCTCAACCTTCCTAATGCCGACAATTGCCTACAAAATCCAAGAAACTCATCCCCACTGTGGTCACCGTCTCCCCCCTCCCCCATCCCATTCTTAGTATCTGGTCTTCCAACTTCTTCTTTTCCTACTATTCTTTTTCTCATGACTCTGCTCCAGCCTGTCTTCATCCTTGCTATTTCTCAAATCTGCCAAATACAGTCCCACTTCAGGGTGTTGGCACTTGCTGTGGTGATCCCCAATCTCATTGTTACACATTGAACATAATTAAAGCATAGTGATTAATCACAAAACAATGTGTAATTATATATGTGTTTTCCGATGGTCTTAGGCGACCCCTGTGAAAGGGTCATTCGACCCCCAAAGGGGTCGCGACCCACAGTTTGAGAACCGCTGCTCTATACTATAGAGGTTTAGAGGCCACAATCCAGATGAAATAAAATCATTTGGAACTTCATGGAATTGCCTCATCATTTTAGGATTTCAAAACAGAAAGAAAACAGCTTAGTCTCTATATAGGTCACTATGTGATTTGAAAAAGGAAATGATAACCTATTTACCTACCAAAGATTTTATTTATA
>NW_006284245.1:1401493-1412150 GCF_000327345.1 Myotis davidii
TATATATATATATATATATATATATATATATATATTCAATTTGAATATATATATTCAAATTCTTACAATTGCCTACAAAATCCAAGAAACTCATCCCCACTGTGGTCACCGTCTCCCCCCTCCCCCATCCCATTCTTAGTATCTGGTCTTCCAACTTCTTCTTTTCCTACTATTCTTTTTCTCATGACTCTGCTCCAGCCTGTCTTCATCCTTGCTATTTCTCAAATCTGCCAAATACAGTCCCACTTCAGGGTGTTGGCACTTGCTGTCCCCTTTATCTGGGAGGCTGCCCCTCAGAGAGCCTCCTTGCTGCCTCCCATGGCCCTTAAGTATGTGATCTGATATCACCCCCGCAATGATGTAGTGTCTAACCCTTCTACTGACAAATTCAGTGCCTCTGGGACAGGCAGACTTCGTATTTACCATCTTGTTTAGTCCCTTCCCCTTGCATTGGTGGCGACCTGTGACTTGCTTCTAACACACTGATGATGGGAATGATGACAAGTTATCACTGTCACAATCTGTTACATCACATAAAACTCTGTCTCGCTAGCTGGCTCATTCTAGAATCTCTCTGTATTACTGATGTTGAGGAAGAGCGCTGTCACGAATCCTTTGACACACAATAAAATTAATTCTGCCGAGAGCACAAGTGAGCTTGAAGGCAGATTCTTCCCCATTGGGCCTTGGTGGACGCCTCAACTGCAGCCCTGAGAGACTGAAGCAGAGAACTCAGTGAAGCCAGGCCTGCAACCGTGACTCACGAAAGCTGTAACGAATGTGTGCTAAGCCACTAAAGTTGTGGTTTTGTTGCACAGAGTAGCAAGTGAATACTGCCTCTCTGGCACTCTGGGAACTCCCACATTCTGTTACATTTTCCCTCTATGTTTTCACCACCTTCTTCGATATTATAAACATTTCCTTATCTGTTTGTTTAGTGGGTTTCTCCCAACAGGAATGCAGGTTTCATGAAAGCATCATCTTTGTCTGCCTGGTTAGAAGAGTAGCTGGGACACCGCAAGCACTCAGTGAAACCTGAATGGTGATGTCCACTACCCATACAAGCTAGATGAAAGTGGGAATTGAATTCATAACCTATTCAGACAGACAGACACAGACGCACACATATTCCACACATAACGCCCAGGTAAATTCTGCCGAGAGACCTCTACTTTTATTTCATACCAAAGGCATGATTAGAAGGAGCTTTTCTCTCTTAATTGATAGTTTTGACATCAGATAGAAGCAATTTTTGTATCTCCTTAAAATAAGATCCACATAGACTACAGCAGGAGTCATACAGAAGGCATGAGTGATAAGAACTGTTCTACACAGAGTGGCTAGTGGCACAAATTTGTGGAATTTCATTCTTTAGAGGATGTTAAAATTAGACCTATGCAGGTAGATGCTCATCACTCTGAAACAATATAAGTTATTGCTCTGCTGGAATTCATGACTATTAAGATGCTGCAAAGTTCATTCCATCCATATGATGCTGTGATCGGGAACTGGGTAAAAGAAACATGGTGATGCTCATGGTTGAAATGACATGAAAGAGAACCTTCTGCTCTTCCAAGAAAGAATTAAAAATGTGTTTTTCTTTTCAATATTTGAGAAATATTACTAGCATACTCATAGATCACTGTTATTACTGTTACCCACAGATAGCAAATATAAATGTTACATCAAAGGTATTCATAAATATTAATGTTCCCATATCAAGAAGTGTCTCCAGTTTTATCTGTTTTCTCCCAAAATATTATTTTATCATTACATACTAAGTCGCATTATCAAATAAAGTTTTATTATTGTTATTGTTGCTTTAATAAAATAAAAGACCATTAGAAAGAGAATAGAAGGGGCTTGATAGCAAAAATAAATATACATCAAACTAAAAAGTTTTTCCACAGAAAAGTGGGAATCAAATTCACAATCAAAATGAAAAGACAGTGAATAGGAAGACATTCACCAATGATACATCAGATAAAGAGTTAATATCCAAAATTTGTAAAGAAATCATACAACTCAACATCAAAAAACAATCCAATTAAAAAATGGGCCAAGGACCAGAATAGATACTTCTCCAAACAGGACACACAGATGGCCAATAAACATATGAAAAGATGCTCAATGTTACAAATCATCAGATAAATGCAAGTTAAAACCACAGGGAGATATCACCTCACACCTCTCAGAATGGCTATCATCAATAAATTAACAGACAAGAAGTGTTGGTGAGGATGTGGAGAAAAAGGAACCCTAGTGCCCTGTTGGTGGGAATGCAGATTGATGCAGCCACTGAGGAAAACAACATGGGGTTTCCTCAAAAAATTAAAAATGAAATACCCTTACACCCAGCAATTCCACTTTTGGGAATATACCTGAAGAAGCTCAAAACTAATTTGAAAGAATATATGCACTCCATGTTCATTGCAGTGTTATTTGCAATAGCCAAGATATAGAAGCAACCCAAATGCCCATCAATAGATGAAGGGATAAAGAAGATATTGCACGTATATACATATATACAATGAAATATTACTTGGCCGTGAAAAATAATGAAATCTTATCCTTTGCTACAGCATGGATGGACCTAGAAGGTATTATGCTCGATCAGTCAGAAAAAGACAAATCCCATAAGATTTCACTTATATGCAGGATCTAAAGAGCACAATAAATCAACAAAATGGAAAGGCTCAGATACAGAGAACAGACTGATGGTAGCTAGAGGGGAAGGGGGTTGGAGAACTGGGTGAAAAAGCTAAGAGATTGAGAAGTACAAATTTGTAGTTACAAAATAGTCATGGGGATATAAAGTATAGCATATAGCCAATAATACTGTAATAGATGTATATGTTGCCAGTTGAAATATCAGGGGGAACACATTGTAAGGTATATGATTGTCTAACTATGCTGTACACCTGAAACTAGTACAAAATAATATTGAATGTAAACGTTAATTGAAAAATAAAATAAAAAAATTACAAATATACAATTAGTAATATAACAACATTACTTTTCGTATATGTTTCCCTCCACATCCCGCGTGGTTCGGGGTTCAGGATCTGGAAGAGGAGCCGCACACAAATGAAAGAGAAGAGACAAGAGATAATTTGGGAATATTGGGGGGCCAGGTGGGTAAGTCCAACTCAGGAGGAAAGACTTCCACCGGTGCTCAGGCCGCATCAACCTTTTATAATCAGAGGTAAACAAGGTAGTGGTTACCATAGTTAAACCCTATATCAGTTCCCCACAATTACTAAAAAAGAAAAAATTTTGGGTGTGGGGTGGGTGTGAGCTAGAAGGGGTCAATGGGGCAAAAGGGGGGACATCTGTAATACTTTCAACAATAAAGATTTTAAAAGCATAAATAAATTAGTAAATAAATATTTTACTTGTTTTTTTTTTCCTAAGCCATCAATATATAATTATTTATCTTTTTGTTGATTCAATAAAAACAGTTATATAGTCCATGGAGTAATCAATGTATCAATAGATAGCCAAAGACAGATAGACTCAACCTTAGTCCTAGAAAGCCGTGTGATAAGTGAGGAGGCAGAAAAATGAGTGGACACCGTTGCTGGGAGACATGGTTCTCCACTGTGAAGGCTGCTTCATTGCCTCAGCTCTTCAAAGGTAACCCCTGAGAGGCCCTGTGTTTTTATAATCGTTTTCGACGGGTGAGTGTCAGTACTGAAGTGTGAGGGACAAACTTTTTCACCTCCAGATCCACCCTTGTTGACTGATGTAGGACTGGACCTGTAACCAAATTATGGCAATAAACAAAAAGCCTGGGACTTTTTCTGGAATTATGAACCAGATAATCCCATCTCTGCTCGGCCTGCAATGTCTACACCTATAGCTGTCTCTAGAGAGAGGAAGCCTGTCTGAGGATAAAGCCAGTAGAGAGGAAAGAATAACTCAGAGATGGAAGGAGATGCCAACCAAGTTCAGGGCTCTTGGAATCGGCCTTCCCTGAAGTGGCTGACCTACTCCTGGAGTTTACTAGTATATGTGTAAATAGTAAAATAGTAAGTATACTATTTACTAGTATTTACTAGTACATTTCCCTCCACGAATGTTTAAGCCAATTTAACCTTGGTTTCTCAAATGCCACTTGACCTTGTGTTCCTTCTTCCAAGTTCCTCGTTGAACACTATCTTTCAATGGCATATGAGATATCTTTCTCCAAGTAGACTGTGAATTAAGTAGTATAATATTCATCTCTATTCCACCTGTGCTTAATAAAGTTCCTGGTGACAAAAACGTGCTCAGTAATTGTGAGAAAAAGAAAAGGACAGGGGAAGATGAGGGAAGAGAGATGTGATCTCCATTCAGCCCAAATTTTAGGAGAGCCATTTCCTCCCTTTAGTTCTCCTTTCCTATTACAGAAAGCAAACAAGGATGTCAATAATTGCCCGTGGGAGCTTCCAGCTGCTCACACTGCCCTCCTAATCATGTGGCATAGAATTTATGGACAGGTCTAATATTCTAGATTTCATCTTATTATCAGAATATATACTGGATGATGCAGCTGCAGTTTTTTGATTCAGAAAATATGACCATTGTACTTACAGGCAAGACAATTATATGTACCAAGTGATAAATCTTTGCTGTCAGGAGAACCCACACGCCCATGCATCTCAGGATGTGATGAAATCCCTTCTGCATTGACCCCAAAGTGCAGGATTCCTGTGAGTGGTGACAGGTGAGCTGAAATCACTTGAGGTTGAAGAGCAGTCAGAAGAAATGCCGAAAAGTGAGCTGCCGACACTGGAGGGAAATATAGCTACTGGAGAAAAACCACTTGCTTTCAAATACAATTTCTGCAAAAGGCTCAGTTAAAAGGTCAGATGCAACGGCAGAGCCAAACTTCTCCTTGGTTACAAAAAATAACGCATAGCAACCATTCCAGTTATTAGCTAACACGTTCTCTTTCTCATCGACCTTTGCATTGATCTGCTGGAACAGACACTAACAGCAGTCTGATCTTCCTTTACATGTATCTTCAGTTCTCTGCACAACAGGAACTGCTATACGACAAGCTTTATTACTGTGGTAGTGTTTTCGTCTGTGAACACTAACTAGCATAGTGGTCATAGTCAATATGCAAGTTCATAACTGAAAAAAATGCATTACACAGGGTGGAGACATTGGATTTGAGGAATTAGCTTGTAGGTTTTTCACATGCTTTCTGATCCATCACTAATTACCAATATTATAGGAAGTAGAAATTGTAGTCAAACTAGTGGTTGGATGATTGGACCCAGGAGCTAGACTGCTTGTGTTTAGAACCTATCTTGACTATAAGACATTGTGCATGTCATGAAACTGCTCTGAGCCTGTTTCCCTGGCTTTCAGATAAGAATGAAAATCAAAACACCAAATTAGTACAGATGTGGTAAAGGTTAATAAGGTAAAGCTCTTGGAATATTACCTACCACTAAATAAATACGAAATAGATGTAAGTTGGTGTTATTGTGTTCTCTGATATATCTATATTGACAACAATATATGTATATACACACATATTAAGACAAACACATATAGACATATTATATAGACATAGTGTGTGTGTGTGTGTGTGTGTATGCACATGCATGTGTGTGTATATGATAAAACCCACATTTTGGAAAGGTAATAATAACTCTCCTGCCAAAGGGATGATAAGCCTAACTCGTTCAGTCCAGTAAAGCTTTCCTTGTTATGCAAGCCCCCCAAAGAAGCCTGAAAACACACATTGTGGTGGCCTTCCTGTGGCCTCATTAGACATGACGGACAGCCACAGACTGATGGTTGAAGAGTGTGACGGCTGAAGCAGTGTCTGGGTCCCACCCTGTCTCTACAACTCAGTAGGTGCACAACCTTGAATAAGTCATGTATCTGCCTGCACCTCCATTTGCTCATCTATTACAGGGAGATAATTAAGAATTCCTCCTCATAGGATTTTTGTAAGAATTTAATGATTACACCAAAAAAGAACTTATATTACTTGATGCACAACAAGAATGAAGTCATTATTTTAAATAAGTACTTGTTATCTTATCACAATATGCAGCTTTCTGTTTATAACTAATTTGAACGTTTGATGACTGATAATACCACCGTCAATGAATCTGTAATATTAACAAATATTAGCATCATAGACAGTCTCGCATGTCCTTAAAAATAGGGTGACATTTAAGCAATTTCCAATTTTCATGCTAAGGAAAAATAATAGCAAGTGTCCAAACAGCCTAAGCGGCTCTTAATTCCATTTCACAGCAAATGATTTTTAAATAAGTCACTAAGTGCCATTTGTGGGCATTGTCCTCCATCAGCAGTGAAGCTGTACCCATGTGCTTCAGGCAAATTGAAATCCTCTTATCAAAATTGTGCAGTTTATTCCATTGTGTAAATGTTCCACCACTTTTTTATGCACTCATCTACTGATGGACACTTGGGCTGCTTCCAAATCTTGTCTATTATAAATAATGCTGCAATGAACATAGGGGTGCATATATTCATTCAAATTAGTGTTTGGATTTCTTTGGATATATTCCCAGAAGTGGTGATGAGAGGAGACTTGACTTGTGGTGGTAAACACACAATACAATATACAGATGAATGGTACACCTGAAAACTACGATTTTATTAACCAACTAGAGGCCCAGTGCATGAAAATTTATGCACTGGAGGGGGGGTCCCTCAGCCTGGCCTGCCCCTTCTTACAGTCTGGGAGCCCTCAGGGACAGGAGGCAACCTGGCGATCAGGGAAAGGCGAGATGCCCCATTACACCTCTGCTGCTGCCACTGCTGGCAGTGTAAGCCTCGGCTGGCCCTAGTTACCTGAGCCTCGGGTGGCCCTGGGTGGCTGGGGAGCCACCATCTGAGGCTTTCCTGTGCCTCGGGCTGGCCCTGGGGGGTTGGGGGGGGGGCTGAGAGGACCATGCGCCTGCTGCCCCGGTGGGGTTGAGGGGACTGGATGCCACTATCTTGTGGCTGTGGGCACTGCCATCTTTGAGAGTGGGGGAGCCAATTAGCATATTCCCTCCTTATTGGCTGTGGGCACCACCATCTTTGCGAAGGCATGAGGGTCAATTAGCATATCCCCTCTTTATTAGTAGGATGTTTCCCAATAAATTAAATAAAAATTGTACAGTTTACAGATAGCAGAGAGGTAAACAAGAATAGTTACTAATGGGTAAAATAAAATCTGTAAGGAGACTAATGAAGTAAAAAAAGCCAGTTCTGTAGATTTCTTCTCCCTCCCAGCCTCCTCCTAGTATCCCAATGGGAGGTTTATGCTGGTCTAAGAGCAGCACAAATGATTAAATTTCCTACAGCTTCCAGTTGCCATGTGTGTGTTTTTCTTGCCAAGAGAACAAAGATGGAAATACAGTTATTTGTCTTACAGAATAGGAAGAATTTTGATGAAGCCACAGCCAATCTCACTTTATGAGGGGAAAAAAACAAGTTAGCTTCATGATTTAGGTCAGTGAAATATAAACATCAGGAATGACATAGGTGCCCTGCATGCAGAAGTCAGGAGCCATGCATAAAATCCACACCAAGTACTAACTCCAGTGCCTTCAATCCTGGCTCATAGTTAATTTATCTCTAAATAGATTTTCTAGGATCAGGGCGATGTGGGTGGGTTGAACTGGATAACAAGACAAGTGGTTATTATATTCATCATAAATTAGCAGGATACAATGAGAGAACTTGTCAAATATGGCTTTTTACATATTTGGAACAGTGACAGGATGTTTTATTGTTAGCATAACAGAAAATCGTGTTCTTGAGTGTGTTTCAAATGACTAATTTTGCTAAGTAAATTGGAGAAGTCTATGTTAAGTAGCAATTAATACAGACAATTAAATGTTTCAACCAGCCTGTGACTATCTTGTTTGGTTCTGTGTCCATTAATCCCCATCTTGGTGGAAACTTAATGATAAAACAGGTGAGTAACTAACTGAACATTTTAATTTTTTTTAATGTATGAGAATATCTAAAATATTTCCATGTGAGAAAATGCTGCTAAGATAAGCTACAGATAAAAGACCAGGAAAACACCTAAAGTAATTTTCTATGTTAACGTTTTGTTAAGACTTGAAAATCGTTGCAAGCATGACAAATATTTTCACTGGAACAAAACTTTCTGGAGGCCAGCCTGATGGTACCCTTCAGAGAAACCAGAGAGAGCTGGCATTGCTGGGGTCACTTACTCCCCTGGCTCTCTGTTCCATCTGGTCGCAGTCTTGGGAAGGACATCTGGATGCTCACTGAAAAGTCTGACTGAGGAGAAGCCACCATGGTCAACAAGAAGTCCAACCATGGCAAACAGCTCCAATAGCCACTGGTTACAGTGTCAGTGAATTCATGTCCACAAATGATGTCCACCATCTATTTAGTGTTCATCCTGATGATTTCAAATCCTAAAATTAACCAATTATCACGCATTTGTTGTAGCCCTTTAGGGTTTCAGACTTATGGCAAGAATATAGTGACTTATCTGTCCCATAGAATCTTAGAAGATTCATAATCTCATAATACCCAACGGGGTCCCATGAGGATGGACTATCTATGCCTTTCCAAAGCTGACTCACAGACACGTATCCTCACAATGATTTCTAGGCTCCAAATTACAATATTTTCTTCAGTCTTCTTTCTGATCTCCTGTCCTTCAATCAACAAAACAACCCATATTCATAAACCCAACAGCAAGGGAAGTTTTTGGTCTTTGCTTTCCATATTCATCAGTTCCCTCTGTCATCCAAAGCCAATCTCACACAAAATCAAGTCATAGCTGCCACCCATGTAGACCACCCAGGGTTTTCAGTCATGTGCTCTGGAGATTTCAAGTTATTTATAACATGAGGGGAAGAATCTTGCTGGGGTCCAGCCCCAGTGGGTCCAGGGGTTCCTAAAGGTGTGGACGGAGTTGGCGAGGAAGGAAAGACACGGAGGCAGTGTTCAGGTGATCATCATAGCCAGGTTCTTCTCTCTATTGTCATCTAACATCTGTATTTATACTATTTGGTCCCAATCCTATCCATTCTATACAAAAGGCCAGGGGGCTTCCCATCTCCATTCAAAGGTTACTCTATTGCTCCACTAAGCTACAAGGAAGTAACTGAAGTAACTGCCAACCACCCCTCTGGCACTCAGTTAAAGGGTTTTTTGATAAAAATCCTCACCTGGGGAAAGAACCTTTCTTCTCCTAGCCAGGTTCCTCCCCTTATTGTCCTCTTACATCTGCATTTATCCTATTTGATCTTAACCCCATCCATTCCATTCCAAAGGCTAGGGCGTTTCTTATCTCCATTTCAAGGTCCCTTGAAACATCCCTGCAGGGACTGCCTCAAGCAGCCAGGGTGGATCGGCTTCCAGCAGAATCTGAAATTATGTTTATTTCTTCCTTCTCTCTTGAGAATCTCTGTGTCAAGGTTATAAAAATATAATTTTTAAATTTTATTTTTCAATTAGTTTACATTCAATATTATTTTGTACTAGTTTCAGGTGTCCAGCATAGTGGTTGTATAGTCGTATACTTTATAAAGTGTTCCCCTTGATATTTCCAGTACCCACCTGGCACCATACATAGTTATTACAATATTAGTTATTACTATATGCCTATGCTGATGACTATTTTGTAACTCCCAAACTGTACTTCTCAATCCCTTCACCTTTTCCACTCAGGCCTCCAACCTTCCTCCTCTCTGGCAACCATCAGTCTGTTCTCTGCAGCTATGAGTCTTTTCTATTTTGTTTGTTTATTTTATTCTTTAGATTCCACATGTAGGTGAAATCATATGGTGTTTGTCTTTCTTTGTCTGACTTATCTCACTGAGCATAATAAATTCTAAGTCCATCCATGTTGTCGCAAATAGTAAGATTTCATTCTTTTTTAATGATCAAGTAATATTCCATTTTATATAGGTACCGCAACTTTTTTATCCACTTGTCTATTGATGGGCACTCAGGGTGTATCCATGTCTTGGCTATTGTAAATAATACTAACCCTTTAAAATCTTGTACATACTTTCCATTTCCTCTCCATTCCCCATTGGACAATCCTCAACACCTTCCACTAGTGCATATGTAGTAGGCATTGCTAATGGATCTCACCACCTTTCTTGCTATGTCTGAAGATGACTTCAGAATCTCAAATCAGTCATTATCAATCAATTGGACTGAAGTGCAAGTTGAAATCTATTTGAGTTGCCTGACCAATAATCTAAATGAAAATGCGTGTGTGTGTGTGTGTGTGTGTGTGTGTGTGAGAGAGAGAGAGAGAGAGAGAGAGAGAGAGAGAGAGAAAATCAATCTCTAATCAGTTATTTAAAGAGAGGGAAACGAAGCCTTATTTTTGAGTTGTATTTTCAATATAATACCAGGAGAATTTCAAGAGAGATATGGGAATAGTTTATTAAAAAGGAAAACTAATTTTATGTTAATAATTCAGACCTCACAAACATTTTCCACAGCAAACTGTGTTAACGTAAAAAACCATTGAAACCTGTAAAGAATTTTTGTGAGTTTATTTGAGCCAAACTGTCGACATATGCCGGGAAGCAGAACCTCAACGAATTGAGATAGTGCTCCAGAGAATGGCAAGTTACATCTGTATTTATACATGAAATTCATTGGTGACACATTTAAGGAGGGGGGATTA
>NW_006284245.1:1412243-1417995 GCF_000327345.1 Myotis davidii
CTGAGGCTGCTAGGCTGCCACGCAGGCCTTCCCTGAGCTTGTCAGGCCAGCGTGTGGCCCCTTTCGTCCACAACTGTTATTTACTCATACAGAGAAAAAATAAGGCCAACAGTGCCACACTGACTTATCTGTTCAACCTCACTCAGAAATACAGGGCAAGAGAATTAGTAGCAGTATCTTCAGACACAAAGAAAATCAATTCTTACGTGTGCATACATGTTGCCTGGAAATCTTTTAGAATTTTCCACAGTGCCTGATTCAATAAGATGATCTGCAGTAGAGACCTAAGTGTTCCCTTTCATAGTACATCTTGGTGAATACTGCAAATGCTGTAGACCCAGAAACAGAAAGTCAACAAACAGAAAATGCTATTGCAGTTCCATTCAGTAGTACAAGAAATTGCTAGTCCAGTTCCCAAATAGCAGCCTTGTGAAAGCATTACATGCAAGTTTGCATCAGAGATAAAACTAAACGAAAGCCTGAAGGAGAAAAAAGGAACTGGCTGTGGACAAGGAGAAACGAATGACTAATTGGTAACAATATTTTGGAGGCATTCTAGTACACAAACTCAAAGTTATATTTTAGCACGACTATAACAATTAGTAGGTGGTTGTGAGGGAAATATAAACTAAAAGAACTTCTATGAAGATATGCCCTTTTCTAGAAATATCTTCCGTGATTTAAATAACAGAAGTTATTTTAAAAGGTTAATAGGATGAAGCATATGCTTAGCTTGATTTAGTTCTACAAGCTGTTCTGTGGGCTTTGTGGAAAGCTAGTTCCCATGATTCCTGGGCCTGATGGTTCGCTGCCTTCTCATCAGTGTGGGGAGACAGCGATGCTCTGAGTCTCAGGGGAAGTGTCCTCAACCATGTAGAGTGGACACCCCAAGTGCCTTCTAGTTTTTACTTAAATTTGATGGGACTGCCTTGTCTTCCAGATTTCTTTTTTAAATTTCCAGTTCTGTTGGTTGGCACAAGCCTGGGCGCAGCCCTCAGAATAAGAGCTCTGTTATTTTTACCTGGAAATGTGATGAATTTAGGGCTTTATCACAACTTTCCATGGATACATGTAAGTCCACAGAGGTACATGAAAGTGCTTTGGACCCAGTAGGAGCCTCACATAAATCTGTGGAAGGTGAAGGCGAATGGTCACTCCTACCACCTTGCTTTAAAACTACGACATGCAAACATGACATTCAACTTTACCTTTAAAATAAATGTTCTAATGTGACTAATCGATAGTAACATCTTCTCCTAGAACCTTACAGACCGTCAATTAGCTATATCTTGTAGTATTTATAAGAACTATTTATTTATCACACATCTATAGATAAGTAAATTTAAAATTTTACTTGAATTTATTTTTCTTTCCATCCTGGTATTTCAGTACAGAAAAAGAGGTTGGATGAAAATAGGAAAGATTTTTAAAAGCTATAACCAGAGACAATTTTAATATCCTAATTGTTTTTCCCTTAGTGTGGTACTAACTGACCTACTTTGAAGCATTTGAACATCAAATGCTCTAGCAGTGGTAACCCAGCAGCTGTGTGAGACAAAGTGATAGAGCCACACCCTAAATGAAGTCACCTTCTAACTTCCCTTGGACCTAGGGTTGCCCCAGTTGCAGCCTCACCATCATTCTTTCTCTGAGTCCTTCTAAGGTAAAGGGAAGAAGACTCTACAAACAAAAAAAAGGAGATGGGGATTACTAACGGATAGAAAAGTGAAGAAAATTCATAATATTTTTGAGCCTTCTTGACATTTTGATATTTGGATACAAGAAGGTTAGTTGGAACTTTTACTTTCAATGATAAAATCTTTAGCAATTTGGATCGAGACACCAAGACCAAAGGAACATGTCTGAGTTCACCAGTCATATCTCGGATCATCAAAGCTTGGGAGAAAGGATGGTGGAACTCCAAATGCCATGTGTCTGAAAGAATTGACTCAATAGAGGAAAAAGCATTTTTAAAGAGTTTTTACCAATTTAAAAGTTCAAATGCTATTTGGGGGAGGGATATTTTTGAAAGAAGATGTCCTTCAATTATCAGTTGTTGTCATAGAAAGTCACCACACTCAAAATTTCTGGATTGCTATCCGGCTTCTGTCCTTCACTGCCTGTATAACCTTGGGTAAGCCACTCAAATAACTTCCAAGTTGACTTCACAGGCCCAGGTCAGATAGAATGAGATGAAGTGTGTGAAACACTTTAAAAATATGGAAGCCATATTGACATATACAGCTAGATTTATCACCAAAGAGCAAACATTTGAGTCTAACTTTAACTACAATCTCACAATCTGTCATTTTGAAGATGGTCATACAGATGAGGACATGAAAGAAAAAGAAAGTATGCCTGTCATTCTTCAACAATATCCATCAGTAATATTTTGAGGCCATGCTTTTGACATTTTCAAATTGCGACCACTTCTGATCTCACAGTAACCCAAAGAGGGTGAATAGCTTACATTTCCAAGCAATCAATAAGAATACTGTGATTGAGATTCTCTTCCATTTGAAAAAAATAATTCAGCATGTTATTATTCAACATCACATTCTTGTGCAAATCACTTCTGCTCACATACACCCCACTGGCTGTACCTTACCCACATTACAAAACGGGGATGACTCTGGCTCAGTCAGAAAAGTCATTGAGACGAAGAACATCACTGTCAAATACTGTTGCCCCTATATTAGACTCTTCTGAGCACAAGGACAGGAAGAGACAAGGAATCAGTGACTGGTGTGCAGAGAGGGTAGAGGAAGAAACTCTCCATTTATCCCAAACATGTTTCCTCAAACTGGGCTAGAATTTTAGTTATTTATTTTGGTGGGTTGTACCAGTAGATTACAGAGCTCTGGTCTTGATCTCAGTGTTATTGCATCTTTGAATTTGCTAAAACTCATTGGAAACCTTGCTCAACTGGAGCTCAAGATGCCAGCCTGGACTCAGAGAAAATCAGCCCTTTGCTTCCTACCCACTGCACCTCTGCACATCCCATTGCCCACTGTCCCCAGGAAGCCCAGTATCTTCATGGCTCTGCAGATTCCTTCTAAAATCTAATTTCTTATTAATATGGTAATGACTTATGTTACCTTTTAAACATTAATTTATATTTTTAAAAGAGCACTCAGTTGGTTAGAGTGTCGTCCAGTATGGTGGTCACAGATTCAATTTCCTGTCAGGGCATGTACCTAGGATTTGGGTTATATCCCCAGTCAGAGTGCATACAGGAGTCAACAGATGTTTTTTTTCTCATATCGATGGATGTTTCTCTCTCTTTTGTTAGGACGGTATATTGTTCAATAAGAAGATACTAGTAAAATATTTTAACTCCTTGGTTGTTTGTTATATAGCTTTCAAACATCTAAACTTTTTATATGTCGCCTCTGTACTCTGGCCCTGGGCCTCTCAAATATTAGGAGCAGGCTTGTAAACTGGAATAGTGAAACAATGTGAACAGATCTGTTTTCCCCATCCTGACCTTTAAAAATAGCCAGTTGACCTATACATGATTGATGTCCTGCCTCTAAAGGTGAACTATTGGTGTTACAGGTAAATTCCCGAATTTCTGTGGTCTGTTTCCTGCCTGTTTCATTTAGATTCCACCCTTCTTCTGCTGTTAACTCTTGGCTCTCTGACCCCAACCTAATTCCCCTCTTCTGGCTTATAAATTCATGCATTCTCCACTGTACTTGGTCTGTAGTGTAAACCCTGAGGACTGTTTTATTGTTTTGTTTTGTGTTTTTTTTTTTTTTGTTTGGTAATTCAAGTGCTTGACTTCAGCCTTGATTGCAGAGGCATCCACTCCAGAGATGGCTATCTTGAAAAGCACATTGCTGGCCAGGAGGCTAGTTAAAGAGCCAGCTCCCAAGTTCCTCCCTGAGGCTCCTTTGTTGAAGTTCTTGGTTCATTTCCATAAAGACCATTTGGGCTGCTGCTTTTCTCTTTTCTCAACTTTAAATTCCCTCTCATATTTTTAATTCACCAATGCAGAGTGACCCTGTGAAATTGAGGCCCCCATTCTGACCCGAATAATAGTCCAACCCCAGGCCATCACCCTCTGTATCTCTATCTATCTGGGATCTCACAGTGTGCCCCCAGCATGCCATGAAATTTCCAGGACCTGTAAGTAATAAACCTTTTTCTCTAATGTTTCCTGAGGGTTTTTTAAAAAATCATTTTCTTTCTTTTTTAATTAAAATATAGCCGTTATACATTATTAGATTTGTTTCAGTGGTACCACATAGTTATTCAACATTTGTAGACCCTTACTACTCAAGCCATCAGGAAAGCTGGCAACTGAAGGGATGAATCAGAGCCTGAGATCTCAAGGGTTTTGTGCTGGTCTCATCCTATTGATAATCAAGCTGGTGACTGGACTGGTCTTTGTGAGTGTCTTGCAATCATAGTAAGAACTACAAGGGCTGGTCCAGTCACAACATTGGTTCTTAAAGAGAAAGCCACAGGCCCCAAATAGTGCACTGATGGTAAAACACCTAAATTTAATGCCTGCCCTAATTGTTGTTTCAACCTTTCTTAGAAACATAATCTTAATGAACCAGTCTGAAGTTTTCTGGTCAAGCACCGTAAGGCAAAGCGGGCATGTGTGCTCTCCATGCCCCCACACCCCAAGAAGAGGCAACCTGAGTGATAAAAACCTTTGCTGTCCCTTTCCGCCCAAAAAACAAGTCCTATTTTAAAATAATCCTCTCTTTTCTTTTTCCTTTCCTTTCCTTTCCTTTCCTTTCCTTTCCTTTCCTTTCCTTTCCTTTCCTTTCCTTTCCTTTCCTTTCCTTTCCTTTCCTTACCTCTCCTCTCCTCTCCTCTCCTTTTCTCTCCTCTCCTCTCCTTTCCTTTTCTTTCCTTTCCTCTTCTTTTCTATGCCCCACCTTCTTCCAAAACAACTTTCACTTTGTACAACCCCCTTGGAGCCTCTTCTAAGTTGCTAGACAAGATGCTGCCGATTCATGAAGCACTTGATACAAACTCAGGGGAAGGTTGTATTTCTACCCCATTTTCTAATACTCTCCTTCAAAGGAGGACCCTGCTCAGTGTCTGCGGGGATGAGCACGAACAGCCGGGGCAGGTATCCGTGACATGTGGGCTTCCTGAGGGCGGAGCTTCTGTTCACAATCTTGTCTCTATCCCCTGTGGCTGGACAGACCACATCACTAATCTGCCAAACAAGAAGACCTCTGAGAGCAAAAGTTGCCCCTCTGTCTCCCAAAGGGAGCCCTGGGCCCTGAGACCCCCTGCTGTGGGCATTGTTCCTGGAGGTGCCACCCGGGCTCACCTTGGGATGCTCGCTGAGGAATGAGGGCCTGGAACAATTCCCATTCACTCAGAGGGGCAGGGCATGTCTAAGGCATTTGGGGTTAGCATGTGTTCCAGGGTAAAGCTGTGGATTCTGGTGTAAGGGGCTCTGCCCAAGAACTTGGCGTTGGGACACCAAGAGGGAAAGGCAGTGCCCTAGAAAGTCAGCTTCTCTACTGAGGGCTCCTAGATCCTCCCAGCCTGTACTCCAGGCCTGTTTCCCCACCTTTAATTGTGAGTAAATCCATCCCTGCTCCATCCAGGCTTGAAGCAGAAGGTCTTCCCAATATGCAAATGTGACCCACCCCCCAAAATAATATGAATTTATAATTACACCTAGAGAGCAAGCCAGGCAAAGAGGGTAGGAGGATTCTATCCATGGTATCTAGTATTATCTATATACTAGGGGCCCGGTGCACAAAATTTGTGCACT
>NW_006284245.1:1418800-1430153 GCF_000327345.1 Myotis davidii
TTTGCCCTGCCCCCCAGCTCTTAGCTCCCCCCTGGGTTTCTGATCACTGTCAGTGGCAGGGGGCTTCTTCCTGCTTTCCCTTTCACCTCCCTGCATTGTGCCTACATATGCAAATTAACCGCCATCTTGTTGGCAGTTAACTGACAATCTTAGTTGGCGGTTAATTTGCATATAGCCCTGATTAGCCAATGAAAAGGTTAGCATCGTACGCCAATTACCATTTTTCTCTTTTATTAGTGTAGATTAGAGGCCCAGTGCATGACATTCATGCACAAGTAGGGTCCCTAGGCCTGGCCGGCGATCAGGGCCAACCAGAGCCTTCCTTCCCCCAGCTGCCAGTCAGGGCCTTCCTTCTCCCCACTGCTGGCTGCCACAGGGCCTGCTTTTGTTCTGCGCCACCCCCTGGTGTCTAGCACACATCTAACTTTCAGTTGGTCAAACTCATTCCCATGGGACAATTTGCATATGCAAAGTGTCCCCTCAGGAGTTTGACCGATTGGGAGTTTGATCACTTGCTATGACGTGTGCTGACCACCAGGGGTGGGTGGTATGGAACAAAGGAAGGTCTGGGCCAGCAGCTGGCAGTCGCTAGGGACCCTACCCAGGCACAAATTTCATGCACTAGGCCTCTAGTGTTGTGTATAAAAGGAATAACCCTGTGGAAAAGGCATTTCATATCTGATAATCTTCATCTTGCCCTTAATTAGTCAAAATGTCAAAATAAATTCTTCCCCACTTAGAGATAAAAACATTTCTGTCTCCCAGGAAGAGACCAGGCATGTTCTTGGGGACATAAGTATCTCCTGGTTGATCTGCTGGGATGGTACACACCTGGACATATGGGGACACACATGAGAGTCCAGAAAGTAAGGGGATTTAATTCTGAATAAAATCAGCAAATGACATGGAATGACATTAGTGAATATAAAATAAACTTAGTGTCTGCTGAGTCCAGTTTCCTTTAAGACAGTGGTTCTCAACCTTCTGGCCCTTTAAATATAGTTTCTCATGTTGTGACCCAACCATGAAATTATTTTCATTGCTACTTCATAACTGTAATGTTGCTACTGTTATGAATCGTAATGTAAATATCTGATATCCAGGATGGTCTTAGGCAACCCCTGTGAAAGGGTCGTTTGACCGCCAACGGGGTCACGACCCACAGGTTGAGAACCACTGCTTTAAGAGGTTTCAGGGGTAGAGTCCTGGTTACTCCCGAACACAACAGTTTTCACTCTGGCCTCACTCACTGCCGTCCATTGTGGAGGTGGCCAAAGGCCGGTATTGGGCTCTTTCTCAGCCTTTACAAGTGCAATTTCGTGGGATATTTTTATAGGATGCCCCTCCCCTCTCTATCAACTGTCTGTTCTCCTTAGTTACAAAATAAACGACTTTCTGACCTGCTCACTCTGGGCCTTGGGTTTGAAATAAGCACCTTCTGTAACCATCAGAGTGATCCGGTTCCCATAGTTGCACTTGACACCAATCACTTCAGGTCTGCTTAACGCCACACAACCTCCAGCTCAGCAGAAATGAGTGCTTATTCATGTGGCCAGTGCATGCGCTCTTGGTCCTACATTCCTGATATTGCAAGTTTGGTGATGACATTGCCAAGACAGGAGAGAGCCTTACAGAGAATGGCTAGATTTTCTCCTCCTTCACTATTTCTTGGCAATATGATCAGAAAATGACCATGAGGCTGTGCATGAAAACATTTTATAAACTGATGCTTGATATTGACAAATTTAAAGGAATTAAAACTTAAAAGCTAAAGTATAATGGAATTAATTTTCCATTAGCAAACAGGTCCATTCCCTTAAAAACTTTCATTTTTTTAGATTTCTTATGCTTGAAAGATTCCTAACTGAAATCCAGATTATTATTGGGTTCCTAGTCAAACTGACTTCTGGCCATGGAGCACACACTATTGACCCGCCCAGCCTGGCCAGATAGCCTGACCGTGGGTCTCACCCAACAGCCCTGCTGAGAGCCCAGCCAGCAGCTGGCCCAACCCTGAGCAGAGCCTCCAGCCCTGGGTCACCACGGAGTCTAAACATTGTCTCTGGGCATCTCAGAGCCCAGTCTACCAACCACCAAACTGAGGAGCCCAGCCCCCAAGCCCTTCCAGTCTACAGCCCTGCCCAATTGAGGCACAGCCTGCAGGCGCACCCAGATGGGGATCCCACACGTTGGCCTCTAGCTGGATATAGCTGAGGACCAATGCTGTTTCTTATAGAAATAGGAAAGCAACACTCAAATTAATATGGAAGCACAAAAGAACCCGAGTGGCCAAAACAATCCTGAGAAAGAAAAACAAAGCTGAAAACATCACACTTGCCAATTTCAAGCTACATTATGAAGTTATGGTAATCAAAATAGCATGGCATTGGCATAAAAAGAGATGCATAGACCAATAGAACAGAATGGATAGCCCGGATATAAAACCATGTACATATGGTCAATTAATATTTTACATTAGAGTTAAGAATACTCAATGGGAAAAAGACAGTCTTTTCAATAAATGGTACTGGGAAAACTTTGTATTCAAATGTAAAAGAATAAAACTAAACTCCTATCTTATACCGTACACAACAATCAACTCAAAATTTAAGTGTAAGACCTAAATTCATAAAACTTCTGAAAAAAAAAACCGTAGAAGAAAAAGCTTCTTGACATTGGTCTTGGCAGTGATTCTTTTGGATATCACACCAAAAGAAATTATCAACAGAATGAAAAGACAACCCCCAGAATGGTAGAAAATATTTGCAAACCACATATCTGATGAGGCGTTAATATCTAAAATATATAAGGAACTCATACAACTCCATAGCAAAAACAAACAACACCCCCCCCAAGAAAAACCCCCATAAATAATCCAATTAAAATGGGCAAAGGACCCAAATAGTCATTTTTAAAACAAAAATAATCAAATCCCTAAGAGGAACATGAAAAAGTACTTAGCATCACTTATCATTAAGGAAATACAAATCAAAACCATAATGAGCTATCACCTCACACCTGTTGGTATGGCTATCATCAAAAGGAGAAGAGATAAATGCTGATGAGACTGTGGAGAAAAGGGAGCCCTCATGCACTGTTGGTGGGATTGTAAAGTGGTTCAGCCACAAAAAAATAAATAAAAAAACAGAGCTGCCATATGATCCAGAAATTCTACTTCTGGTGAAATATCCAGAGGAAATGAAATCACTGTTGTGAGAGCTATTAACTGTCACTTCCACATGCGTATCTTAGGAAAGGCTGCGCCCTTCCTGACTCCTGGACGCTCGGGTTTTCCACTGTTGTCCAGTTATTGACAACTGAGGTCAGCGTGACCTCCAGACTGCAGCTGTGTCCCAGGAGAAGTGAAAACCAAGTTCCCGCCAAAGCAACGTGAAAATGCTTTAAGGCTCTGTCCCAGGAAAGACATATTTTATTTCTCTCTCACACAATAGCAGTAAGAAATGATTTAAGTACTTTAGAAGTGATGTTCGGAACCGAAGGCTACAGTGGCATTTTGTGGGAAGATGCATTCTTGCTGCAACCAAGCTGAATGCCAGTTGGCACTGTAGTAATTCCCATTCCAGATGTCCCACTGGGAGGGGTGAGAGTGAGGGTGTCTCTTTGCTGTTGACACTTTCTTTCCTTGGAAATTCAGCAAACACCACGGCCGTCTGTAGCTTGTCCTCATCCCTAAAGAGATGGGCTAGAAGAAATGCTTCCCTTGGCCTAGATTCAAGGACACTCGTTGTACCAGCAGAAAGCATGCGTTACAGTGAAAGGAAATGTTAACCTTCACTTCATACTCACTCGCCTTCACATTTAATTCCATTTTAGGCTCCTTCTTGGAGGCTGCAGTGTCGGGAGAGTCAGTGAACACAGAGAGAATAGCACATGTGTGCCAGGCAGTAAAACCTTACTTACAATGGTCAGAAACAGTGCACTTTGAAAAAGAAGCTAAAGTGATTAGGCCCTTTCCTCCTCCACCCCCTTGTTGAATGGATGAACTGTGCTGAGTCCTAAGCAAACTTTCAATTTGCTATTGAATAACAGGGTTTCATTTTTCTTTTCTCTTTTGAGTAAAACTTAACTAGCTAGAAGACATTAAAATTATTCCCTTCAAAATGTCTATGGTTCTGGCCTTGACTTTATGCTATGGGATCTCCTGTGTGAATCTATAATTTAAAAAGGAAAATTTCAAATAATAATAATAAACACATAAATAAATAAATGAAAATTTCCTTTCAAAGTGTTGACAGCTAAATCCTGGTGGAGACAGCTCCATCAAGTCTCCTCTGAACTTTGAATCTCCCTGGAGATTTTGCCCCAGTTTATGCATATTCCTATTTATATTTGAGGCAACCAAATGACTCAGTAATGTTTTTATTGGTCTTATTTCCAAAGATGAGAGCT
The DNA here is from genome assembly GCF_000327345.1 of Myotis davidii. Lineage (NCBI taxonomy): Eukaryota > Metazoa > Chordata > Mammalia > Chiroptera > Vespertilionidae > Myotis > Myotis davidii. The sequence goes on from NW_006284245.1 coordinate 1,423,211, forward strand.
TAATTGGTAGGAAGAGATTGGTTCTGTCTGGGTGTATTTGATAAGGTAGACCCTTAGGGAAGATCATTAGGCCCTAACTGGGGAAAGGAATTGGTTTCCCACTTTTCCCTGGAGCTGTTTCTGCTTATCAGGAAGGTAGTGGTGGGGCTGTGTTCAGGTAAAAAGCAGATCTGGATTTCACGGGACCTCGTGGGGGCTGGATGACCAATGGGAGGCTGTTGCTAGGGAGAGATTGCAACATCTGTTAACTAAATCGGAATTGATATAAGGGGGTAGGGGAGAGAGGAGGAAATTCTATTTGTGCATCTCTCTCCCTCCCTCCCTCCCTTCTCTTCACCCTCCCATACTTTCAGGATTAGCTACTCTCTATGTTTCTGATTATAGCATTATTATTTTTACCTCTTGTTTACCCAGATCTGTTTTTCCCCCTCCCTGTCTTATTATACTTCAGCCATGCTTTTCATTCTAGTTTCTCTATCATATTCCCTCTCTACCAACAAAATCATTATCTCTCCATTTGTCATGGATAAATTGCTAGTGGTTCAGTTAATAAGAAATCTAAGACCATAAAAAATATTTCACTAAATATCAAGGGTTCAAGGTGATAGGAGAATAGTAGCTTAGGTCAGGACAGTAGGCCAAGGAGACCAGGATCCCAGGAACTGAAATGCCTGGTATTATGTCTGCCCCCAGGGTGACTTCTACAGAATTCGACTTCATGGAAGTCAACAGAAATTCCTAAAATACGCCAAGTTATGCAACATTCTCAAAATAATATAGTGCCTGTTGCTCAATAATTATTTGTTGACTATAAATAAGCAATCAGTGTTTGTCCTCAGGGAAGATAAGAGTGTGGGTCCTTCATGCAGTTCCAGAATGGGTGAGAGGGGCCATAAATTTATGAAAACCTCAATGGTTAGAGAAAAAACCGCACACTCCTCACATGCTCACAAGTCCCATGTCCCACTAAGAGACTATGTCCTTTCTTTTCTCCCCGTTTCCACTGTGAATGATGTTGGGTATTTCATTAAACTAAGGATGAATTTTTTAAATAGAATTTTACATGTTTAAAATTCTTTTCATGATACAGAAAAAAAAGTCTGTTATTTCCCCTAATTTTTTGTCTGTGCCTTGAGTAACATTTTAAATGCTTGCTATGTATTTGTGGTAACAGATCAGCTAGTCCAAAAAATAGGAATTCAGTTTTATCATTATTTACTTTAATAATAAATCCATTTCTAAGCCAAGAGAGTAGAGCAGCATCAATAAAGCTGTTTATTGTTAATGATAAGGCCAAATTAGATCTGCCTGCTCTTCCACTGCCTTGGGGGAGACCTTCTCTTTCTAGTCAACCGCGCTGATGCCTGGACATAGCTGGAAGAGCTGCCGCCATGGCTGCCTTTCCTTGAGCCAGAAGGGCCTGGGGTGGGCTCCTTTTCAGTCCCGTTAAACCTGTTTTCTCACTTATTGCATGTTCTCCCTCTTTTGTGGCTCAGGGTGGAAAAGTCTGGCTGGGGGCAACCTACCACGGACAAGGCAACCATTGAGATGTGGCCTGACTCAGTGAGTAGCCACGATGTAGGAGTATCGTGTCCAGGGGAGAAGCAGGTCTGTGCTTCCTATCATCTATTCTGAAAGGTGGTTTCACATTCTGTTTACCAGACTTTGGACCCTGCATTTGGCTCTGAGCTTCCCTGGAAGTGTGTGGAATGTTTGTGAAACGCTCAATATGTTTGTAATTTGCATTTGCCAACTCTCTTTGGAAATCAATGCAAAGAGAGAGAGAGAGAGAGAGAGAAAGAGAGAGAGAGAGAAAGTAAAGGCAACTATTATGTTGCCCAATGTGTAATTACTCGGTCCCATAGCTGTTCTTTTCCTTGGAAATGACTGTTTTGATACCAAGTACTGTGATGTATTTATGGGGAAATAAGAATCATCTTTGCTCTGGGGCTTAATTCCTAGGGACTGTGTGACCAACGATTGCTGTCATTGTCAAGCCTTTGCTGGTCCCCAAAATCTCAGGACCTTCAATTTTATTTTTATGACATGGTCCTCACCACTCTGGCGTGTTGAATTCCTCCCTCAGCGACCTAACAGTCTAGTGTTTCGGGATGGTCAAGAAAATGTGCCACCGTTTCTGAAGACTCTCTGCCTGGCTCCACAGTGTGGACTCGAGCCCTTTCTCTCACTTCTAGTTATTCCCTGACGTAAGTTATCCCCTCTCCATTACCTCTTGCCCCCGTCCAAATTCCATTCTTCAATACCCAGATCAATTCTTTTCTATTCCTAGAAGCCTTGCCTTAGACTTCTGCTGACATTGGCCCCTCTCAATGTATGCGCATCACTGTTGTCTCACCATTTAGGTGGCAAATCACTTGATAGTGATGGGCATCCATATGTTTGTTGTATTCCCCTGATGCCCTGCACAGTACTGGGCACAGCGCACTCACACACATATATTCACATGCTACTTTAGGCCACATATATGCCTGTTGTGTATGAGCCCCCAACTTACTGCTGCTGTCTTCTGGGTACCAGGCTGTTTAATGGGCATTCATGCTCTAAGATAAACATAACAATAAAATAACTCTTATCTTTGTCATTATTATTTCAGGTATCATGTGCCTATTCTATGAGTTAAGCTCTACATACACCATCTCATTTGGCCCCTATGATGGTCTTGCAAGAGATGTGTTGACATTGCAATCTTAGAGATGAAGGCACTGAGGCTCAAAGACATTCAATGACACTCCCATGTTGGCAGAGACAGTAAATGATAAAGCTAAACAGGTCATCCTTCTGTTTTGTGAGTGTGTGTGTTTTTAAATAAAGATCTCTATATTTTAGAGAGAGGGGAAGGGAGAAGGAGAGAGATAAGAGATACAGAAATATCAATGATGAGAGAAATATCACTGATACAGAAATATCACTGATCGTCTGTCTCCTGCACGCCCCCTATGCCCTGACTGAGAATCAAACCAGTGACTTCTTGGTTCGTGGGTCTATGCTCAACTACTGAGCCACGCAGACTGCGCCAGGTCATTCTTCTCCTAAACCAGCCAAAGGAATGCGCTCTTTCTTTTGTTTGTCTTTTTATGCTGTGTTTCAGGGAGTGGGAGTGAGGGGTCCACTGGCCATTTTCTTCCCTCTCTCCCCAGGTACCTGCAGCCCCACGCTGCCCCAAGCTCCTCTGCCCTGATCCCAAAGGGCCTTCCCACCCTTGGGAGATCTACCCCTCCTATAGATCTTGGACTCAGTCTGCTCCTCCCCTCGCTCTTAGTGCTGCCGTCAGAACAGGGACTCTGTCTCCTGCTCACTGCTACGGGCGAGGTTTCAAGCAGCACCAGCTGGGTGGGCTTCCAGGAGATACTTAGTGAATTAATCAATGAAATTAGCATATATCAAAGCAATTATTTCCAAGGCTAGTTATGAAAACTAACATTTATTGAACTAGCTATATGCCAGGTATTCCTATAAAACTTTGTGCACATTAATTTAATATTTAAAACCTTCCAATACCTATGCTATAGTTGAAGAAACTGAGGCACTAAATGTCATATAGTTGACCTAGGTGAACAGCTAGTCAGTTTCAGATCCAGGATATGAAAACAGATTAGGTCTAAAGGACACTGAACTTAACTGCTAAGAAAAGTTGTTCAGAAATCCAATTCTCCACCAAAATTGCCTCCATGACCACCCCTAGGACAGGTGGGAAAAGTGTTCCATTTGGGATCACATTATAGCAGTGATGGCAAACCTTTTGAGCTCGGCGTGTCAGCATTTTGAAAAACCCTAACTGAACTCTGGCACCGTGTCACATATAGAAATTTTTTGATATTTGCAACCATAGTAAAACAAAGACTTATATTTTTGATATTTATTTTATATATTTAAATGCCATTTAACAAAGAAAAATCAACCAAAAAAATGAGTTCGCGTGTCACCTCTGACACGCATGTCACAGGTTCGCCATCACTGCATTATAGCTTTGTATAGGTCATGCTGTATTATAATTTGTGAATGTTTGTCTTTGTCATCTTTCATAGAAACGAGTGGGTATGAAAACAAAGTTATGTAAAAAAAAATTGAAGCAAAGTATAGAATTAAAAATCAATTTGGGTTTAGGTCAGAACAGCTGGGCATTTTATATATGAAAAATTAATTTGGTTACCATATAAATGACATAGTTGCACGCTGATTAGAATAACAACCCAAAGTAAACGGGATGGGGCTCCAGAGCTGATGGTTCTCACCTTATGTTAATTTCTACTACGTGAATTTGCTGAGCAGTAGCCTCTGATTCTCTCTGTGTCTCCAGTTTTATTTTATCCAGTGCTATCTAGGTCAAATTCAGTGTCGGTTGCCACAGATGCTATCGATTGGCTCTCTATCCTGCTGCCTGCATTAGTGCTCATCCCCCCGCAGAATTACCTGCTAAGCGCGGACAGCTCTGTCTTGGGGAGATACGTCCCAAGTTAGTTGTCTGAGTTATGGAAATGCAGGGAGTGACCTGGGTGGTTTACTGGGTCAGGTCAGAGACTGAGAGGTTCCAGACGCTGCGGGATGCAGGTCTGTTGCTAGGAGACCATATTGATCCTTTCTGGCATCTTGGCCTGAGCCCTTATCAACTTTCCAGGGATTGATTGCCATCACATAAAGTATCAGGGTAGTGAGAATCTTTGCCTTGTCTTCAATATTTATAGAGTTAAAAATCTAATCATTTAAGCTTAAATTGCTTCGTGGAATTTCTTTTTGGTGGAATTTTTTAACGCCTATAGCAGCCTATCATTAGGAATGCCTGCTCATTTCAGGTGCCCGAGTTCGGATATGGCTAAGCAGATTATATTTTCCTGCCTTCATAGAAGTACAATATGATGATCAAAACCTGTTGTTCTGTTGTTTACTACAACCAAAGTCAATGTGCTTCGTACCGATCAGAACCAATTTGCTTTGGTCTGCCTTGCTCACCTCCGTCTTAGGCACAGAGCTCCAGCTGGAATATCTCAAGATGAGTCTGTTTCAAATGCTAAAACGTTCCACTTGGAGAAAATAACAGAAGGCTTCATCGACCCTCAGTGCTTTGATGTCTGCAGAAAGGGCAGGTGGGACAGGCAGTCAATAGCTGGACAGCCAGTCAAATGACAACAATGCTCCTCCCACCTCGTGGTCAGGCTGGAGGGCTCACTGAATCAGAAAGCTGTTCCTGCCGGGGACGGTGGAAGCCCCCCCAGGGTCAGTCTCCTGATCACAGCCTCAGTGGCTACCGGCCTGGAGCCCTCAGAGCTCTAATAGCTGGGGTAGACTAAAAGGATCAGACCGAGACAGCCTTGCAGGGGGCAGCTTCTTCAATTAGATTTCACGTAAAGGGCACCGCAGCAGTATTTTGCCTGCTTTGGCTGAGACAGGGCCTTCAAGATACTCTGATCCTGTAAACCATAACTTCTCGGAGCTTCCTAGGAAAAATGGAGATTTGATGGGACTGTCCATAAATAATGGTAATAGATCCTAGGTGTTTAGTTTGTGCCAAACATCATTGCTCTCAGAGATAGAGATAGAGATATAGAGATAGAGATAGAGATAGATAGAGAGAGCTATTACTTTTCTTATCCATCATAACAACCCTATTACATAGGTATTATTATTTTAAATTAATATATTGAAACATAGATGTTTCAGATTATTAGCTAAGGTCTACAGAGTAAGGAAGAGATGATGGGCCAGGATGAAGCCCAGCATTGTGAAGGCAGAAGTCCTGACACCACTATCACGCTGTGCCCTGCAGGGATGCCGACTCATGTCTGTCTGGACCTGACCCAAGAGCACAGATTCTTTCAGCAAAGCTCCTGTGTAGTCATCAGAGAGCTCCAGCTCCGCTCACTCCCCCCTCCACTCGCCTCATCAGCCCCTGGATGCTTTGCTGACAGCAGCCCGCACCACATAGGTTGCTAATCCAAAGCAGGGTCTCCCCAGCAGGCCTCCCAGGGACACTCAGAAACAGGTTTCTGAATCACTACTGTTACTTAGCGGGGCTGTCATGCCCGCCCTGGTGACCAGATGCTGTCCTATATTTCCACACTCTCATTAAGTCATACATTTTGCTGCAGTTACAATCATCTCACCTTTCTAAACGCCCCTTAATCTTCTCCCATGAAAAACAGAGGTGACTCATATCTGCCGAGCACCAAGAGAGGTGCAGGGAATTAGGGAGCATCCCATTTTTGCACATCGGATGGACCACAAGGAGCACGTGCCTAAGGATTTAATCACTGTCAAGTGTTGTCAGTGTAATTTTCATTCTATAAAAGCTAACTCAGAAGGGCTTGAAGCCAATGATTTTATTCTTTTTCAGGCTTTGAAAACATTGACTCATTGAAACTCATGAAATGTAGATAATTTTAAATATTTTAAGATTCATTTTTTACCTCCTTTTATGCTGGAGAATAATATCTTGGAGAATTTTTACGTTGGTCAGTACATAAACTCTAGATAATATGTGGGCATAATGCAATAGGAGGGTCAGTGTGCATATCTCAATGGATATATTGCTAAAGTATAGTCATAGTACTTACACATATTGAGGGCTTCTTCTGTGCCAGGTAGTATTCTAAACCCTTTACGTGCATTGTCTCATTTAACATCAACAACCACCCTACAAGGCAGGGACAAATAAGCTCCTTTTAACAGGACAAAACAATTGAGGAACAGAGAGGTTAAGCAACTTGCCCCAGTACACACAGCGATTTATTGCCAGAGGTAGGATTTGATCCTGGCAATTTGTCTGAAGAACCCATATTCTTAAGTAATTTACATTTATTTTAATTATTAGAAATTTCATTTAAATGGTACCGCAGCAGTATTTTGCCTAGCATGCTTTAGCCAAGACCCTATTAAGTTAATCTAACATAGCATTTTCATTGTAATATGTTTTTGTGAATTAAAGTTA
>NW_006284245.1:1430335-1438730 GCF_000327345.1 Myotis davidii
ATGTATAGGCAACAGAAATTGATCTATTTTGAACAGTTCACTGTGTGATCTAATTTGTGCTGGTGTACAAAATCTGCCCCCTATCCTGGTGTTTTGGTCATTTCCTTTAATCCTTGTCATCCATGTTACCTTTATTGTTGAAAGTGTTACAGATGCCCCCTCTTTTTTCCCATTGACCCCCTACCTGGTTCCCTTCTCCCCCACACACAAGCCTTCACCACCTATTGTTTGTGCCCATAGACTATGCATATATGCATATAAATTCTCTGGCTAATCTCTCCCTCTTCCCTCTGAAATACTTTAGTCTGCCGCATGCTTCAATGTCTCTGGTTCTATTTTTTTCATCAGATTATTTTGTTCATTAGATTCCACATATGAGTGAAATCATGTGCTACTAGTCTTTCTCTGACTGGCTTATTTTGCTTCGCATAATACTCTCCAGGGATCTCGTTCTTAAATGATCTCTTCAGGAAACCGATTGTCTCCTGTGCCAAAGCAGTTCAGATGGCAATGCTCAAGTGTCTTTCCTTCAGCATATTTGCGTTTCTCCGTGGACTTTTAAATGTCACACCCAGAACCGATGACTGTCATTGTGAGGTATGAAGTTCTCTGGCTTTCTTGGGGGAAGCAACCTTGTCTGCCTACCAAACATGAAGCATCAGAGAGAAGCCTGACTGTGAAGCCGTGTCACCTGGCTCCGGTTCCGGGCGTTTGCTCTCGCCTCCTCACTTAGTGCCATTAAGCCTGACAGCTTCCAGCCCGCAGGTGATTCCTGTGGCGGTAAAAGTCCATGTGTATTTCACGTCCTTGGCTAAATTCTAATGGTTGCTTGGCTCTTTCCCCTCCAGAGAGGTCCTGTGCAGCTCCCTCTCAATAATTATTGTACACTTTTCTCAACTATTTTTCACTGGACTGCCGGGCACATTTCTGTACCATTTGTTGCCATTTCTTAAAAATTACATGATACTCAGCTTTTCGCTCTTGGCTTTATAATACAGCGGATTATTACTATGCTATGCTAAAGCGTGAATACATTCAGCCCCAAACGTGTAACCCCAGAGCACCGTTGTTCTATTCAGAGACTTTCAGTGGGTGTTTTCTTTAGGAATAGCGATGCAAAACATCCTTAGAGTACTTCGGAGCAATGACACAGACCTGCAACCCTTAGAGAGATAAAATAGCAAGTGTAGTATGTCACATTCCTCCAACCACGTGACCTTAGAGGTCCAGCTCCAACTGCAAGTTCATAGCTGAGTCAACTGACGTCTGGAGTGAGATCAGGCCTGGGCCTTCCAGCTGGTGAGGGGGCGGACCAGCCCTGAATGCTCTGTCACAGGCAACCTGCTCATTCATAAGCACGTGCTGAGCTGCAACAACAAGACCGGGTGTGAAGCTCAGATGATTCTCGTCATCTCCATTCGACATCATTGGAACAATTCTGCCATAATGTCCTCTTACTCACTTCTGAGGCCACCCCGGTCTTCCTCAACCGATGGTCTTAACTATCCTTCCTTCACTTTGGAATGAAAAGCCAGGGTGACCTTCTCAGTGCTAGATCCTTGCGAACAAGTGCCATCTATAAATATCTGACATGACAAGTTATTTAAAGAGGCTTGGCAATAACAGAGGCCAGATTTTTCCAAATGGAAATAAATTAGGTGGAAATATGCCAAGTTGGAAAAACTGTAATATGGTTAAGAAAGGAAAAGTGGGAAAGAAAGAAAAGCAGAAGAGATGATCTAAAATAAAAGAAAGGAAGAAAGATCCCTGGTCCCGGTGGGTATTGGAGGCAACTGATGGATGTTTCTCTCACATTGATGTTTCTCTCTCTCTCTCTCTCTCTCTCTCTCAATCAATCAATAGAAACATATCTTCGGGTGAGGACTAAAAAAAACCCCACATAACCCAACTATATGCTGTCTATATGAGACTTCCTTTAAATCCAACACATCATAGGATTCAATCACAGGTTGAAATGAAAGCATGTAAAAAGATATTTCATGCAAATAGCAACCAAAAGAGAGATGTATGGAATGGAATATTAGCCTTAAAAAGGAAGAAAATTCTGACACATGCTACAACATGGATGAACCTTGAGAACAATATGCTAAGTGAAATGAGCCAATTACAGGAAGACAAATAATGTATGATTCCATTTACATGAGGTACTTAGGGTAGTCAAAATCATAGTTTCCATTTTATAAAAGGAAACTCATTCTCCAGATTGATGGTGGCAAGGTTGCACAATAATACAAATGTACTTGATACCACTGAACTGTACACTTAAATATTAATAAAATGCTAAGTTGTGTGTGTATTTTACCACAATAAAAAATTGGGGGGGAAATAAGCTGCTTGTTGTCAAGGACAATTATATATGAGCATTCACATTTATTTACATATTGACTCATTTTGAAAGGGTAATGGGAACAAAAATATTGAATACTTATGAAAGTGTTTTTAGATGATAAAAATAATTAACAATATGCCAGTATGCCAGAATTAACACTGTAACAAAAAGTTTCACATAAAAAGAAAAAAAAAACCTATTCCCAAACTACATAAGCCAGACTATAATTTTTAAAAACTTTTACACATTTCCTTCTATTCTTTTTAAGTATCATTTAAAAAATCTGGTCTTCAAAATGTGTTCCTGAGAATATTGTTTCCTTGAGATGTTAGTCGGTGCTACAAGGAAAGGGGTTTCTGGTGTGAAATACATTTTGAAAAATAACAAGTTAAACAAGGAATAATGGGTTCTTTTCTATGCTTTTACACCAATACAAATGGGCAGCTCCCGCAAGGGCCTGCAGAATATGCCAAACGTATTTGACTTTCTTGACCATAGACTGTCTCTTATAACTAGTGTTTCATTGGGCACAGTTTTAAAAATACCACTTTAAGCAGTTGTTATGGTATGTAGAGAATTTATATTCTGCTTTGTAATGTGTCTTCATCATGAATGTTTTAACACTGGAACTCAATTACATAAAATATGAAATATTGTGATGGATTCTGATGTAATCATCACCACTTGACCCTCTCCTGCAGGGTGCTAACCATTTATTTGGGAAGGCATGATGACATAAATAGGACATTTCAATACAGTGTGAAACGTGTTGTGGAAAGAGACAAAGAAGATCTTTTTCATAACTCATAAGAAGAATTCCTAACAGAGGACTGAGCATTTGGAAAGATATTCTAGAGGAAATGATTTTCAAAGTAAGATCTGAGGGTTAAAGAGGAGACATCTTGGTGAGAAAGGGTAAAAAAGAGCCTTCTCCGTGCAGAGGGGAGTAGGGGAAGTGAAGACAGGAGACGAGGTAGGTTTGGCAAGTCTTCAATTGAATGTCTAGACTGCAATATACTTAACCACTGAACTTAAAGTCAACGATTTTGTCTGATCAACATGTTACTACTATATATTTTTCACAGTACAGAAAGATGAGATGAGCATGTCTACTTGCATGAAATTAGTTAGATTTTGGATTATTTTAGGCTGTGATTCTGATCATAGGACACCGGGTGACTATGCTTAACTATTTCCATGGCACCTGATGCCTATGCCAAATTGCTTTTCAAAAGAGTAATATGAATTAGAAAAGTCACTAATAGTATTTGTGAACAAGAGGGCCACTGAATCCCACCAATATTGGTACATTTACCAAATCCTTTTTCTTACAGCATCGATTAACATCCCAAGGGAATATTCAATGTTCTCAGCAACATATTTTTATGAAGACTACATCTTTTAAGCTCATATTAAAAATAAAAGAATAACATGTACAAAATTAAAATAGCTATAGCCTTAGGGTTATGCAGTTATAGATCCCCCTTATATCAAAGTGTCTGGAATAGATATTTTTACAGTCTGAGATCAATTTTTTAATTTTTATAGTCTAAAATCAATTTTACAATAAAATATTTCACTTCCATTCCCCTTTCAAAACAATTCTATCCGTGTCTCTCTGTGTATATATAGATTTACAGATTATCTGTATCTATATATAATGTAATATCATGTATTGTATAAAATATGCAACATTATCAATGGCTAATACAAGATAACATATAATAATATTACAATATTCAGTGGTTAACAATATCTATCAGATACATTAGATCACTTAAGATTTTGAGGAAGAAAGTTTATTTCTCTCTCACAAATGTCTGGTGGGGCTCACATGTAGCTCTTGTCCATGATCCTGGGGACCTATCTCTCCTCACCATCCCAGGCAGGTGGCTGCAGAAAGGGACAGAGAGGGAGTTGAGAAAAGGGCACTGAGCAGCCGCCTTAGGAAAGGAAGATTGCTTCTGCTTTCATGCATTGGCACATGGCCACACGTAGGTGCCAGGTGTAGAAGCACCGGGGCCGTGGGCAGGCACAATCTGGGAGTCCACAATCCCACGAAAATGTCTTTGCTATGTATGAAAGGAATAGAGCATGAGGGTTGAAAGAGAGTTAGGCCACCTGCCACTGGATACGAGCGTTTCTCTGTAACTTACAAGTCAGTTACTGTGTCAGTTGATCCTCATGATGACACTGGGAGATATTAATTCCACTTGGAAAAGGAGGAAATTCACACGCAGATAATAAATTATTCTCGGGTGATCCAGCCAGCATTGGGGTGGAGAGGAAGTCCACTATTTGTCAGGAGCAACTTTTGATCTGTATTGTCACGTACTAGCTGTGTGATCTTGGGCAAGTCATGACTTCCCTGAGCTATAAGTCACTTACCTGCAAAAGACAGTGGAAACTCCGACCGAGAGTGTTGTTCTGAACATAGACTAATGCCTGTGCCTACGTGCGCTAGAAAATGGGAGGTGATGACAGTCATGGTGCTGATGGTGGGGCAGCTGCCAGAGATAAGGAACAGACTCTGGACCCAGCCCAACCTGTCTATTCCTCCCCCGCCCCCGCATGATACTGCTTTCAAAGCCCCTCAGTGACCTTACCAATGATTTAGAAGAAAACATTTTTTAATATAAGAGAGGCCAAGAAACAGGGAGATTAAAAATGCTGTTTCAATGATGTTGAAACAGCCTATTGATTCTATCAATTAGTCCAATCAATAGATATAATTGACCACTGCTTGATAGACCCATTTCATAACAAGGCAGTTGGTTTTCCATGAAGATCCGGGGTCTAGTGATCTTTTATTCTGCAGTATAAAAATTATTTTATATACATTCAATCAATAACAATGAGGTGATATAAGAGCAAGGCTTGAGCAGCATCAGTTTGTGAGCATACAGGCCTTGATGACGTCTTGGGATGGCTGTCTACCTCCTCTGTAGCCGGCGTCTTCTCACCCTTGAGACGAAGGTAAGTGTCAGAGACAGGGGCAGATGTCCATTCCTGGTTAGGCACCTGGTAAGGTGAGGTCCTGTAACTCTGTTGGGGAGAGCCTTTCATTAACGTATTTCCCAATGGACAAAAATCTCCGGGTTGCCATAGTCTTTGATCTTTGTCTCCTGGGAGTACTGTGAAATGAATGTAGAATGTCTGCCTTTTAGTTGTCCTTATATTTGGGAAACAAAAGATTTAAAAATCAACAATATTTTAAACAGCCATAAGAATAATTATTCTTGGTTCATTTAGTGCCATAACTGTTTTTACTTATCCTGATTATTTGCCCGTAGTTTTTTTGAATTCAGTTATTCCTTAAAGTCCTATAAGTCTTCGTCCAGTTCAAAGATATAACCTCCTTAGAAGCCTGCAACTTAGAGTACATCAGAATCCTTTTCATTGATTTTTCTAAACATGTAATATACCTACAAATGCATCAGAGTAAAGCAATGACTATCCGTGAATGACAAAATTTAAAAGTGGCATGGTTATAGATTTGATAAAAACTTTGCTTTTCTATAAGATATAACATTCCCAGGCAGCAATTTCTTGATAAATAATACTTCCCAAGTTCACCCAACGGGCGGAGAACCGGTGGGCTCAATGGGCCCTTTGCTGGATCCTAGCACCGAGTCCGGATCCAAGGAATGTTCCTGGGCGAGCTTCTTTGGAATCCTGCCACGACTATGCCAAGTGATGTTAACATAAAAGCATGCAAACCTGTACAGAACTTTTGTGAGTTTATTTGAGCCAAACTGCCTACAATTGCCAGGAAGCAGAACCTCAGTGGATTGAGATAATGCTCCCTCCGGTGATCTTAAATGAGGACCTCGCTCTCTAGACTCCTTGTTCCCCAGTGGTCAGTGCAGGCTACTGCTGACCATTCATCTCAAGGCAGTAGGTTTTCTTTTTCCCTTAACTTGATGTTCTTTTTAACACAAACATTCCTGGGCACCACTTAAGCCCTTTTAAATTAGATTCTATTCCGAGGGATCCATTACTACTAATTCTGCCCATTACTTCTCCCATGTTAGTCTTACGCTCACGCACAGATTTCCTCCCTAACCTCCCTGCCATCACGTCTCCTTTCCTAGTTGTTTGCGGCAACCCTGGCAGGATTTAAACAATCACCATCAGTCATCTTATCTGAAGAGTTTTGCAAACCTCTCTGCCTTGACTAAATTAAAAAAGAAAAAGAAACAACAGAAATCAAAGCCTGATGGGATGGTTTCCAAAGGCTCTTCACATTCACTGCCCAACAGAAGCCTCATTCGCGCCTTCTGCGTGACCCACAGGACCCTGCTGGAAGGGACAGGCAGTCCAGGGCTTCGGGAACAGCAAGAACAACCTCACACATGGTCAGCATCCCAGCCCAGCTGGCAGCAGCCCTACTGGGCAGAGCAGCACTCCCGTCTCCATGAACAGAGAACTGACCTCTGAGCTCACTCTGCTGAGTCATTTTATCGAGGGCATATTTAGCTGGATTGAGATGCCTGACCTAGCAGATACTGTCTCTTTTCGGTCAAGGCCATGGCTTCTAATGAGCACAGTGCTGACCTAGTAGAACTGACCTTAGACCCACAGAGCAACCCAAGTCTGGTCCGTCACTGTCAGAGAGGTTCACATGTCATGTTAGTTACACAACGGGCTCTTGGAAGGCAGGGACAATATCTTTAGTTTATTGTTATTATTATAACATAAACATAAAATTTACCATTTTAACCACCGTTCAAATGTGGCATTAATTACATTCACAGGTCATGCAACCATTATCACCATTTTCAGAACTTTTTTCATCTTGTAAAGTTTAAACTCTGTACCTACAAACTCCCCATTGTCCTCTCCCCAACCCCTGGCAACTCTAGGTACCTCATGTAAGTGGAATCAGACAGAATTTGTTATTTTTCTAATTTAGCTTTGTATCCCTGGCTTAGTCAGGAGCAATGGCTTTCTATAAGATACATTCAAAAAAACTATTTGTGGATATAAATTACTTGGGTATTATAGGTTCCACATGGAAAAAGTATCAATGACAAAGTTGGAAAAGAAAAATAAACCAAAAAAATTATTGAATTCCATAGGAAACAGTTGAGAAATATACAAATAACATAATAATGCCTTCGTCATCCCATCAAAGACCTGCAGAATTACTTTTGTCTGAGAACTTTGGCCTCTCGGAGTGCACACTGCATTCTTTGCTTCCAAATAAATTGTCTATATTGTTTTCATACTCCCACTGGGAACCACTTCCATAGGCCCTAGAAGTACTCATGTTATCCCAAAACCCCCAGCTCCTAAGGGAAACTGTAAGTGATGAAGGCCTATATCTCCTTTTGGTGTTCCTTTTGCTAGAATTTGTCAAACTTTATCTGTCAGATAATAATTATTTTGAATGTAAAATAAACCATTATAGAGGGGGCAGAAATGAACAGACACGCTAATTTCCAAACGTTTCCTAGGAGAGAAGGCTTTGTTTTGGAGAGGTGACCTGTGAAAAGAAATGTGGATGGGAAGATGGTGACTTGGGAGGAATCTGTCCAGCAGAAGAAACGAAATTTCAAAGGGCAGGGCTTGAGGCAGGAATGGGACATTCCTGGCAAGAAGGCAATTGAGCTGGGTGGGCAGGAGGAGGAACAGCAAAAGCTAAGATGGCAAAGTTGTCAGGGGACATATTAGCTTTGTAGGCCTGGTGCTTGTGGTGTGTGAATTGGGCAGTTATTAGAGAATCAGAGCATGGGAATACCATGGTCTGATTACCTACCCACTGTGGTTGCTATGTCAAGGTCAAGAGTAAGCTCAGAGGTCAGTGAGAAAGTGAGTTTAGCTTGGACTGAGTTGAGACAGTGGAAACTGTAAGAAGTGGTAAGATACAGGAAATTTTTTGAAGGGGATGCAAATGCCACTTCATAAGAAATTAGAGCTAAGGAAGTGAGAGGAGTTTTAAAGGACTACTATTTTTTGGTTTCATGTATTATTTTGCCCTGAGCAGCTCAAGGAATTAAAGTGCCATTTACTGAAGAAGGAAGGATGGGGGGGGGGGGGGGG
>NW_006284245.1:1438773-1444415 GCF_000327345.1 Myotis davidii
GATACCCATTTTTATGTGTTCAATTACATATTTTCATTAGACATGCAAGTTGGCAAGTTGAGCAGGTAGGAGGATAACATAGAGCAGCCTGGAGTTCAAGGGGAAGGCTACAAAATTAGACCTACACATTAGCCAAGCATCATCACAATGCTGATATGGAAAGCTATGCTTGTATCTGTGAGAGAACCTAGAGACAGAATGTAAATATTTGAATATATTTCTGTTAGCATATTAATAATATTTGGGTCTCATCATTCTTCACACTGTGCGTACTGTTGAATAGGAACAAGAGTATATCATATATCTATGTCTACATCTATATCTTTATATCTGACTATCTCTCCACAGAGTGCTATATATAACTATAGGGGAAAAATAAAAATGTATCTTGCAGTTTCCTGAGTAGAAACGCCAAAATTTCTCTGCTTCTTGACAAGCCAGTACATTTTTTCTTATAACTCATGCATAATTGAAAGCAGCAAACAGCTTACCGGCATAAAGAGCTTTTATTTGGTAGGAAAAGACCCTCTCACACATGTTAGTATTGGTCATAAGCAGCACACGGAAGTAAAAAATAAACAGCAAGAGCAAGAAACTTCATTAGATTTTAAATCAGGACAAATAAAATTCCATCATGCTATGGTTGCTGATCAATTCAATTAAACACATATTCAGAGCATGCCTGATACATGCCTGGCATTGTGTGAGGGGAAAGGGCACAAAGATAAGGAAACAGCCACAGACTCTGGAGTTCAGAGTCTGCTAGAAGAGAACTGTAATCCAATAATCACACTGCTGGTTATATAATTTCATATCGGGATAAAAGATGTGAAGTGTTGGGACATTGATCTATAGAAGCTTATGAGGATATATTATACAACAGTAACTGACTTTGAGACCCCAGAGGTGTCCTGAAGAAGTGACACTGGAACCTGGTGAGGAGCTTATAAAGCAAAGGGGGCTGTGGGAGGGCACTGCGTGTTTCACAAAATGAAGAAAATCCAGCAGTAGATGGAGAAATGAGAGGAATGATGAGCAATAAGGCCATAAGCACTCTTCATCCTGCTTGTGTGACCTTTGTAAAATATGTTAAAATTTTTTATATGATTTTATTTTCTCACCTGGTATATTTTAAAGTTATTATCTCAAAGATCCTTGTCATTCAAAAAGTACAGAATTCTAGCATTGCAGCCATGATTTGTAAGTTGGGTGCTGTCCATGGTGCTAGAAAGTAGCTCTAAGTAGAATAAGCGGTTTAGGCCAAAGCTCCCAAATATGACCATACCTTGGAATCAACAAAAACACCACACCCAAGATTTACTGAATTATAATCCTCGGAATTAGGGCCCTTGAGTCTGTATTTTTGTAGATATCTGCTCTTAAGTGAATCTGACATATAACCTGAAAAATTAGTTTCTAGAACTACTGTATAGAGAAGTGTTTTCAACCCTGGCATATATGATACATGAAGATTTTTTAAAAATATATTTTATTGATTTTTCACAGAGAGGAAAGGAGAAGGATAGAGAGTTAGAAACATCGAGCGGAGAGAAACATCGGTCAGCTGCCTCCTGCACCCCGCCCACTGGGGATGTGCCCACAACCAAGGCACATGCCCTTGGCCAGAATCGAACCTGGGACCTTTCAGTCCGCAGGCCGACGCTCTATCCACTGAGCCAAACCGGTTAGGGCTATTCATGAAGAATTTTAAAAACTATTCAAAACTAGACCCTTCTCAAAAATAATTAAGTTAGAATTTCTAGAAGAGAAACCTGGTAATGAGTATTTTCTCAAAGATTCCCAGGTGATTCTAACAGGCAGCCTGTAGTCACATGAATGGATTTAAATTAGGAGATGGGAATATTATTTATGTAAAATGAATCACCTGAAAGGTTACCTATAAAGAATTTGTGGTACACACACACACACACACACACACACACACACACAAATCAAAAGGCAAGACTATTTTGCCAATGACATTTGTATCAACTAAGAATATGTGGAAGCAAATATTCAGAAATCTCCATTAAAATATTTTATAAAAATTTTCATTAACAACCTATAAAGATTGCTAAATAAATACCAGTTAACTTGAGTATTAATAACTTTATATCAATTTTCTCCCATTGACAATATAATCAGTTAGGATAAGTTTAATCAAAATATTTTGATTGAATATACAGTATATGACAATTTTCTTATGAAAGCAGGTCAGCAGAATACAGATATTTTGAGTTTGAGCTTATAGTTAATTATACTTCTCTCACTGTGTTTCTGGATTAGGAACCATTCAATAAGTAAAACTGGTAATCAGCAGAAATAACACAAATACATACATCTTAATAAACAGAATATGGAGAGCATAGCTTGGATGGAAAGCTACATTCCAGATTTTGATATTTTCTTGGAAGTATAATCATGAGAAATGATATAACCATAGGGGAGCCATTATGTTTCCCTGAGGGAGAATAAGTGAAAGAGAGAAACAATCTAGAAATATTTCTTTCATCCTCCTTTCTCTTGAGGACCGAAGTATGAACTTCAACCAAATATGATAACATGAAGGGCACAGTATAAATATTTCCTACTACAAAAGATACTTTAAATTTTTTTTAAAGCCTAGTTGATTGGATAATAGTCCCCTATACCAAAAGGTTGCAGGTTCAATTCCCAGTCAGGGCACATATTAAGCTTGTGAGTTCAACCCCTGGTTGGGGCATGTATGGGAGACAACCACTGTATATTTTTTTCTCTCTCCCTTCCTCTCTCTCTCTAAAACAAACAAAAAAAAATCAATAAACATGTTCTTGGGTGAGGATAAAAATGTAATATTTAATCTGGAAAGAACTACATATAAAATTTAAGAATGGGACAGTTTGTTAGCTCAGGAATTATACTTTATGTTATTTTCATCACCCATTTATCATAGGAAGATGTAAAAAGACACTAACATAATATAAAAATGGGACTGATTATAAATGATTTGACACTAATATTTTAAATGATTGATTTTATTTTTATTGTCAACGTTGTTGCTTTTTTTTTTTCAAAGTAGCTCATGTAAAGGCTCACTCCTCATCACTGCAGCAGTCCTGGACACTATGACCCTGGCAAATAGGGGAGGCTCCCTTCACATTGGCTCTGACTCTGGTTTCAACGCATTGTTTTTCATAATGCCCCAATCAACCAGTTGATTTGCTGCATTCAATCAACTAATTAATCAAAATGGGTATATACACTGATGGGTTACCAGAACTAGTTTATTTATCAATACATTACCATCAAAGTGAGTGTTGAGAAGGCACATGGGTATCTTTCCAGCCCTGTACTTTTAACATCCTCAGTGAGGCTGTCCTAAGGCCTTCCTACAACAGCCCCTTGTTCCACTGGCCCCGGTAATATCTTTTGTATGATAGGGAATCAATAATTATTGTACAACCTAAATAAGATGGAAATTTGTGTTGACCCTAACAACTCAGATTCACGGAATCAGATTCATAGACCCACTTACAATCCCCTTGCCTCAGAACAAACATCAAACCCTTGTGTGAGGAACTAAATCATGATAAAATAAAGTAAAAAGGAAAAGGAAGAAATAATATTTCTCTCAGAGTTTCTAAACATACATTCTGTTGTAAATGCTAATTAGAAGAAGCAATATAGAAAAGAAAAAGTAATTGGTTTAAAAAAACACAGAGCCCTAACCAGTTTGGCTCAGTGGATAGAGCATCGGCCTGTGGACTGAAGGGTTCCTGGTTCGATTCTGGTCAAGGGCATGTAACTTGGTTAAGGGCACATCCCCAGTTGGGGGTGAGGGCGCAAGGGCACAAGGGCTTGATCACCATTTGCATATTAGCTCTTTATTATGTAGGAAAGCTTTAGGTCTAGCCTGCCAATTTTGGCTAATGAGTGACTAAAGCGTAAGATCAAGAAATGTAAAGATTCTTTTACAAGATGTTCAAAGTTTTGAAGACTACCATCATCTTGCTGTAGATTGTACTTTCAATGTTAGAATCTCTCTTGTAGCATTCTTTCCGCATGATGAATTTCAGTCTCTACTCTGACTCTGTAGGTACTATTGGATAAGGACCAGGTGCTTAGAAAGATATGAACAATTTTCAAAATATCCCCCATTCCATTTGTAAGACTAGCCTTTGGATATGATAAGTATTCAATGAGTCATACTTATTTCTATTTTAAAAATAATAATCATTTGTATTAATAACATTTAATAATATACCAATCTAGTACTCATCAAAGAATGAGCATAAATATTTTGAAACTATGATATGAGTAGGTATCATTTCTTGCAAATTAATAAATAAGCTGTCATTCTTTGTTCATTTTATTTAAATCAAAATATCTAAATGGGGAAGGGGAAAGAGGGACATCTGTAATACTCTCAACAATAAAGGTTTTTTAAAAAATCAAAATATCTAGGGCTTAACCTGCCTCGTCTGTATAACACAGTTTGTGTGGTGAACTCTGGCACTGAAGACAGAAAGCAGAGGCCAGACAACCCCTGGGACCAGTGGCTCCAGGTCAGACTCTCCTGGGCAGCACCTACTTGAGGAGAACTGCACTGTGGACCAGTCAGGGCCTTGGTCTGATACATCCTCTGACTGTCAGACGAAGTTTTAGATGCTCCCAGGGATGTTGGGGAAACCATGACGAATCCAAAATTACCTTAGCGATGACTCCCCAGTGAACCAAACTGATAGTCTCACAGAGATGATTACCGGGAAAGAAGCTGTGTTCTTGAAATGTTTATTCCATGAGGCCTCCTGTTTCCAGAGAACATGTGTTTTTAATGCTTTATGAAAAGAGAAGTCCTGATGATGGAGAGAAATGATCTCACAAGGACACGGTCCCTGTGCTGGCGCCAATCTGAGCTCTGAGCTTGAGGTGGTGCTGCAGCTCCGTGCCACAGTCCTGAGCCTTGCAGCAAAGGCAGCTCCCCTGCCCTCCAGGTGTCAGAATGGGTCAAGAGGACCCAAACTGATTTCCCAGCAGCCCAGATCAGCATGAGCCTGGTCCTGCAAAGTGAAAAGTGTGTCACCACAGCGAGCACTTCCCCGGCAATCTATGAGTCTACATTTGGATTAACTATGGTTGGAGGGAAGGCTTTACCTGCCTGGTGATCTCTGGCAAGAAAGCCCCATATGGCTGTCTACACTTGTACTGTTTGTCTCATTAGTTCACTCCCTCTTCAGCTTTTCTGGGACAAACCCAATAGGTTATCATGACGCAGACATTTCCAGAAAGCCCACCACAGCTCTTGACGTTATCGAATGAAGTACTGGGCACAGGACCATCTGTGTCACATTCTGACCCTGCAATTTAATTTCCTCACTGCACTTTCCTCATTCAGGTCATCTGCCTGGATGGAAATGAATTACTGACAGAAGAGGAATCAGAGAGGGGGAGGGGATGCATTCTAAATCTTTGCCTTTGTGAATGTAAGTGGGATTCCCAACAGCAGAGGGCAGGGAGAAAGTTTTCTGGCCTGCCCACACCACTTTCCTGAATTAATTTTCATCCTTCTTTTATTTTTTAAAAAATACGTTTTTATTGATTTTTCAAAGAGAGAGAAGAAGGGAGAAGGAGAGAGAGAGAGAGAGAGAGAGAGAGAGAGAGAG
>NW_006284245.1:1444446-1448991 GCF_000327345.1 Myotis davidii
ATTGGTTGCCTCCCGTCTGCACAGCCCCTACTGGGGATCGAGCCTGCAACCCTGGCATGTGCCCTGACCAGGAATCAAACCAGCGACCCTTTGATGTATGGGCCAACATTAAACCAACTGACACAGGCGCCAGGACTGACCCTCCTTTTAAATATTAAATCCTGTAGTAAAATCTAACTAAACTTGCCAATTAAGTCATAAATTATGAAGAATAAGCAAGTCACACATAAAATAAAACAAAGATGAGAATCTCCCATTGACAGTGTGAGGTGTTGAAGACGGGTTCTCTCAGGGAACGTGCAGAAAGAGGCTGAGCTTTGTATAAAACACCCATTTGAGAAACAGGTACTTGGATTCCCCACTGGATATATGTTGAGCAGAAGTTCTGAAACTTTTTCTTGCATTTCAATCACTCGAAAGGCTCCTCAAATGGCAGATTGCTGGACCCCCAACTTCCAAGTTTCTGGTTGGTAGGTCTGGGGGACTCATGAGTTGAGAATGTTAATAACCGTTGCTCACAGCCTGTTTCTCTCTTCCCCAGCAGCAGAGCACAAATTGACCTTTGGGGGCAGGTGATGAAGCCGGTTCAGCTCTACTGTTCCTGCTTTTCCTTCAAGCCTGGCAGGGCAGGCTCAGACTGTTGGAGAAAGGCTCACCATGTCCAATGCTGAAACCATTAGAGAACTGTCACGATTTTCAGTTAAAAAATATGAGTTTTCTGCAACTGCGTCAAAGATTTATGCACAGCAGTAGGGAGGGAAATTAATAATTCATAAAGATTCCTCAAAGGAGTATAGGACATATGGGAGTATTTATAGCGAATAAAGAATAGAATCGTGAAATAAGATTGCAGTACAAGATAGAAAAGTAGGTAGTGCCATGAACATAGGGGTGTATATATTCTTTTGGATTGGTGTTTTGTGATTCTTAGAATATATTCCTAGAAGTGGGATCACTGGGTCAAATGGCAGTTCCATTATTAATTTTTTGAGGAAATGCCACACGGTTTTCCACAGTAGCTATCAAAATCTGTGGTACATTTACACAATGGAATACTATGCAGCTGTTAAAAATAAAGATATATTTATTACCTTTGAGACAACATGGAGGGACCTGGAGAGTATTGTGCTAAGTGAAATAAGCCGACAAATATTCTAATGAATAAAATAAACTGATGAATAAAATAGAACCAGAGGCAGAGAAACATTGAAAAGACTGACAGATCTCAGAGAGAAGGGGGCAGGGGTGGAAGAGATTAACCAGAGAACTTACATGCATACTAGTGCCCTGATGCACAGATTTGTGCACATTGAAAGGAAATTCATTAGAAGGTGGCCAGCAAGGCGGGACTGGGCAAGATGGGCTGGACATGCCTTGGAGCCAATCTCCCACAGTCCCTCTCCAGCCGGCCTGAAGCACCTGGGTTGGTGCTGTGACTCGAAGGTCATCTGCAGAGTGAGCGAGGTCCCTCTTGGCAGGTGGGGTGTCTTGGCCTGGCCTGTGAAGACTGGGTTGAAACCGGCAGTCCAATACCCCCGAGGGGTCCTGGAATGCAAGAGGGTGGTTCTCGAGTGACACAGCCCGGAATTGGGCTCCCTTCTCTCTAGTTTCAGGTGCATCACCCGAGAACCACAGCTGCCAAATCACCGCAGCTCAACAGCTCCTGTGTTGACCCTCTGCCCCCTGGTGGTCATTGCACATCATAGCTACTGGTCGGACAGTCAAACAGTCAGATGATCGCTTAGACTTTTATATATATAGATATACATAACCCATGGACACAGACATCAGGGTGGTGAAGGACTGGGGTTGGGTGGAAAATGGGTAGAGGAGTCAATGGAAGGAAGGGGGACATCTGTAACATTTGCAAAATTAAGGGGGGACACCTTTAATACTCTCCATAAATCAATATTTTGCTTCATAGATTCTAGTCCCTCTTGTTCCATCAGGTCTGGAGCAAGAGAATAAAGTTGGGCTATGGAATCAAACCATAGTTAATTCAAGTAGTTAGTGCCCTGGGTGCAATGAAGCAGTGACATTTGGGGTTATCTTCTCTACTGGTCAGAAAACTATTACATCTCTTCTGAGCAAGAATCATTTACAACATATAGATCCACAAGTCAATATTTAGCTTCACAATATTTAGCTTTACTATTCATCCATGGTAAATAGTAACTCGAACAAAACTAGCTTCTTTCAGAGTGGGGGTTGGCAGTTCCCGCCAGTGGGCTGAGCCCTTAAGGAGGAGCTCTATTCCATGATGGCAATTTCTGAGATGATTGTTCTAGACTTCCCCCAAAGAGGTGTGCAGCCTTCCCCAGGGTAACTGTGAGTTACATATGAGGGAATAATCAGACTCTTGAAAGACAGCTGACTGTAATCTTAAACTAGTTCCTGGAGACCAAAATTTCACTGTGGTGCACCAGTCCCAGTAGAGGTGAATAGAGGTCAATGGAATTTGGGTTAGATCTATCTCACAGTGAAACAGGGAGTCTTCTGAGGTCAATGGAATTTGGGCTTAGATCTATCTCACAGTGAAACAGGGAGTCTTCAAACTCACCCTGTGGGTAATTTCCCAAATTCCAGAATGCATGATTGCAATAGACATGCTCAGAAACTGGCAGAGTACCCACTTTGTTTCCTGACCTGTGGAATAAAGGCTGTCATTTTAGGGAAAGCCAAGTGGAAGGCAGGCACTAGAACTGCCTAGCTGGTAGACCAGAAACAATACTGCATTCCTAGAGGAGTTGGAGAGGGGTAGTGATTGCTACCGCATCCCACTTAGCTTGTCAATTTGGCCTGTATGGAAGACAGATGGATCTTGGAAAATGACAGTGGGTTTTCATACACTTGACCAGATGGTGACTCCAATCACAGTTGCTCTTTCAAATGTGGTTTTGTTACTAGAGTAAATGAACATATCCCCTGGCATATGGCATGGGGCTATTGATCTGGCAAATGCTCTTTGCTCCATACCTGTTACTAGCGACCATCAGAAGCAGTCTCCTTTCAGCTGGCTGAAATGACAATACTTCATCACCATCTTACATCAGGCTATGTCAAGTCTCCTTCATTATGTCATAATCTAGAATGCAGGGACCTTAAATGCCTCTCCATTTTTCAGTGGGGGTATCATATGATCCATTTTATTTGTAATATTTAGCTGATTGGAAAGGATGTGAAAATAGCTATGGTTTAGAAACAGCCAAGCAACCAGTGGACAGGAAATAAATTCCACAAAACTTGAGTCTGGCCACCTCATGAAATGTCTAGGAACCCAATGAAATATACCTTCCAAAACGAAGGACAAATTTCTGCATCTGACCCCTCCCACCACTAAAGAAAGAGCATTGGTTGTACCTCTTTGAATGTTGCATGCAAAATAAACCTCATTTGGATATGCTACTCTGACCCATTTGCCTAATAACTGAAGAAAGCTTTTCCTTTTGATCGGGTCCGAGGTCAACGGAGTCTGGAACAAGAGAAGCAAGTTGTTTCATCCTTTGGGCTATGTGACCTGTGAGATATGACAGTGATTGGAGTAGGTCTGAAGTTAGGAATATAGTTTTGCATATCTTAACTACTTTTTCTCTTCTTCTATTTCTATCAGCTAACAGAAGGAAAAATAAGTTTCAATAGTAATTAACCTTAAATATAAGTTTACAAGTTAAAGATGAACAAAGGGAAATTATGATTCTGCTAGAAGACAGAATTTTTATCCTTTTATGTGGATAATGTTAGACAGAAGCATCATTTTGCCATTGTCTTAATCTGGAAGTTATATCAAGAATGCTTAAAAGAAGGGTACAGGAATGGCAAAGTGCAATAGATATAGTGCAGGGGGGTTGGTTCATGCTAATCTACCTGAGCTTCAGGTACATTTCCCAGGATTCCCTTATTTCCATGGCTCCTGGTTAGTGTGGCCTCACAGATATTATGCATCAGATTTCAAAAGCTTGTATGCCCAAAAGGTCAACACTGGCACCCATTGTCTCTGATCCAACTCACCTTGGTGGGGAGGCTCACATCTTCTCCATCTCCCACTGGATTTCTTTATGCTTTTCAAAATCCTGGCCAGGTACACATTTAGCTCAGCAATACAGAGCACCACCTTAGAAATTGGAAGCTCATTGGTGGTGAAAGACCTCAAGGGTTCAATTGTCCGGCTCCCCAGGTCCATGGCCATTTGTGTGGCTTCTCTGTTGGCCTGGTGTACAAAATTTGTGAACTGAGGGTTGGGGGGTGGGGAGAGGGTCCCTCAGTCTGGCCTGCGCCCCCTCGCAGTCCGGGAGCCATCAGTCGGACATCCTTAGTGCTGCCGGTGCGCTCACCAGCCATGAGCCTGGCTTCTGGCTGAGCAGCGCTCCTCCTGTGGGAGCACACTGACCACTAGGGGGCAGCTCCTGCGTTGAGTGTATGCCCCCTGGTGGTCAGTGCATGTCATAGTGACCAGTTGACAGGTTGACTGACTGCCCATAGTCATAGCGAGCAGTTGAGCAGTCTTAGCATATCATTAGCATATTACACTTTGATTGGTTGAATGGA
>NW_006284245.1:1449446-1453455 GCF_000327345.1 Myotis davidii
ACTCAGGGTTCTGTCCCCCCCTCTGCCTGGGTTGCTCACTGTTCTCACTGGGCTCACCAGCAACTGGGCATCTGTCCTGGACCCAGCCACCTACTCGAACCTGGTCCCTGTCACTCACAGGGCCCTTCAGTGAGGAAGCCCAGGGCAGGGAGTTTTGTCTAGTTTGTTCATTGCTGAGTTCTCAGGGCCTTCAACCTGCCTGCCTGGTATGTGCTAGGAGCTCGGCCCATGTGTGAACCAGTGGAGGAGGCAGACATTCAGAGACAGTGACAGCCGGGAGTGGTAACACTGGGATAACCGTGCCCAGCTCCCATCGCTGGCTCCACCCCTACTTCCTGCTATCACTGACCTGGGTGGAAAACGCACCTGATTTTCCGATCATGGCTGGGGGGGCCCTGGGGCTGCCTTTGCCCTGCCCCCCAGCTCTTAGCTCCCCCCTGGGTTTCCGATCACTGTCAGTGCCGGGGGCTCCTTCCTGCTTTCCCTTTCGCCTCCCTGCATTGTGCCTACATATGTAAATTAACCGCCATCTTGTTGGCAGTTAACTGCCAATCTTAGTTGGCAGTTAATTTGCATATAGCCCTGATTAGCCAATGAAAAGGGTAGCATCGTACGCCAATTACCATTTTTCTCTTTTATTAGTGTAGATGGCTTAAAAACATTTTTTTTAAAAAAAAGAATGCTTTGCACATTGTAATACACCATGCTAGGTAAGTGTCTAATAATTAAGTTAAACACTTGAAACTTAAACATTTACTATAGACATTGGTCAGATCAAATGTCATCTCTTTTGTTAGGCTTTTTTCAGTAATTCAATCAGCAAGTATTTATTGAACAACTGACAGGTTCAAATAGTGTTCTCAGATTGGAGTGGTAAACAGAACTAACATTAAATATGACCTCATGGAAATTTATTTCTCTAACCCTATAATACCTTATGTATTATATTAGAATGCTATTCTAATTCATTAGGCATTCACCATGTTCTGATGCAAATTTTATATACATAATTATTTTCCTCACTTGACCATAAATTCTTTTATTTTGATGATCCATCTGAGCTTCAGGTACATTTCCCAGGACTCCCTTATTTCCATGGCTCCTAGTTAGTGTGGCCCCACAGGTCAGACCAACTTAAATTTTTTTTTTAAGTATTGTTGAGAGTATTACAGATGTCCCCCCATTTTCTTCCTAGTGTCCTTCTCTACCCAGTTTCCACCCTGCCCTAGGCCTTCACCATCCTATTGTCTGTGTCCATATGTAATGCATATATGCTTATCAGTTCTTTGGTTAATCTCTTCACACACACCCCTTTCCTCTGGGATTCGTCAGTCTGTTCCATATTTCCATGCCTCTGGTTCTATTGTATTCATCAGTTTATTTTGTTAGATTCCTTGTTCATTTATTTTGAGTTTTAGATTCAATTGTTGATAAATATGTATTTATTGCCATTTTATTATTCATATTTCTTCTTCCTTTTCTCTTTTCTTTTCTTTCCTTTTCCTTTTCTTTTCCTTCTTCTTCCAGGCCAATTAGCTGTGAGGACCAGCTGAGACAGCACTGGAAGAACTGTTGTGCAGGAGACACCCCTATGCGCAGGACTTGCTTCAGCAGGGTTTTGGTGCTCACTGACTCTGCCCCTTGCATGTGTCACTTGTGGATGTGTAGCGTTTTAATCTGGAATGGTCTGAAGCTGTCCACCAGGTGTACTGGTTCTGGGGCCTCCAGAGAGGTGCAAAGTCAGCCACTGCCTGGGGCTACCCAGCAGGAGCTACAGAGCGATCTACAGATGGTTGCTATTTATGTTGGGCTTGGACATGCCCAGGTGAGGCTAAGTTGTGAAGCAAGGCAGGCTGGTGCTAGTGCCAGATCTTGGGCATGTTATTGATGGATATGGAGCATGCTGATGCCAGCTGATGCTTGCTTGAGAGATTTTAGGAAAATCTGAAGCCTGAGCCACGACAGGCCATTCCTATGGTAAAGCTGCTGCAAACAGCTTGGAAGGGCCTGCAAACTGGATGTGGCAGGGTGTCAGGGAATCACCAGGGTGGAGTAAACAATGTGGGCTAAGCTGATGGAAACTCAGATATGCCTACCAGTCAGCTCTGCGACAGGGGAGGTCTCAGCATAGGAACAATGACCCCTGTGAACACCCTTGTCTGGGAGAAAGCCACCCCTGTGTTCTTGCTCCAATGCCAGAAGATCCATTTCCTTCATGTGCCTAGGTCTCCCCATGCCACTGCCCCAGAGCTAGAGCTCAGAGTCCAGGTAACTCTGTGCACCAGCCTTTAATAGGAACTGTGTCACTCAGCCACAGTTCCTGCTAGTTTTTATAGCCCAAAGTTATGGGGACTTCTCTTCCCAGCTCTGGAACCCTGAAATGGGGATCTGTTGTGGGGCTGGGACCCCTTGCTCCTCACAGGAGGCATCTGTGGCCAAGATATCCCTCTCAATTAAAAACACAACACACATGGGTGTCAGACCAGCCCATTCCATGCCTCCACCCCTCCTATCAGTCTCAGTGTGCTTTCTTTGGTTTTTTGGTTGTAGGAACTTCCATTCTTCCAGATTTCAGGTAGTTCTGAATGATGTTGTTCTATATTTTAGTTGTAATTTTGATGTGGTTGTGGGAGGTAGTGAATACCAGCATTTACCTATCCACCATCTTGGTTCTCTGTCTATAAATTCTTTAAGAGCCTGAAGTTTATACTTCTTTGTATTTAAATTTATATAAAAATAGGTATCCAAGAAATGCCAGTTAAATTAAGAAGGAAGAGAAGGAGAGAAGTGAGGGAAGGAAGGAGAGAGAAAGAGAGGAGGGGGAGGGAGGGAGAGAAGAACCAGTAAGGTGGGATGGGCAGCAGCTCTAAATGGATTCCGACCGCTTGAGCTCAAATTCTAATGACTACTTAGTAGCTGTATGACATTAGGCAGGTTACTTAACCTCCCCAAGTTCGGTGCCATTAGTTGTTAATGGTATCTACTTAAATGAGGACTTCTGTGAAATTTAAGAAACTAATGATTCAAAAGCATGTAGCATGATATATTTAATATATTACTATTATAAACTAATGAGCAAAATAAATTTTAGATAAAACACTCTCTGAAGATGAAGCAATGATTCAACGTGTATAGACAGTGTTAAAATTTTCTGTGTGTGTGTGTGTAAAATGGTATTTCTCTGATTTGAAAGTCCTATATTTTAATTTATGCAAGTAACAATGTTACAGAAAGATTCAGTTTATCTAACTTACTGCATACCATTTTAATACCATGTGAACCAAAGGATTGCAATGCTGGGTCCCTGCCATACTGTCATCCAGGCTCGTTGCAGCAAAGTCCATGAATCAAATGCAATTTAGTCTGGCTCAGCGAGATGCAGCTGGAGGCTGTTTCTGCACATGAAGCAAAACAAACATTACAGACCATAATTTCTGCTCAGAGCAGTCCATCTTGGTCATTCTTCTTGGCAGGTGATTGGTCTGACTAAAGTGATTCTGCACAAATGATTCTGTAACAGTGGGGAAAGCACACCCTTTAACCTGTAATAAAGTAGACTTGGTACAATCTTCTTAACTCAATAGAGGATGACCACCAGGCATGTGGCTGTGACATCTTCTCTATGCTTTCGTAAGCCTCTGAGAAAGCCAAAGAAATTCTGCCTCCTGAAAGCCACGAGGAGTCTTTATTTATTTATTTATTTATTTATTTATTTATTTTTATTCAGGAATTATCTTGAAGATTCATTAAAGACAATAGGAGAATGTATATATCCATCCCCAGTTCCTACTAATGTTTGGACTTTGACCCTGGTGATAGGAGAGTCTTTTGTTCTAATGAGGTGACTGGGTGGGCTCCTGGATGGGGGTTGGTCACACAAAGACCAGCCCATGATTAGAAACTTGAAACTTTCATCCCCACCCTCATTCAATGAAGAAAGGAGAGGGGCTGGAAACTGATTAAAAATTGATCATGCCTATAAGTGCTGGGGTCCAACCCCAGCAGGTCC
>NW_006284245.1:1453634-1467300 GCF_000327345.1 Myotis davidii
CTATCAATCTCTATTCCAAAGGTTAGGGCGTTTCTTATCTCCATTCCAGGGAGTAAAGATTATGTAGCTTAAGCATGATTGTTCATAGTTAAAGTGATTAATTACCCACCTGGCACTTAGTTAAGAGGTTTTATTCCCTCCTTAACTTCAGGGGGAAATCCCTACCTGGGGAAACAACCTTTCTTGGAGAGGTGACCTTGGTTAAAACACAGCACCAAGAAGGTGAGCAAACATATTAAGAACAGTATGCCATATATGCCAGGTCCCTTGAAACAGCAAGGATGGACTGGCTCCCGGCATATATGATGATACCTCTATACAAATCCCCAAAGTTCAGGGTTTAAGGGGCTTCTGGGTTGGTGAAAGCATTCATACATGAGAAAATGGCACTCCTCAACTCCAGGGGGCAGAAGCTCCTGTGCTCAGGGCCCTTCTAGACCTCATCCTATGTGTCCCTTCACCTCCCCATTCATCTGTGTCCTTTATCATATCCTTTATTAAATCACAAACCGATAAACACAAGTAAGTCTTTCCCTGAGTTCTTTCTGTGAGGGGTCCTGGGCACCTTGATTTATAGCTGCTCCATCAGAAATACAGGACAACCTGGGACATGTGTTTAGTATCTGACCACCACACAAGCTAGCCTGCTGGAGGGTGAGAGGCCACGGGGAAGAGAATTTAGGAATCCATTCAACGGCAAGCCAACCCTCAGCCATGAAGCAGTCAACTGCAAGATGTGTAAATGAGCCCAACAGTTGCCCAATGCAGACACATGAGTGAGGCCAGATGAGCCCAGTGGATTGATCTACAGAGTCAGAAGTTAATAAACAGTTGTGTTAAGCCACTAACTTTAGGGCTCATTTGTTATATAGCAGCAGCTAACTGATACAGTAAAGAAGAAAGATCTGGGGCAACATTGATTCCAGGACTGGTCTTTGGATCCCACATATTTTTTATAACAAAGAGATTCTGGAGCAAAAGCAAGTTAACTTAATTCTAAGCCTTATCCGTGGTAGATCAGAAGTGATCCAATGATTCCTTATAACAGGAGCAAAATGAAGGTGGCTGAACATTCATATTTGAGAAGCTGGGGAAGGCTGGTTCAAAGGATAAGAGAGTGTGGATAATGCTTTTGAAATTTAGAGAATCCCGTTTCATCACTGCAAATGAGAGAAGCTGACTGGGGAAGCCTGAATTTTACATTTAAATGTTCAGTGTGACTAGGAGTCACTGATATAGAAAACAGCATATGGCTGGTGCACTTTTCCAAAATTAAGGTTGTTAATATTTTAAACGGAGCTTAGATAATGAAATGCTTCTGTTGAGCTTGCTCTGGAGTGGCAATGGCAGTGACTTTAAACTGGGATCCACACAGAAGATCCTAACAGCGTGTTTTGCTGGGTTATTTGATGTGACAGCTTGGTGGCATGCTGCTCTTTGTCTATGTTCACCCCTGACATCTGCACCAATGTCCTCATCTGGCGAAACTGTGTTCCATTCCCTGATAGCTTATGCTCACCTCACCCGCCCAGAGTCTGTGAGTGACCCTGGACTCACCATGGTCTTCCGGCCAGTCAGACAGGGACCTTCATACCCACTCTACCTGTTTATCTCAATTAGAGAAGATTTAATGACTAGTTTGTGGCTTTTATAGTCTTCATTATTTCAGATCATTATGTTAGTGGAAGAAAGCACATGGAACCTAGAGCCTGGGTCAAATTCTGGGCCCACCACTCAATACATGACTGGCCTTGAGAAACCCACTGAAACATTTTGGACTTGTTTCTTCTTCTACAAATGGGGAAAATAACACTTGTTTTGCCTACCTGGTGGAGTTGTTGTAAGGCTCAAAATATTATTCACACAACACACACATATATGTATTGATATAAATATTATTTTAGGATTTCAGTAAATACTAATTTTGCTAGCCCTAAAACCCTGGCAAACAGGACTACGATGGTAGAATACCTTTACAACTCAATCCTCTGTGTCTTTAGCTATGTATTCTTGTCCTCAGTTTCAGGGTGAAATAGATTTGTGCGGGGAAGTGAAGAGAGTCTGAATGAGTGTTACTGTTACCGGCTGAAGGAGGGAGGTTTTCAGATATAGACAGAAGTCAGGGAGGGAGTTGGTGTTGATTTTACTTGGAAATAGAGAACAGATTCCCATTTTTCCTAATTGTCTGCCTTTCTATTTGGGTCATTCATTGTATAATTAACCCAGAGTCTCTACCATACACAGGAAAGACTGTCTGTAGGAATTTTTCCAATGATGGAATTACAATGCAGATACCTTGGCCAACTGGTATAATAAGTACTGCAAAGCCTGGCCCCTGGATGGCATTTCTTTGCCAAGACTTGATGCCAATGAAGAGAGCATCTCTGAGAGGAAGAAATAATTTCTGTTTGTAAGACTAAGTAAAAACAGAGATAATTGTTTACTCTTTTATCCCCCCAAATGCCGATATGTTATTCTTTTCAAGAACCTCTGCGTCTTCTACTTAAATATATTTGGTAAGTGCTTTGACTGTAACATATTTTGAAACACACTTCATCTTTTTTTCTATGTATCTGATTTCACACTTCATGCATCATCTAGAATGTGCTCCTGTTGCGTTCATGCATTGCACAAACAGTTGTTGGCTGGGTGAAGTGTCAGGTATGAGGCCACAGAGAAGGAAGAGAGAGCGGGTGGGCAGTGCAGTCCCTGACCTCGCTGCCCCACTCCCACTAGCCCTCACATCCACAGCCCCTTTCCAGAGATTTTCCTTTTCCCCGAGACTTTGTTCAAGTGAAAATAGTAATAATAAAACTATTATTACTATTTGTTTGTTTCCACAGCCTGACAATATATAGACAAGGACTACTAAGTACTTTACATTCTTTATTTCATTTAATTTTCGTAGCAACCTCACAAACTTCATTCCATAATGATCCCAATATACAGATGAAAAACACTGAACTGTAAATGGGAGAGCCAGTATTTTAAATCTGGGTTTAATTGGCTCCAGTGTCCTTTATACGTTACTAAGTATTATCATCGGTCTTTACTGTGCATGATCCACCTTCTGAAATGGATTTACCGACCTCTGAAGGAAATCAATATAATTTTCATCCAGATTAATTGATCCAGTTTACATACATTATCCAATTAATTCTCTTGACGCTTTATAAAGCAAACAAGTTAATTCCATTGTAGAAATGAGGAAACTTAGGATCAACACAGTTAAGAAACGTATCCACCACCTCTTATCTAATTAATGATAAAACTATCATTCAAATCAACATCTTAAGCCTAAAATCCATGTTCCTAGACTGTTTCTTTGGAATTTGAGAAACTGATTACAAATTTTAAAGTAGATTATCCTTGGAGATAAACACACTTCTTCAACAGCAAGAAGTTCAGGACAAGGATGACATTAAGGGCATATAAAGTAGACAGGAAAGAAATACAAGGAACTAAAATCCTTCTGTGAGCATCACAGAAGAGTAACATTTATTAGTGAGTGTTCACAACTACTTTCCCTTTTCATTTGCTTGAAAATGAGAGTGGAAATCTGAAAGGATGGAAAAGTAAGGCATCTTTTTATATAAACATGAGACTACCAGATTACTCTATGGAGAATACGAACTTAGATTCATTTATATTACATACCGTACATGAAATTAATCCCATTAAGCCAAAGAGAAAAATGTAATCTTTTTAAAAATGGCTCACAATATTGAGCTTTTGGGGGTTCTTTTTCTCTAAAGGAAGCTGATGAACAGTGTCCTGGACTCAGAAGGCCAGAGTCCAAACACTTCTGTAAAATTTAATAAATTGATTAAAGTCTCAAAGTTGCTCTTATAGTAGCCAGAGTAGAATAAGATTAAAAAAAAAAAAACTAAAGGAGGAGGAAATCTAAAGCAAGTAGAGAGAATTCTTGTGAATGTTGTCTAAGAAGGTGGTGGAATGTAGGTGCTGAAATTTATGATACAGACCAGAAGATTCCAACCCCGCACTAAGAGCATATAGAACATTCTGAAAAAAAAAAAAAAATCCCAGTTTCCACACTCGAAACTTTGGTGTAAGGGATTTCTGGAATACTGTGGTCAATTCTATATTTTTAAAAACTTTTTAGATCATTCTGATGAGCAGTCAGTCAGGTTTGAGGAACCGGAACGGTCATTTAATTCTACAGGCATGCAGGAGAAGGATGGATGTGATTCCATCTCTCCTTGTTTAAGACAGTAACACTTGCTCACAATTCCTCCTCCCTTTCCTGCTCTTGCTGTAGCTTTCCTAAGGCCAGAGCAGGCCTCCAGACTCTCCTGATTTGGGTCATCAGGTGACTCTGACCAGTGGCAGACGGGCAGAAGTGACACTGGAAGTTGCAAGAGGAGACCTTACGGTCCTGCCGGTTCACTTGAGCTCCCGTGTTCCTGGCCTCTGCCATGAGAAGAGTGTCCCCCTCACAGGCCACTCCACCACGAGAATGCAGGTGCAAAAGCCCTACCTCACCTAGCGCATGGTCTGGAGCCAAATCCAGCCAGGAATTCCAACACTGCAAACCCACAAAGACAAAAGATCATAGTGAAAAAGAAAAAACTGATAAGGTAGATGAGTGGTTTCCACAAATCATAGAAAAATGAACAGTTGTACTCCTTTATGAAGGGCTGCTTTCTTCAGAGTTTTATGTAGGATAATTAGATTACATGGACTTTAAAAAAATTGTATGAAAAGAGAGAGAGAGGGAGCGAGAGAGAGAGAGAGAGAGAGACCCAAATAAGTGAAGGGTAGTGTAAAACTTTATTCTATTTCATTTTTTAAATACTCAGAATACTGTAGCTCAATAAATAATAAAGCCCACAGAGAAGTAAGAGTTGTATTATTAGACATGCTACTTCTTTTCTCAATGAAACCTTATTTGATCATGTTTTTCTAAATTTCTCTGAGAAGCTAGATGTCCATACAAAGTCACAGCAATGTTAAGGTGTATGTCACATAAGATGTAACACAAGACTCAACTAATTTGGAATTGTTTTCACAGAATAAGCCATTTGATATGTCTGTACTCTTTATGGCAGATGAGTTTTGCTCATGGTATAACATTATATTCTGTCTGAGTCATTAAGAGATACTACTGGCATGCACTAAACTGTATTTTGAAGCATTGCCATTCTGTTTAAAACATATAATTTGTAGATAAAAGTAAAAGCATGAAGCTTGTCAAATACTTTTTTATTCCATATCAAAAAGGTAAGAATTTTTTTCACTTCAATATTGAATTATTGTAAGGTAGAGAAATCAGTGGAAAATTGCTATTTAGTAAAGGAAATGTTATCTCAATATTTACAAGGGAACTATGGTAAAGTTTACTAATACTTTCCATAGCTGATTTTTCTTCATTGCTGGAATATTATATACTATACCCAATAAACTATGTCCAATAAACTATTTAATCTCTTTAGGTTTTTTCCTATGCTCAGTGTGATTGGTACATGGGCTTTAAAACTGGATAGATATTAGCAGGTTATACACCAAAAGTACTTGAGCAATTCACATCAACGGCCCTCAAGTAGGCTTTGAATTTCATTGATTAAATGGAAGTCTCCGCTTTCCCCTCTCCTCCTCTGCCCACATGATTTACTTTCTGGGAGGAGAAGGGAAGCCTGCATTTAATTAAACAAAAGTAAAAACAAAGACACAAAATTTCTCAGAAACTTTGACTCATTGTCAGACTAGGAGCATTCGTATTTATCACTCTCTTTTTTGTTTCCACAAAGCCAGGGAGTTCCTCCACGTCACCCTTAGGTTAGCTGCCTATCAACTCATACACAGAGAACAGACTGACGGCTGACAGGGGAGGAGGTTATGAAGCTGGGTGGCAAAGGAGAAGGGATTGGGGAGTACACATTGGTAGATACAGAATAGTCACAGAGATGTGAAGTACAGCATAGGGAATATAGTTAATAATATGGTAATAACTATGTATTGTGCCAGGTGGGTACTTGAAATACCAGGGGGACCACTCAGTAAATTACATGGTTCTCTAAACACTATCCTGTACATCTGACCAGAGTCATGGAAGCATTGAACAGACTGTCCAACCTCAGAGGGAAAGCAGGGGAGGATGGGAAAAGATCAACCAATGAACTTGTATGCATGTAAGCATGACCAATGGACACAGGCAATAAGGGGGTGAAGGCCTGGGCTGGGGGCTGGGGGTGGGCTGGTGAAGGTCAATGGGAGGGGGATAAGGGATGCTCTCAACACCTGGAAAGGGTCCAGAAGCATATGGCTGCAGGCACCAGGGAAATAACACCCTCTTCACCATTCTGATCAGCACAGTTATTTATTAAGATCACGGGTATCATAGAGATTTCAGGGTCTTGGGAAATGTGCTGCAGAACTCTGACTTACTAAGTAGCGGGGAGGGAGGAGTGGCCTTTTCTTAGGTTCATGGAGTGAAAACAGCTATTCAGGGACATACATATGTTTTGCTTTAGATGGATGAGAAGGGAGGAAGGATAATAAAAGGGGTGAAGAATTTAGGAGAGTTTGTTAAAGACAAGATGTAATATCCACAGGGAACAGGAGGGACAGGCATGGGGAAGGACTAGGAGGAAGAAGATGGAGAGACAGATGAGTCATGCGATAAAAGGGGGATGGGTAATAGGACCCAGTGAAGGGGGATGGATAATAGGACCCGGTGGTTTGTCCTCAGCATCTACTGAGGACTGGGAAGGTGGGCACCTGGTGGTTCTTCTTTTGGCAGACCCCCCGGTGTTGCAGGCCTAGCCTTCTGCAAGCATTTCCTCACTGCCTGTTGAGATATGATAAATGGATTCCAGGGAGTGCCCAATAGCAGGAAATTTTTGAAAGCAAAACCTAGGGTCCCATGTTCCCATGTGTACTGCATAATGCCAGTTACTTCAACATGTTGTTGTGGAAACAGTTTGGAGAGATCTTCAATGGGTTACTCAACTTTGTAATTTCCTTTTGCTCCCTCACAAGGTTGCCAGGAGGAGGAAATGAGAAACGTGCATGGAACACGAGGCAGTCCGTAGTGTTAATCAGCTTTTGAAACTTGGTTATTTCCTCTCCTCTCCTAAGTATCAGGTGAGATGGACAGACACATGGTCAGGCTTGCTGCTTTTTTGGTATTTTGGGAGGACAGTATTTGGCCTTTCTTGGACTAAGACCTCACAGTATGTTTTTTAATTACCCTACTGTTGGAAAGCTTTGTGTTCCGAAAGCTGTCAGCAGAGGCTTGTGGAATGGCTGCATGAACTGCTCCCACTCAGCCCCACGCTCCATCTGAACACACCAGACTCTGGTGTTGGTTGCTCTTCATGGATCAGAAGCTGAAAACTCGCACTAGGGGCACGGGCAGCACCATTATCCAAGTCTCTTTCAGAAAAGAGCAATCTGGTGTCCAGAGAAACCAACCAGTGAGAGAAAGCTGGCCCTATTTCAGGGCCCATGAGGAACTGATTCCTGGTTCTGTTTCAAAGGTTGTTATGGCAATTCCCTGAGCTGCAGCCCCACAGCGCATTCACTCCTATGAAAACATCTCCTGTCCCCTTATCCCTGCACAAAGGCCTGACAGCAATTTTTTTTTTTGCATACAAACAAGGAATATCAAAATTTAGTTATTGAAAAACTCGCTGTTATGGGTTGAATTGTGGCCCCTTCTCAAAATCATACACTGAATTCTTAACTTCCAATCCCCTAGAAGGTGAAAATATTTGAAGGTAGCATCTTTGCAGATGCAATTACTTAAGATGAGGTTATACTGGAGGAGTGGGGACCTACTCCTCTATGACTAGTGTCCCTATACAGGGGAAATTTGGACACAGATGCACATGAAGAGACCTCAGTGTAAGATGAAGCCAGAGATTGGGTGGTACTGCTACAAGACAAAGAACACCAAAGCCTGTCAACAAAGCACCAGAAGCAAGCGCAGCTACTCCATCACAGCCCTGCCGACACCTTGATCTTGGATTTTCAGCCTCCAGAACTGGGAGACAATAAATGTCTATTGTGTAACCCAGTGGTGCTTTGTTATGGCAGCCTGGCAGACTAATACACTCCCCACTCTATCCCCATCCCCATACTGAAATAATAAAATGGGATAGTACCAAACCAGGAAGAGCCCATGACATCAAAGGCCATGCTGATTGTCTGCCACCTGCCCCTTGGCCCCTACAACCATGCATGGTACATAACAGGTTGTCAATAACTTTTTTTTTCAGTAATTTGGTTAAATTTATTCAACCTCTGTGCCATCTACCATGCACACATTATTTTTACCTGTCTCAGCAGTTGTACAAGTCAGGTGCAGTTCACTTCACTATATAACCATAGAAAATGTGATTCAGGAAGAATAATGTATGAGACACAATGAGCAGAGACTCTAGAGTTGAAACACTTGGATTGAAATCGGTTCATGTCGCTTAGTTACAGTGTGACTTTAAGCAATTGGTTTACCTGTGTGAAGTTCATTTCCTTTTTCTGTACAGTAGGGATAATTACCAAATTAACTTCAAAGAGTAGTCATGAGGATAAATGAGATGCCATATGAGAAGCTACATGGAGCAGACAATACATAAAATTTAGACTCTTTTTATCATTGTGGTAAGAATAGTTAACATGATATCAATCTATCCTCTTATTTTATGTGCACAGTACAGTATTGTTAAGGCACTGTGCTGTGCAGCAGGTACCTAGAACTTATCTATACTGAACTAAACTAAAAGTTCAGACACGTTGACTAAAACTTCCCGTTCCCTCCTCTCCCTGCCTCTGGCAGCCATCATTCTACTCTCTGCCTCTATGAATCTGACTATATTAGATTCCTCATATAAGTGAACTCATGCAGTATTTGTCCTCCTATGCCTGGCTTATTTCACTTAGCACAGTGTCCTCCAGGTCCATCCACATCATTGTAAATTGCAGAATTTCCTTCATGTTCAAGGCTAAATAATATTCCATTGTATGTACATACTACATTTTCTTCTTTTACCCAAAGTCATACAGATTAATAAATTGCTGAGTCAAACTAAAGCTGTCATCTATTGACTCCAAGCCTGAATTATTGTCTTTAGAGCATGCCAAATGGCTGGCATATCTCATCTATTCTTTATTAAATAGCCAACCTCTAAGAAGTGAGCCCCATTTGTTCTAAGAGGTACATAAGCTTCCCCCTTCCTTTTGGGAAGTCTTTAAAACATGACTGAGAATGCGTTGTCTTCTGAAGCAGGGAGCTCTAGCCCAGGAGAAATTCAAAATTAAATATGAAAAGAAAATCAGTAAGTGTTTGGATCAGGACAGAGTAACTAACACCCACATTTTGCAAATTGTAATAAATGGATCCCTAAAGTCCTCACAGACCCACCTCTCTGAAGAGGCAGTTCAGGCCAAAACACAGAGCCTTCAACCTTCTCCTGAAGTTTTCCTACCGACTTTTTAAGATAGAAGGATGGAGTTTCCTAGGATCTAGGTGACTTCCCACCACAAAACAGGCATAAACTTTTTAATGTTGCCTATTTATTATTATGTCAATAGCAACCTGTTGAAGAAATACATCAGTGATGAGTCTCTACCCAGCATCTTTCTCCCTTGGTGCCAAGAATTCTCTCATAAAAGGTGACTAAGACCAACATTCCAGTTATTGGATGCAACTGGGTCCAGGCTGAGACAGCCATGAGTCAGACTCAAGCTCAGCCAGGCAGGAGAACACGGCCTGCTTTATTGTTTAAGTCAAACATAGCATTTGAAACCCAAAACATAGACCGAATTATTTTCTCTTTAAAATTTGAGCTCATGTGCATTCAGGGAAAGAAAGTGCATGGAACAGATGACATGTTTAATCCAGTCTCTTGCTTTTTTCTCTGACATGTGTTCATGCCCAAGGAGGGTATATCAATCCAGCACCTGCAACACTCCGACCAAAATTAAAAGAAAAGAAGGCCATGGCATACTTGTAGGATGCTTTGTTTCTTTGCATGTCAATAAATGAAAGTC
Source organism: Myotis davidii (assembly GCF_000327345.1). Taxonomy (NCBI): domain Eukaryota; kingdom Metazoa; phylum Chordata; class Mammalia; order Chiroptera; family Vespertilionidae; genus Myotis; species Myotis davidii. Next base: position 1,463,646 of record NW_006284245.1, read on the forward strand.
TCTTTTCAAATTGTGGTGTTTCACTTGGTGCCCCCAACAGAGCTGCAAACAGCACTTTAGAAAATGAACTGTCTTAGGGAGCTGGGAGCCTGCTGTCAATCAGCGCTGCCTTCCTGAATGTGAAAACACCACACCACTCCTTTCCTTCCTCCCCTTCGCCCCTGCTCTTGCGTTCTGCTAGGTCCCAGTGTTACTGCTCCCGTTATTTGGATTTTAAGATTTCACAGGTAGGAGAGTACGGCTGTGCAATGCTGATACTCCTTGTTCCACAACAGGTATGGAATTTAATAAACGCTACAAGGAAAATGCTCACTGAATTTTTTAAGCATTACAACCTTGCTGACACCGAGAAGAAAAGCTACAGCAGCACCCCAGTGAATGCCCCTCTGGATCCAGCCTCCCCAAATGAAACATAGATAACTGATAACAGCTTTGGATGTGAAAAAATTTCAGCAGTAAAGAAACCTCTTCGGAGTGTTGTATACTAGGGGATGCTGTTAATAGACTATTGCAGGGGAATGAGAGAGGAAGCTAAATCTTGTATATCCACAGAGGTTTTGTTTAAAAATTATTTTCTCTGTCCCTCTGTGTGTATGTGCACATTTGTGTACTTCAGTCACTATTCTTGGAAATAGCACGTCAGGCATTTGAGTGTGGCATAAAAAGCAGCAACAGTAAGGAATGATCTATATACTCATTCACTCTACGGATATGTCCTGTATTTCACCACCTTTTGAGCAGTAGTTTATATTTAATCTCCTAAATTTGTTGTTTTTGGCTCTCTGAATGCTCAAATAAGAAAGTCCTATCTTTCTCCCAGATTTTCTTCTTCAAAGAGTTCTTATTTCTCTAAGGTCTGCAGGTGCCTGAGAATTCATTCTGATCATCTCGTCAGCCTGCCAGGGACATGAGTCCCCATCACATTTCCCTTGATGCCATTATTGGTAACCACGGCCACCATATTAGCCATACAGGAAACTGGCTACTGCTGTGGTCACTGGTGAGGGTGGAACCTAGTACCCTAGAAATCCTGAAGCAGGCAAGGATGTGGGGTGAGCGAAGGAACAAGAGGAAAGAACACTGCTTCTTCATCACTAAAGGATTTGTGGGGGGATCGTCTCCAACGACATCTAAGTCCTATGATGGATCCCATGAATAAGTTACCTTCCAAGGAAAGGGGGAACCTGCGAATGTGATAAAGTGACTGGCCTTGAGTTGGGTAGACTATCCTGGGCCAGACCTAATCACACAAGTTCTTCAAAGCCCAGAACGTCTCCCAGCTGAGGACAGAGTTGAGGGAGATGTGACAAAGAAAGAAGGATCAAAGAGAGGCAATGCTGGTGCCTTTGGAGATGGAGAAGGGAGGTTAAGAGCCAAAGTATGTGGGCACTTCCAGAGGGTGGAAAGGTGAGGGGCTACATTCCTCTCCAGAAGGGAACAGAGCCCTGCCAACACCTCGCTTTTCACCCACTGAGACCTGTGTTTAATTTCTGACCGACAGAGTTGGACGTAATAAATTTCTGCTGGTTAAGCCCCTGACTTTATGACAGTTTGTTGTGGCAGCAATAGAAAACCAACCTAGGGTTATTCTGCTTTCCCAATCTGCTTCTTCTACTGTCATTATCACTGACTGCTGCCTCTACTGATGCTACTGCCTCCTGGCTCCAGGGCTCACTGTCAGAGGCCCACCTGCCAGGACTGGGCTGGGAGGAAGGAAGCCATGTGCTCGCCTCACAGCGCGCTCCGGCAGAGGTGGCCCGTGGCCAACATGTGACAGCACTTCCTAGTCACTTACTCCAGAGGACAAACTCATCAACAGGGTGTCTGGCTGCCAGAAGCAGCAAGTTCCTGTTTCAAAGTCAACACTGCCTTTCAGCCCTCACCTTCAACGCTGAAGATAGTCCTTAATTCAGCCTCTCTTCTGCTCAGCTTCTCCATAGCTGCTCTACTACACTTTCTAAACTGTTTCACCAATGAGAAAACTGCGAGAGCTACTAGTATACTGAGGAGGCTCTGGGCACAGCCCTTACCTGTCCCAGCTTGTTAATCAGCAACAGATAACCAGGACAGGACCATCATCCCAGACATCTCCTTCAGCCACTTCTGAGCTAGTGGTCCATGCCATGTGTAGTGTGCTGCATACCAGAGTCAAGGTTACAGCCAGGCCCCGCCAGGGAGTGATGCACCAGCTGTGAGGCGCCCCAAATCCTCCAAACACACATGGGTGTTTCCCCCACTCCTGGTTTTAATCTAACAGTATTAGGAGACTTGCATCTGAATTCTGAATTGCCCTCTCTCTCTCCCTCCTTTGTGTAACATACACACACACACACACACACACACACACACACACGTACACGCACCACTCTCAGAAACTAACACATCTGGTTCCACTGATCAGATCCACTGGATAATTACTCTGCTTTGCAGGTGCATGATCTTAAGTACGACATTAACATGAATGTGCATATAAATGGTTATTTACTTGTCCTGACATACATCTAATTTCAATTTGATATAACAGATAAAATAACACCAAAGACCAAGTAGTTAAGTGTCAGTGGCAAGGAAGAACTATAATTTTAGAAATATTTTCTGGGGGAAAAATAATGAAATAGCACATGTTTCCAGCTCTATCATATCCCTTTACTCTTCATGACAACCATATGAAATAATGATTATGATCTCTGATTTTCAGCAAGGAAAGTGATGTCCACAGAATGTAGATATTTGCCAAAGCCTCAGAATACTAATGTTCAGCCAGCTTTTCAACCCAAATTCTCATCACACATTTCTATCCTACTTTCTACTCCTCCCTCATCTTGACCCAACTGCATCCAAAGGTGGGATAGCCATCGATTTAGATAAGTACCTTGTTCAGGATCAAGGCCATTTCATTAAAACAATTAATCCTAGCATGGATGGACCTAGAGAGTATTATGACAGAGAAAGTCAAATATCATATGATTTCACTTATTTGTGGAATCTAAAGAACAATATAAACAGACAAAATAAAAACAGACTCATTGACACAGAGAACAGACTGAGGGCTGCCAAAGGGGACGGGGATGGGGGGAGGTAGGAGAGGGTAAAGCGGAGATAACTGATGATGGAGAGAGAGGTGACTTGGGGTAGTGAACACACAATACAATATACAAATGATGTACTATAGATTGTACACCTGAAACCTATATAGTTTTATTAACCAATGTCACCCCAAGAAATTCAATAAAAGTTAAAAAAATAAATTAAGTGAATTTCTGGTTTTCAAAAGCCAATTTAATAATTAATTCGCACAGCTTTCTATATTTCTGGCTTCATATTAAAATTAATCCTAAAATTCTATGATTAACATTCTTAGGTTATTCTTTGTGAATGTCCACTGCTAAGTTTTGCTAGGTGCCCTAGGAAAAACTTCTGTGGGGGAACAAAATGGGCCACCCCACTATGTGTCTCTTTGGTCTGAGGATTCATTTGGGCTGATCATTTATAAGGAACAGAAAGGAAGCTTTTCTTCTTGCCTCCCACCTAACTGCATGAAAGGCTTTGGAGAAAGGGCCTCTCCCGGGTATAGAGCTGTCAGCAGAGACATCTACAAAGAATATGGACTGTGTGTGGTGGGGGAGACTCCACAAGGCCTAGAGATCAGCGTCGT
>NW_006284245.1:1467348-1478859 GCF_000327345.1 Myotis davidii
AGGTCTCTGTGTGTCTGCATCTCTGCAGGCCAGGAAACAGGTGTTTACCCAACAGTTGTTCTTCCGCCTCCATGTGAAGTTCCGAGCCACCACCCTCTTCTCTGCTCAGGATGGCATAGGAACCTCCACTGCTTTGTCTTGGGGCCTCATATTTACATAGTTCACTCGTACGTATGCACGTAAGTAAATTTGGTTATTTTCTTCTATTAATCTGTCTCATTTCAATTAATTCTTATACCTTCCAGAAGAACCTAGAAGAGCAGAGAAAAATTTCTCTCTCCTCAACAGGCCTCAAAATAAAAGTTGCTAAACGAACCAAGATATCAGGTATTATCTAGGTTGTGGTTAAAAGAAGTTTGGTATAACCTTAGATTCCACATCCTGGGTAGAAGGATGGAGGCTTTCTTTTTTTTACTGGAATGATAGTCTTTGGAGTTATTTAAATTTGAGCCAAGTCCCGGGTCCCCCTTTACTGTCTGCCTAATGGTGAAACTTACTTGCTCCTCGCATATCAGCTTCCACTATTAAGAATTCAAGTTGCTTGGATGATTAAAAGAGAAAATGCACATAAAGCATTTAGTACAGGGTCTGGCATAGAGCAAGTCAACAAATGGAAACTGTTATTGCTATTATCATTAGTATAATGATCTCAAAATAATCAGCATTAGTCATTACTGTTATTACTGTTACTATCTCAGAACAAAAGAGTGGCCCACAGGGACACCTGAAATCAAGGGTAGGACTTTGCTCAGAGTCTTAATGGATCCACTCTAATGATTACCTAAGTACTTGATAGAAACTCCCATATTTTCCTACCAATAAATTAAAGAAGCAGAAGCTTTTGAAGGTAAGAGTTATCGAACACCCACCTGTATCATTGATTCCATTGTAATAACCTGGTTATTATGTAACAGGAAAGCAGTAAAGGGGAGACCAGGTGACACAGCCATGCCATTTATACAGCTTTGCCAAAAACTGCATTTCACACTCTCCAAGTCTGTTCCCCAGATGGTTGGGAGACAGGACTGGACAAAGGCAGTTTAGGCACATGCCCAGTAAGGTCTGAGTGACACGGAAAGGTACTTTGCCATCAGTCACACCTGGGAACAAATTAGTGGCCAAGATGGGAGTGGCCACTGTAAGGAAACCTGAATATTTAAACTTCTAAACAAGGGAGCCTCTCTCTCTCTGGCGCTGGATTCCTGGCTCTCCTGTGGAGGGAGGATGCACTCCCCTGCGCCCATGTGGCTCACAGCCCTGTGGGACTCCACACAATGGACGAATAGACTTTAATTACTAGCAGCTTGGATGCTGAGCTACACCCGCTGCAACACGGAACGGAAGCTCTGGACACTGGCCTTGCTTTTGGCTCTGCTGGACCCCCAGCTCTACCTCTTTCAGGGCTGGCTTAAGAGGCAGGGGGGTTTGGAAGCTGAGAAATGTAACTTCACGCATATAAAGCCTTTTACCACACCTCATTCTACTGTGGGGCTTCTGGAAATCCTTATTTCTCCAGTACCCCAAGAATCTCACTCTTCAGAGAGTGATGGGAAAATCTGATTATCTGGTAACATCATAGGATAACTTTAAATCAGCTCCTGTAACATGTGTATTGACATGCATCCTTAGGGAACCATCAGGATCAGTGAGCTTGGACCTCCATATCACTGTCATTTAACTGGATGGAGGGAGTTTAGTTCATCTATCTGGTTGCCAAAGCAATTGTGCCAAAATGATTTTACTTTTGGCTCACATCGTATTTAAATATCTTTCCTAATTCTTAGCCATGAACTAACTGAACTATTTCTGAAGAATATTAGAGGAACATGGATGCAGAGCACTGTGTCTGGTTTTGTGTTTATTATTCTATTTACCTATTTGTGAATCTACTTATAGATTTTTTCACTTTAATAAAAAATAAGTGAGAAATTATGATCAGATTTTTAGATAAGGAATATATTTCCCCTAAGAAATAAGTTATGGCAGGTCAACTATGCCACACATGAAATTATCCTGACACTTTATTCTTCTCAGAGCAAATGTCATTTCCTGAAACCTTTTAGGCCATTAATGCATCACACTTCAGCCAATGTGATGACCCATCTATTTTTATAATTTTTGTGCTTACTTGATAGTTTCATTCACAGTTGGGACAGTTTCTTCCTGTTTTGTTCACCGCAAATGGCCAGTGTCTGGAATGAGTCTCATACATGGCAGGCACTCATTGAATTAACAAATGAATGGAGATGTTAGCATTACAACCTGGCAAAGCAGTTTTAAATGCTTTTGAAAATATTTAAATAATTAAATACTAAAAAAACTTTCAATAGTATGTGATGAGGATCTCTTCCGTCACAAAATTTGATATAATGCTGTATTACACATTTCTATCCTTTCTGATACTGTCAAAAATGTCTAAGTGATGATAAAATGTCATCGTCAATGATATTAGTGTTTCTAGAATTGCAGACATCATGAACCTGGCATATCTAAAACAAATATTTATCTAACAAACCTAAAATATCTCCTTTTAGGCTGCCAAAGGATAAATGAAGCTCCTAATGAATCATCATTCTTATTTAGCCAGGTTTAGATTAAAAGAAAATCTAGATGGATTTGAGTAATTCTAGTGATTTGAATTGATTTTGTAAACAATTCCCAGCCTGTGACTTAAAGAAATGTTTAATATGTCTTCTTTAAAGACATGCTATTAACTGAGCTAAAATAGTCTCAGCATCCTTCATGATGAACAAAAGCTCCAAGTGCTCTGAACATAAATGACTTGCGAAGATTCTACAATATGTTATCGCATATTTACATATTTCTTTAATAGATTTATATATAATTATTAAATAATCCTCTGGTTATGCTTAGAATGTAAAATTTTACTTGTCTTTCAGATAATACAAAATAATTTCTAAGACAATTCTCTTGAGTGTTTGTCTTATCTGATTGTAAGTATGCATAGTTGACATTTGATGAATATTAATCATCCTTTGAAAGCAAAAACATAGATTCTTTTCCATTCTAACTACGTATTACTGACTTCTGGATAATTATTGAAACGAATGGTTTCTTTTCTCCAGTTTGCCACACAAGAAGATGTTCAATGCTGCCCTTTCAATCAAGATGCTAAGTAGACCACCACCAGCAGCTCTGGGGTAAGCATCATTGCTTTGATGAATGTTTCACAGCAATTCTGCTTTAAAAAATGTTGATGCTGGTAAAGATCAGCCCAACCTGATTCTTTAACAAGGCACCATGATGGGTGGTCCTGATTTTCCAAAATGCCAATGACCACCCCAAAATAAATTATGTTGGAATTCCAGGCATTCTAGGTGGACCCTTGAGAAAGTACCAACAAGGCAAGAATGGCATCTGGAGCACTCTCTCCGTGTTTACATAGGACCATAAATCCCACTTGATAGACACTGTCCTCCCATTAAGATAAGCCTGAGAAAGGTGCCTCGGTCCCCATGTATGTCTGAATCTCTGAGTTTCCAGATCATCAATGGCAAAGGCAATTTCTTCTCTTAATTGACCACTGCGATGGTCAGGATTGCATACCACTTCCTCCCATGGCAGACATACTGCAGCAGCAACTTGTATTTTGGTTTAAAAAAAATAAATAAGTATAGTATTTATTCACTGGGGAAAATGGCCTGTATGAAAAAATTTAATTCTAAAATTGAAATGTAGCAATTAGCTCTTTTTTAAATCTTCCAAGGAACGGATACTTGTCTACCCCAAGTAAGGTGCATCATTAGCATCCTTATGATATTAGCTAATAATAGGGTGGTTATAAAACTCTATGGAATAATGAAAAACAAACCCCAATAGCCAAAATGGCTTACTACATGTTAAAATAAATACTTAAATATACTTGCTTGAGATAGCATTAAATATGCAAAGTTATTTAGCAAATACTTTTCCCTTTACAAATAAAAAAAATGAGATCTCCCACCCCAAATTCCTCTGCTAATGGCTATAGCAATTTAATGATCTTCATTATGTTCATTATCACTGCCACTGAAGAACACCAGTATCCCAGCAGCAAACCCATGCAAGATTGTAACATGAGATCATAATTTCTAGCATAAATCAATCAGATCAACAGAGGTTGCAAGAGAATGCAAAGAGTATTCTTGGAAGATGTTCAAAATCCATCATGCTCATTAATGCTCTGATTACAGCGTCTCCCGTCCGCTTGCTCTCTCATTTGAATGACCTATGCTTCCTTTTTAAAGTCAGCCCTGAGATTTCAAGTACAGATGACATTCAACAGGAAAAGAAGGAATAAACAAAACCCAAATGAGTACTTGACATCCCTAATGCCCAAGCACATGGGTCAGGGTTCACTGGGTTATTTAATCCAGCCATGCAAATTGGTTTATACCTAGGGTCTAAAGCAAATCCCACTGAGCCCAAAGGAAATTGGACAGTGGCTCTAGAAAGTTTTTTTGCCTTATTCCTTGGAAACTGAAAGTCAATTCCAACTCAAGGACTTAGCACTCACGGTTCTCTTTGTCTGGAATGCTTTCCCCCCAAATTTCTGACTCAAATGTTAGCACCTTCAAGAGATCATCTCTGCTCCCACCCTCTCATTCATTTGTCTGTTTTATTTTCTCCATAAAATGTCTCATTATCAGAACTTAAGTATTGATTTAATTGATTATTTGTTTGCAATCAGTCTCCCTCTCCCCACCAGATGTAAATTCTATGAGGACAGGTATCTTTACCTAGTTTGCTCATCAATGTTTCCTTAATGCCCTAAAGAGTGCCTGACACAGAATAGGCACTAAATATGTCTGTATTGAATAAATGAATGAAAAAGAGTGAATATCTTTGGCAAAATATTTATTCACTTCCAGTCTAGTACATAACTTGCTACTGAGTGAATGAAAAGGTAGAGTCAGTATCCACCCAATTCTTATTTAAAAAGCCTTAATTTTCCCAGAGACATAGAAGCATCGAACCGATTGTCCAACCTAAGAAGGAAAGTGGGGGTGGGATGGAGGGAGGGAGGTGGGGTTAGAGATCAACCAAAGGGCTTGTATACATGCCTATGAGCATAACCAAAGGACATGGACAGTAGGGGAATGGGGACATGTGCTGGGAAGTGGAAGCAGCCAGGGAGAGTCAATAGGGGAAAAGGAGACTTATGTAATACTTTAAATAAAAAATTTTTTTAAAGAACATTTCTTTTACTATGATAATTAACATAGGGGTAAATTCTGGTCAAATAGGTAATATAACGCTTTTGAATTGTTATTCTCCTGGAAGTTTTTGTGATCATTTGTGATATTCGGCTCAGTACAATAACAGTAAGATGGGTGTCGTGAATCCCAGGACCAGGTTGACTTGAGTGTATGAATAGCTTCACATGAGAATGGTCACATTTTCATGGAAAGGTTGGTTTTCTTTCCATGCTTGGCTCTCTGAGGGGAAGCAAGATGTGTGGACACTAAAATCAGGGGACATGGGTTTACCCTCCTCAGTAGAAAAATGACCTTGTGAAGTTTCTTCTTCCACTATAATCATACAGTACTTAATCTCATGTCTTAGTCTTCTCCATGTGTGATTTAAAAAAATACCATAGACTGGGTGATTTTAAGAAGAAACATATTTCTCACAGTCTACAGACTGGGAAACCCACAATCAGGATGCCATTAGGTTTGTATCCAAGGTGCGGGCTGTCTTTCTGGCTTTCAGGCAGTTGTCTGTGCACTCGGAGGAGGGAGGGAGGGATGGAGAGAGAGAGAGAGAGAGAGAGAGAGAGAGGGAGAGAGAGAGATGGTTGGAAGCAAGCTCTCTGGTCTCTTTTTATAAGGACACTAACCCCATAATGAAGACCACACCCTCATGACTTCATCCCAAAGGCTCCATCAAATTGGGGGTTAGGGCTTCAACTTAGGAATTTTGGAGGAACACAACCACTAAGTCCATAGCATTTCATAAATGTGTTTTACATGGAACAACACATATGAAGTACCTACGACATGGCTTACATGGAACAACACATATGAAGTACCTACGACACTTTGGTAGAGAGTTTATGAATAGAGTGTTTAAACTTCACATGTGGATTTTATTTCAGTTCACACAAAAAATATGCTGATCCCATCACTTGTCTCTCCGCTTAAAATTTAGTTCATTGCAGGTGTTGGAACACTGTCATTTGATTTACATTTCCTGGCCAGGGATGGTCAGGATGTGGTTCATCTCCTGCTCAGGGTCAAAGCCAGTGTCATGGAATGACAAACAGTAAACACCAGCCCTGGCTGGTGTTGCTTTGTCTAACTTACTGTGAGCTTACCAAACCAAAAAGAGCTATTAAAAATGGTGCTTTTGAAACCAACTCACAATTTGGTTAATGATCACCAGGGGGGATGACAAAATGCCCCTGGGAGCCCTGGTAATTTTTCAGTGGATGCCAAAGAACTGACAGAAGGAAAGCTTGAGACAAAATTATGTGCTAAGTGGCAGCCAGTTCCAATCAGCAACTTAAGGGACAAAACCCACACATGAATATGCCCCAAATTGGGAGAGGAAATCAGTGAGTGTAAGAAGCCATGACTCCCCCGGATATTGACATATATGACTAACTAGAGGCATGGTGCATGAATTTGTGCACAGTTGGAGTCCCTTGGCCTGGCCAGTGATTGGGGCGATCAGGGTGATCGGGGCCATCTCGCCCAGTCCTGATAGGGGCCAATTGGGGTGGCCGCCAGTGGTATGTCAGATCATCACTGTTCAATAGAAATGTAATTAAAGTCATAAATGCAAACCATATATGGAATACAAAAAATTTAATACCCACATTGAAAAAGGAAAAAAGAAACATGGAAATTTAATTTTAATAATTTTAAATGCAAATATTATAAACATTAATTTCAACATGTAATCAATATAACAATTTTTATAAATATTTATATTTTCTTTCTAATATAAGAATTCTCTTTTAATCTTTTAAAAATATACATATTTTTATTTATTTTACAGAGGAAGGAAGAGGGGGAGAGAGAGAGAGAGAAACATCCATGATGAGAATCATTGGTCATACATGCCCCCCATGGAGATCGAGCCTGCAACCCAGGTATGTGCCCTGACTGGGAATCGAATCATGATCTCCTGGTTCATAGGTCCATGCTCAACCACTGAGGCATGCCGGTTGGACAAGTACAACAATTCTTAATGAGATATTTTCATCTTTCATGGGGTCCAGTGTGTACTTCACAATCAACACATCTCTGTTCGCACTCACCAGGAACAGGCACCGACTTGCATAATTTCCTGCTTACCTACTCACTGCTAATCTACTCTTCTAATCTACTACCTACTCAGACAGGCTTTACTAATCCCACTGTGTTGTATGAACTGGTTTCAGTGATGATGAGCTCCTAGAAGGGGGCCTGGTTTTACCAATGCTCAAAGCTCTGGGCGAGGCAGTTTCTAACACAACAAGGTAAGCCCTCAGAGAAGGATGGTCCTACCAGTGAGGAGAGAATGCTGCTTGGGGGCCTGACCTTTTGCTGGGAAGTAGAGATGTGGGTGTAGGTGTGAATACAAGGGATTGCTATGGATGAAGCTGTTTAGAGCCACTGGTGAGAGATTCGTTTAGGAACTTATTGTTTCACTGTATAAACAGAGTCTCATAGCTGAAATGTGTTTCTCTGTAAAAAGTTGCATTAATCCTTCCCCATTTTTGAAACGTTTCCTTTTAACATCATGCCTCTGATTTCTTCTCTCTTTTCCCTATTGCATGAATCATGTCATTTTCGTAAACTTATGATATTTTGACATCTCAAACATTGCTCGTGCTGGCTGGGGAGAGACTGCCCTCTGGGTAAGCATTTCCTGGAGATGGCAAAGGGCTTAGCAAGGAGATGCCTTTCTCATGAAGATCACCAACTCTGAGTTCATACTCCCAACAATCCCTTTACTAACTTACACACCAGACACTATTCCCCCTGCCCTACACACCCCAGCACCAGGCGCCAGGTGGCTAGAGACTGCTCCTGGAGCTCCGTTACTCACCCAGCCAATCCCAACTTGTTTCCCTGGCCTGCCTTGCCCTCCCAGTGGAAACCCCAATAAAGGCTGTGGTCCGGGTTTGCCCCTGGCTCCTGTTTCTGCCCCCTGACCAACAGCACACTTACCCTGGTGCTGCCCACGTGGCCCTGCATGAGTGCCCCTTCCACTTGAGAGGTATAAGTAATAAATGCTTTCAATGGCACGGGCCTCTGTGTTGTCACTTAACCACCTCCATAAATTAAAATCCCAAGAGTCCCAAAGACACACATGTCTGCTTCTCTCTCACTTGTTTTATACTTTAGTTGTTTTGGACACATGTCCTTGACAGAGGAGAATTAGAATCCAGACTAAAGGGTCTTTCAGAGAACTTAAATTTGTGCTCGTACAGAAAGGGGAGGGCCTTCAGGGACATGGCTAACTGAGCAAACAGCATTGTGGGTGATGAGAACAAAGGCTGTACACGTGATGCAAAGATTCCTATAGAGTATACTATGAAGGCAACTGAAGGCTAGGATGGGGCTTATGTATCAGGTACGTGCTGGGTGGTTTTCCTGTCCCATCTTATTTAAACATGCTCAGTACACAGATGAGATGCAGAGAAGTGGAAGCTTACTCAAGGTCACACAGCCAGGCGTAGGCTGGATTTGAACCCAGAGCCTTCCAATGCACCATGATCTGATCCCCACACTACGTTCTCCCCTTCTAGAAGATCTAATGTCGTGAAGAAAAAAGTGAACCTAAACGTGCTGCAGCAGCAGTCATGTCTGCTGATTCTGGATGCGTGAGGCATGATCGTTTTTAGACATAGCATTTGGGTGCAAAAAATATGGAGGGGAAATCATATATTTTGGTTAGCAATGAACAGGGTTTGAGGAAAAGTGATTTGGGGTCACATGGGAGACAATGCCAGACTTTGAGAGCCAAGAAGTGTTTCTCCTAGTGGGAAAGGAAACAATTTAGGTTCCAGAGGTGCAGCCAGATGCTGGCCATGTCTGGGAGAAGTCTGCACAGACCAGATGGAATCAAGTCGTTTCCAAAACCAGTTGAAAGAAGCGGCAAATTTCAGCTTTTTTTTTTTTCCAACTTATGACTCCATAGTCTAATTTATTGATTTTCTCAAGTCGATTACATTACTGCTATAACTCAGTCTGCATTCATGAATGTTTCATGGAGAGGGTCTGCTACTCTCCTAGGCGATGAGCGGAAGTGGGAGGAAGGCTGTGTAACAGCAGAGCACTCGCCTTCCACAGCCGCTGGAGAATATGAATCATGCAGAGATTTTCCTTTCACAATAAGATATTTTGTGTCCATGCATTTTTCACACAGATAAATTAGCAGATGAAAAGAAAAGGATGGATCTGAATAATAAACTCCTTGAAAAACAAAGACAATTGGTGCTTCTGGGATGTTTAACTTATTGTATAAACAAAAGGGTGAGAAATGGCACCAAAAAGGATCTATTACTGGAAGTTTGGGATTAAATGGAGAGGAAAAATTTAATTAGATTTTCAGGAGTGATTATTAACATTGTTTTTGCATTAAAATACTTACTTGTGGTTGAATAGATACTGAATACACTCACCGGTGACCTCTTTGACTCTTCAGACCATTTCAAATGACAAAATTTCAAGGTGACCATTTCCCAAAGTTGAAACCAAGACATAATTGGGTTCCTAATCATTGAAATTCAAATTAAACATTTTGAGTTAGAGAGAAATGAGGAGAAGGAGGATGACATGGTGTGGGTAGCAGAAAGGTTCGCCATGTGTCCCATCCACCGCTCTGCTATGTGCCCTCTGTGCTCAGGAGCAGCTTCCGAAGGAAAGGCATGGCTACCTGGGGAAGCAGGGATGTCTGCGAAGGTGACTCATGGCCTCTTACCAGGAGCCATTTCGACCCCCTTTGATTTGTGTATCTTTACGATGATATAGTATGATTTCTAGATGTCTCTTTTGGGGAACAATTTATTCTGGAACAGATATTGTTTTCTAGTGTCTGTAAGATGGTTAAAGCAAACAGGGTTTTCTAAGTATAGACATAGCAAATAAGAAAGGAGAGACGTGCAGGAGGAATTTCACAAGGGGGGTCAATTGGTAGTGAGCTTAGGGCAGTGGTCGGCAAACCGAGGCTCTTTGGCCCCTTGAGTGTGGCTCTTCCACAAAATACCACGTGCAGGTGCACACGTACAGTGCGATTGAAACTTCATGGCCCATGCACAGAAGTCGGTTTTCGGCCTGAGCAAGTCTATTTTGAAGAAGCAGCGTTAGAAGAAATGGGTGTGGGTCGGTCAGTCAGGCGACGGGAGATGCGGAGCAGGCGGGCGGTGGGATATGCAGCGCAGGGGAGGTACATTGTTTTGAGGTGTGTTCACTGAGGTCTACCCCTTCCAACTCTCCCATCCACACTCGTCTATCTTAAACAAGTATACAAGGCGAGTGTGGATGGGAGAGTTGGAAAGGGTCGACCTCATCAAACTTACCTCAATCAGATTGAGGACATTTTTAGCAAAGGTCAGCTTAGGAGCACCCTAATGAAGTTAATAACAATGTACCTACCTATATAGTTTAAGTTTAAAAAATGTGGCTCTCAAAAGAAATTTCAATCGTTGTATTGTTGATATTTGGCTCTGTTGACTAATGAGTTTGCCGACCACTGGCTTAGGGGGGCTGCTTGAAGGAGATCATTTTTCTGACTGACTTATTTTGCTTAGCATAATAGTCCCAAGGTCCATCCATATTGTCACAGTGGCAGTATTTCATCTTTTCTTCTGGCTGAATAGTATTCCATTGTATACCAGTATATGTACTGCATCTTCTTTATCCAGTCACCTACTGAAGGTCACTTTGGTTGTTTCCATGTCTTAGCCACCATGAATAATGCTCCAAGGAACAAAGGGGACCATATATATTTTCAAATAAATGTTTTCAAAACTTGTGGGTAGATTCCCAGAAGAGAGATTTTTAGGTGATACGATAGCTCTATCCTCAATTTTTTGAGAAATTTCCATACTGTTTTCCATAGTGGCTGTTCGTTTATATTCCCACCAGCAGTGTATAAAGATTCTAACACAAGTAACTTCTTGTCCTGTTGATAATAGCCATTCTGACAGGTGTGAGGTGGTATCTCATTGTGGTTTTAATGTGTATTTTCCCTGTAGCTAGTGAAGTTGAGCATCTTTTCATGTCAGTTACCTTTACAATTAACTTATCCTATCTAATAAAAGACAAAAATGGTAATTGGCATACGACCAATACCCTTTTCATTAGCTAATCAGGGCTATATGCAAATTAACTGCCAACTAAGATTGGCAGTTAACTGCCAACAAGATGGCGGTTAACTGCCAACAAGATGGTGGTTAATTTGCATATGTAGGCACAATGCAGGGAGGCGAAAGGGAAAGCAGGAAGAAGCCCCCTGCCACTGACAGTGATCAGAAACCCAGGGGGGAGCTAAGAGCTGGGGGGCAGGGCAAAGGTG
>NW_006284245.1:1479103-1480334 GCF_000327345.1 Myotis davidii
TCAGGCGATCGGAGGGGGATGGGGGTCTACACCTCTGGCCGAGGCATCAGGCCTGGGCCGAGGGCAGAGCCAGCAATTGGAGGGGTCTGTGGGTCCCCTGCCCAGGCCTGATGCCTGGGCCAGAGGCATCAGGCCTGGGCTGGGGGCAGAACCAGTGATGGGGGGAAATGAGGGTCCCCTGCCCAGGCAGGGTGATGGGGGTCAACGCCTGAGGGCTCCCAGTATGTGAGAGGGGGCAGGCTGGGCTGAGGGACACTCCCCCCACACACACACCAAGTGCACGAATTTCGTGCACTGGGCCCCTAGTTGTCAATAATGGGACTATAAGAATTCTGTCCATTTTTTGGTCATCTGCAGTCCTGTTGTTCTTATGACTAAAATGTCTAACAATTTTACTAATAATTCAGCCAGGATGGTCAGACAGAAACCTAGTTGATAAAAGTAGCTGTGGGTCAAACAACTCTGTGGATGTGTCCCACCATTTCTGAGAACAAGACCTTAAGCCCCGGACAAGGGAGTCTGTGCAACCGACACTCTCTCTCCTCCACGGGGGAGGTTTTGGGAGTCCCACGGAGCTCCATTACGCTGCCTGTGCTCTGGTAGCTCAGGCAGAACCCCTGTTCCTTTATGCGAGGGGAGAGCGCTCTGCAGAGAAAGCAGCGCAGGAAGGAAACAACGATCCTTGAGTACAGTGATGCTCAGGCCTTATTTCTGAGTTGGAGGAACTCTGGAAAGAATGAAATCTGGGGTGGCTGAGTGTGCAACATGCAAAAGAGATAAAGACAGCAGACTCCTTTCTCGTTGGGGAGGGTGGAATTTTCCTGAAATTGGAATGAGGGTGCGGGGGGAGGTCTGAGGAAAGGTGAGCTTTCCAAAGGCAGAGAAGATGAAAGTATCACCATGGGAACGGAACGGGCTGCTGGGGAGACAGGGTTAGGAAGCAGGAGAATTCCCGGTGGGAGTTTCTCTAAGGGCCTCAAGGGAGAAACTGTACTTTCTGATGCTTTCATGTGGGTTCAAGAATATGAGTTATGCAAGAGCATACAATGGAGTCAAGACAGTCTCTTCAATAAATGGTGTCGAGGAAATTGGACAGACACATGCAAAAAAAATGAAACTAGACCACCAACTCACACCATACACAAAAATAAACTCAAAATGGATAAAGGACTTAAACGTAAGACGGGAAACCATAAAAATACTAGAGGAATCCACAAACAGTGAAATCGTA
>NW_006284245.1:1480431-1488345 GCF_000327345.1 Myotis davidii
GAGGATATGGAGAAAAAGGACCCCTGGTACACTGCTGATGGGAATGCAGACTGGTGCAGCCACTGTGGAAGACAGTATGGAGTTTCCTCAAAAAGTTACAAATGGAACTCCCATTTTGACCCAGTGATCCCACTTCTAGGACTATATCTCAAGAAATCAGAAACACCAATCAGAAAGGACATATGCACCCCTAGGTTCATAGCAGCACAATTTACAATAGCTAAGATTTGGAAACAACCTAAGTGCCCATCAGCAGATGAGTGGATTAGAAAACTGTGGTACATCTATGCAATGGAATACTACACTGCCATAAAAAAGAAAGAATTCTTCCCATTCATGACAGCATGGATGGACCTGGAGAGCATTATGCTAAGTGAAATAAACCAGTCAGAAAATGATAAATATCACGTGGTCTCACTCATTTCCTATATAATAAAAGGGTAATATGTGAATTGATCCTAACGGTGGAACTAACAGTCACCATGACACACACTGATGACCAGGGGGCAGACACTCAATGCAGGAGCTGCCTCCTGGTGGTCAGTGCGCTCCCACAGGGGGAGCTCCCCTCAGCCACAAGCCAGGCTGACGGCTACAAGCTCAGCGGTAGTGGCAGGAACTTCTCCCACCTCCTCAGCAGCACTAAGGATGTCCAACAAGCCACTAGTCAGACATCCCCCAAGGGGTCCTGGACTGCAAGAGGGCACAGGCTGGGCTGAGAGATGCCCCCCCCCCCCCGAAGTGCACAAATTTTCATGCACTGAGCCTCTAGTATGGAATATAATGAGCAACATAAACTGATGAACAAAAATATGTCCAGAGACAGAGAAATATAGAACAGACCATCAAACTTCAGAGGGAAGGCAGGGGAGGGGGGCGGGGTAAGAGATCAACCAGAAGACTTGTATGCATGCATATAAGCATAACCAATAGACAAAGACACTAGGGAGACATGTATGTGTGTGGGTGTGTGTGGGGATGGCCAGGGAGAGGTCAATGGCGTGGTGGGGAGGAAACATATGTAATACTCTTTTTGGATGCTTACTGGATATCTCTGTAAAATATTATTCAAACCTCTGTTGGAGCTCAAGGTCAGGAGTCCCCTGTCTCTCTCACCTCTTCATGGGCCACCAGGCAGAGGATGCAGACCAGCCAACAACCCCAGAGACACGGTCAAACCATTCCATAACCGTCCCTCCCAAGACAGGCTGGGGGTGGGCTCTGATCCATTCTCCCAGATGAAAGAGGTTCCTGCACATCCTGGCACCTGGAGCCTGTCCTCCACCTTCTCTGCCAAAGACTAAGATGCTTTATGGGCCAGTGAGTCTACAAGTCAGAATTTTTATTGCTTTGTGTTTTAAAGGAGCCAAAATGCAAATAAAGCATTAACCTTTGAGTTTTCCATCTAAATTCCACCTTTAAATGACATTCCTTAATGAGAATGTACAATAACCCAAAATATAAGAGGAAAAAATTAGAAAAAAAGTCACTGATTTCTTCAAGCTGTTAGAAGAATTTCATTAGACAAACTTCTGTTTTCTTAGTGGACTTACCTTATTTCATAAATATTGGGTGTGTGGCCTTATCTTCTGCATCAGTTTAGCATGTATTTTGTGTACATTAAACCAGTGCACTTTGGGGGAACATATTTGGTGCTTTCCCATCTTTCTAGTGGGAAGCCACATCTGTCATACGTATTAAATAATTATGTGTGGCATTGCTTGGATATTGCAGACTCAATTGGCAGGCCCTCCTCTATTTGTTATCCTGCCCGAACAATGCAAGCACGAGAGCAATCTGTTATTTGAGTCTAGTTCCTTCTCGCCATTAATCCTCTTTTGTAAGCAGTTGATGTTTCCTTAGCAACCATATTAACTTGTCACTCAGGGTCTTTTCTCAAGGTGAACTGGATTCATTTTCACCGTTTTTATTCTTAAGTAAGCTTGTCCTGCTAATTATCATCCTCACCTGGAAGTACTGGGTGTTTATGGTGCTGCACTCTGCTTACACAATTTGCAGGAAAGATCAATTGTTAAACTCTGGGATTTTGCCTAATGTATTTCATGTGGTCATTTGGCTCACGGAGGGGAGGCACTCTTTTCATGGTACCATTAAATATGATTCCTAAATGTATGGAAAAGACTCCAATATTTGCAAATCTATTTCTATTCCACCTTGAATTTAATTTAGTCAGTAAGTAGAATGTTGGGGACAGAGTTTTCTTACATATCAATAAATGGGTTGTCTCTCAAAACTAATCTGATAAAAGGTATCAGTTAGCAGATTAAGTCATTTAGTCAATCAGTGATTTATGAGGTTTTCTATTTGTTTTAATCTTTTGCAACATAAAAATGCCTGATAATTTATTACAACTCTGAGGCCAAGAAAGAGCATTAGGAAGCCTGAAGGGTCTTTTTGACTGTGAGGAGTGTGTGCTCATGGAGTTCACAGCCTGCAGACACATCTTTGCTCGTTATAGTTTGACATAATGATTCCTTCCCAGGCCTTTCAAGGTGAGAAGCCAGACAGGAATTTGCAAATGTGGGGAATGTCACCTGCCTCCGGTGGTCAGCATTACGGGAGTCCCCGGTGGGAGAGGTTAAGATAGAATTGTCTGCTGTAACCTGGGATCCGGACACCAGTCTTTTGAACTGTGAACTTTGTCTTAATTGTTTGAAAGGTAGGAAAGGAATATTTGAGGGTCATGAAATCTAATTCACATACATACTCTTCATGTGAATCATATAGTTAGGGACAAAAATGTATAAACCGGTAGACATGCTTCACCAACAAACAACATTTAAATAGTTTTTCTTGATTCTAGTAATAGACTGCTGAAATTCTCTTATTTGGGAGGTTGAGAGGACAGGGGTGGGGGTGGATATAGAACATCGGATGGAAGAGTAACTTTACATTCATGGAAGTGATTTGTAAATGGGAAAGTGATGAGCAAATTGCAGCTGCCATTATTACTGTGTCTGTCTTCTTCCATGATAATCTGCATACATTTGTAGCTCACTGAATCACCATAGCTCAGGCGCAATATTCTGTATTTGATTTTCAATGTAATTGAATTTTCCAAAAGAGCAGGATGCTGCAGTTATTTTGCATTTTAATAAAACAAAAGGGTTGAAGTCCCTAATGTATTGCATGGAAAAGAAGTAAAACTACTTCAAAAAGTTCATAACTATGATCGAAATAGTTTGAATAACTAGGTAGTTACAACATTCTAGAAACTTCTCTTTGTTTTTAAAAGGTCCAACTAGGTATCTGACTTTACAAGTGTTATGTTCCCTTTTTGCTGGCCGAGGGGTAGGGAACCTTTTTTCTGCCAAGGGCCATTTGGGTATATGTAATATCATTTGTGGGCCATACAAAATTATCAACTTAAAAATTAGCCTGCTATATTTGGTCAAACATTTAATTTACTCAACCCTAATGCCTTAGCAGGGCCAGACCACATGATTTCTCAGGCCTTATATGAACCATGGGCTGGATGTCCTCCGTCCCTGGAATGGTGAAAATATTAAGTGCAACCAAAATAAGACATTTGTTTTTAAGAAAAGTAATAATTTTCTTAAGTGACCTTTTGGTATTATGGAACATTGTGAGGTAATAGAAAAGTTTGTGGAAGAGTAAAATGAGCTTGTCATCCACCCCTAACAATTCCTGACACCCATGAGGTCAGAATTTCAAGAGGAAAAGGCTATAAATCTCAGGTCATTTGTTTTATTGCTGTGAGTCAGGTATACTTGAAGATTTTATATATATATAAAGTTATATGAATAATATAAATTTTGTGTTTTGAATTCTTGTCCATGTGCTAATTTCTGGCCTCTCTTTTGATCCTGCCCTAAATCTTTGTGCTCTGCAGTGACAGACGTAAAATCTTCCTTCCAACTTCAATAAATTTGGATCTACTGATTCCATTTGAAAGAGTCGCTTTCAGAATTCTCCCTCCCTGTATTTTCACTTAAAAACCTTACTACAGTCTGCATTATGAGTTGTTCACACCTATCACAATAGGTTTAATCTCCAGAATTGATGACCATGAGGAATGTATATATCTCCCCATCCTTACCCCAGCCATAAGCATTAATGGGCTCTAGCAGAGGAGTATAAGAAAAAGCTCTTTCCCCCATTGAACTGTTATGCTTTGGACTAACCCCGCCTGCAACAGGGCTCCGTACCTAGTACCACCCACGTAGAATTTGGCAACTTCAGCAAGGAAAAAAATAGCCCAGGCAAATAGATAACTGATACGTGGAAAAGCATAACACACAATGAGGAACATCAAACATAACAAGCATTTGGGTTAAATGCCCCCAAGAGTAGCCAATGTTTGGGATCCAGCTGGTGAATATGGAAGAGGATTTCAAAGTCCCCTCCCACTCCATTAACCTCACCCTGGAACCTCCTGCTGATGCTGGCTGACATCAATACAGTTCATTTTTTGCTTTCATATGGTAACTGAGAGTTTCGTTTCAGCTTCTTTCTATAACCTTAACCGCGGGCAAATTTGTACTCTTAGGGGCTGCAATGTTGTGATCATTCAGATGATCAAAATCTATTTCTCATATATATTTGGTCTTAGTCCACAGTTCTTGGCTCACAGTTCCCAAAACCCTTAGAACAGTGGTTCTCAACCTTGGCTGCACATTAGAATCACCTGGGAATCTTTTTAAAATCCTGATTTCTGGGCCTCATCCAGAACCACTGCCTTAGAATTTCCTAAGTGCTGAGAGTGATACAGGTGTCTTTTGTTATGTTAATGAGGTGTTTTCTGGATAGCACCCAAGGATGGGGCTGAATGCCAATGCAACCAACCAGGTAATTGGAGGACTGAAACTTTCAATTCCACCCCCCTGACCTCCAGAACGTGAGCTAACCAGGTGAATTCTTTCCCCCCCTTTTTAAAATTAAATGTATTAGGTTGACATCAATTAATATGATCATATAGGTTTCAGGCGATTTCTCAAAAGAGGAAAAGAGATCAAGAGTGAGGAAGATTCTTATGCTGCTCTTGAAGAAGCTGTGGGCCACGTGGGGAAGAGAGCAGGTGGCCTCCAGCAATTGAGAACAGCCTCCAGTGTATAGCCAGCAAGGAAACAGGAACCTCAGTCCTACAACCACAAGGAACATAATGGTGGCCCGAACTTGAATGAGTTTGGAAGAGGATCCGAGTTCTAGATGTGACCCCAGCTTCATTTACCACCTGGATGTCAATCTGGGGGAGAAGCTGAGTACAACCAATTATGACCATTCAGTCTTTGAAACTGTGAAATAATAAACAGATGTTGTTAAAAGCTACTGAATTTGTGGTAATTTGTTACACAGCAACAGAAAACGAATACATCTGCTATACAATTTTATGATGAATTTTTAATCTAACATATTTGAAGCCAGTTTGAAACTGAAAGTAAACGTTTGGTTCTATGTCTGTAAGTTTGTCCGGTATTGAAAAGCTTAATGAGAGATTATGCTATGTCTCATCAAACTCTTCAATGGAAAATTAATTCTGATGTCTGAAGGCAGCTACCTTTGGGATATTTTTCACAAATTTCTAATTCACTTATAAGGGGATTTTAGGGAGTTTATTTAAGTTGCTTTCTTTAAAAGCTTTAGTTTTAAAATGTGTAGAAGAAACCTCACAGACCATATGCTTTATGTTTGCTAAATACTGAAGCAGATTTTTCAGCTAGATATTGGCTTTTCAGAAAACTTTGTGTACTAGAAAAAGTCCCTTAGCAACTCCTTTTACTCACCAAGTGTGTGTAAATCAGAATCAGTGGAGGCCTAAGAAGAAAAAGAAGCCCGTCTCTTTTAATGGGTGAATAGCACCCATTTCAACCCAGATCTTCGGTATTTCCAGGGAAGCATTGAAATCAGTAAAACTAACTAATGTCTGGTCCTGGGAGAAGACAAATTCCTACCGTTCTGTTGACTCTTTGTCTTTGTTTTGCCATACCCATCCTGCTGTTGGTTCTTACTTACATTTCATGATGCCGAGATTGCCACGTTTTAAAAATTAATGGAGAGCTTTATTTTATGCCTTTTCCAGAAGAATAACATAATGTAAGGTGAATTTATACTAGATTTAAATGTTTTGGGATGATTCAGAAGACAAATTAACTTGGAATGTAACAGAAGCCCTTCTCATCTGAACTGTGTTACTGTGGCTTTAATTTAAAACTCTTATTTTCTAAGAATTCTAAGGTGGTAAGAGATTGTGTTATTTTACCTTTATCATGACACATGCTTTTTTTCTCCTTTTTGTAAATGTCCTTTTGTTAAAAGGCTCATACATTCAACATCCTTCAAAATAAATTTATTCCTTATTTACCTTCAAAGTCAATGTTTGAAGGAACAGGAGAGGAAGAAAATTGTTAGAGTAGTGAGGACAGGCTTGTGGGTGATTGAGCCTGACAATGTGACAGTTGATTAGCTCTGTGTTTTTGTGTATTTGGAGAAAATTGCAGTGGTTCTGATTGCTTTAATGATATGTTGTTTAACGTCAACAATAGAAGTGTGTATTTGAAAGAATATTTTCTTCCATTTGCTTTCACTGTCTTAGCTCTAAGCAACACACAAAAGATTGATTTCTAATTTTGTAGCAGCAAGGGTCTTTAAAGGAAATTGATGAAGCATTTCTCTCCATCTTCTCCTCCAAAGCTGCTTTCCCTGCAAAAGCTCTAGGAAATGGAATCATTATGGAGGCTGCCAGCAGGTTCCATTGGTTGAATTTCTCCTGGTGGTTCACTAATTTGGTGAGGCTGTGTTTGTTGTCATTAAGGGCGATTCAAAATAATGCTTTCATGATCTGTTTGCATAGACTGTGGTTGCTTTTCTTACGGTTTTAGCAGTAGCTCTGTTGTACAATACCTTTCTTTTGGAGTTGTTTCTACTACTTGACATTTGTTGTTGATGGACATTCTATGTCAGCAAGCTTTCCTGCTTGTCATTTGGGGAAGATAATTTATAGATCATTACCTTTCATTAAACTCCTACTTCCAACATATTGGAGATGCATACCCAGGGCACTGCAGGGAGTGCCCACCTTCTCTTCTACGGGAAATAGACACCGTCTTGGATCACATCCGAGTGCATGCACCTAGTAAGAGCTACTACGTCCCTTCTTTTATATGAAGTTTAGGCAGCTTCTTTTTGTAAATCTCATGCAGCATGACATGTAGTCAATTAACCCATTCTTAGTGTGTTAGGTGTTAACTGACTCCGTTCTTGAGGGTTTTCCTCCTGTGCTTGTTTGTTTCTAGCTCAGCTGCTGATGGTGGAGAGTTAAACTCTTTTGGTTCCGGCGTCTGCCTCACCTCTGGCATTAGCCAACATTCTAGAGATGACTTGGGTAGAGCATCTGTTTGACTGATCTTCACTAGATACATTTCACTAGGATCCTGTTTGCTTCCATGATCGAGTGGAAAGCACTTGGGTTCTGGACTACTTAGACCAATTGTTCTACTTCTCCGGGCTCTGTGACTTTGAGTTCCTTACCTAAGCTTACTGAGCTTCTGGGTCCTATGCATCAAATGTGGATATTACCTACCACTCAGGCTTCTTATAAAGATTACATAAGATTACTGTAAGTACAATATATGTCATATGGCAAATATTTACAATATAAAGACTATATGTGTGACACATAGTAGGCCCAAGTGTATATCATCTTCAGGAGACTCTTTTTCTTTCATTTTCTTACACT
This sequence comes from Myotis davidii, assembly GCF_000327345.1. NCBI lineage: Eukaryota > Metazoa > Chordata > Mammalia > Chiroptera > Vespertilionidae > Myotis > Myotis davidii. The sequence goes on from NW_006284245.1 coordinate 1,488,149, forward strand.
TTGATGAAAACAACAACAAAAACGTCTCTCACAACATTATAGAAACTGTCCCATGCACAAGTGAATGGTGAATTCTCACCTACTCTAGCTCTCTTGATAGAATAAATATAAAAAATTACAATGTGGTTTCTGTGAATACTCAGAGCTCTATTACTACAGTGGATTACTACAGCACTGAGCTTTTCTTTTCTTTTTTT
>NW_006284245.1:1489457-1503616 GCF_000327345.1 Myotis davidii
TCTTGTGCCAGTACCAGGCAGTTTTGAGAACAGTGGCTTTGTAATATAGCTTGATATCTGGTATTGAGATCCCACCTACTTTGTTCTTTCTTGGGATCGCTGCAGCTATTCGGGGTCTTTTTTTTATTCCAGAATTTTTGGAGAGTTCGTTCTAGGCCTGTGAAATATGCCGTTGGTATTTGAGCTTTTCTTTAGGATGAATTTAATGCTGAAGAAGCATGCAACTGAAACATTCCATTATTTACAACCTCCCAGAAGAGGGAGGATGATTTACATTTATTTACATGTTTACTTAAAAAAAGTACCCAGCGCAGAGCTGGCTAGATGAGTTTTCCACTGAAAGTTCTCTTTATGGTCATTTATAATAAGCTGACCAATGGGAAGAGAATCTGTGGAGAATGAATGTCATTCCCAGTCAGTTCAACACTGAATCCCAAATGAGCTACAAGTTAACTTTTTATTACACAGAGTTCTGTTCAGCTCTGTAGAGTACTTAGAATTTCTTAGAAGTTTATTATTTAGTAATAAATGTCCATGCAGTATGCTGTATGGCATGTTCTTTAAAAAATGAGTGAGAGTTCAGGAATAATTTGAGCACATATTATAACAAACACATATATGTAAGGAGGGAAGATGTTTGGAGAGAAGGAAGGATGACTGGGTGAAAGGTAAGTAGATGTCTCTCCTGAATCAGTGAACTCAAAATGGACAGTGTGGGGTGAATTGTGTGTGTGTGTGTGTGGCGGGGGGGGAGCGGCGCACTGTGATATCTGTTAAAACAGTGGGTGGAGTTGATGTCCACACTCCCGCTAGCCAGGAACCAGAGTTGGGATTCCAACTTCCCTTTCCCACCACACTTGATGAGCCATTTTAATAATGTCTGCATTGCACAGATGGCATTTTGGAAGCATGTGGACTGTGTGGGAGGAATGTTGGAATCTAAAGAAGAATTTGTCCCCTCTGACCAGAAAACTAGAAAGTGTCTTGGGGGTATAGCAACATGAAGAGCTGGGGAAGCAGATGGTTTCCAGCTCTGATCAGCCAGGAGCCACTGGTTCCTGTCCTCAGGGTGACTTCAGAGTGCTGTGTCCTGGTTAAAAAACTTATGCCTTCAAAGGACAAATTAATTCAATGGATCTGGGTGAGACTTCTTAAAATTTGGAAATCTGATGATTCTTTGAAACTACTTTTCAGAAAAGAGGAAAAAGAAGCAATACACCTGAAAAGGCAATCTCTCCTATGCCAACCCCAGGAATTACGTATTTTATTTGGACAAAGGAAGTGATGAAATACTTCATCACATTTAAGGTCGATCTGAAGTTAAACTAGGGATATTGAGACTTTGTCTTCTCTGTGGAACGCTTTCTAGTAGCAGAAACATACAGCTTCCTGTGCATTATTTAAAGCTCCCTGAAGACAGACGAGGTGTTTTACCCATCCCCCTCCACCTACTGCTAATCGTGTGCTAGTCACAAGGCTTTGCAAAGATAGGCACTCGATCCAATGGCATGAGGAATGCAATGTGAAGAAAAATGCAGGGTCAGAGCAGCTGTCCAGATATAGCCATTCCAAATCAACAGCTTCGTTTGGGGAATTAAAAAAGCAGTTTATATTTGAAGAAGTAAATATAGAAGAGGAGAAACCCACTTATTTGGGTTACTGTGGTCAAAACAAGACATGTAGTACATCCTCCTATTCTCCAACCCCGGTCTCCGGAAGGAGTCAGGAGGGCCTGTTCACATTTCCATGCAATTGATGCAAGAAGAGGTGTTGACATTGGTCTTTTCAGGTCCTCTTGTCACCCGATGGGTTTTGGATCTTCCAACCTGTCTGTCCCATAGAGGAAAGGTGACCCTCGTCTCCAGAAGTTGGTGAGATGCCACCTGCCTGGCTCTGCCCAGCTGACTGAGTGTGGAGACTTTATCACCTTATCCTTCTGCTCTGTTGGTGTCTGGGATGGGGCTGGATTACAGATTTGCTGCTTTATAATCTAGGATTTGGGCTGAAACATGGAAATAGTCCCAGATTTGACGGTATGTTCATCTTTGTTGTCAGCAATTCCAATACCTTGCAGTTTTGGAATTTATTTGCTTTCTAAAAATTTGTCTGACATATCTGCTGGTCTTTTTCTTCAGATTTTCTCATGGAGAACTTTTGTAGTTTTCCGTATACTGTCTAAAACATACTCATCAGATTCTCTTGGCCCTCTTTATATTTGTCCTGACTATATCTTCGACCTGCTGGATGCATTCAGTACCCAAAAGAATATTCCAAAAGTGAACTTTCATTGGTTGCATTTTCACCCACCTCAGGTTAATGCATGGTTATATTTTAAAACATCACATAATTCCAATTAGTATTAGACATCAGGAGGATAAACAAATAGTTTAAGTGCTGATTTGTCTTTGGAGTGTGAAAAAAAAAAGCTATTTAAAATTTATTATATGCCACTAAAAATAATTTTGAACAAATACAGAATTTTCAAGAGATCTTCCACTTCAACATTCCCTCCCACAGAGTTTTGAAAATACATAGATCTTTTGTTAGTAATAAGGGATTATTTTAGCCCCACCAAGGAGCTGATGTGGTAATTCTAAGCCATTAATTTTTTAATGATTGTGTCAGGCCCTGATGGTATAGCTCCCCTAAAACACATTTACATTCATCTTTCTGGTGGTCAGAACTCTAGTTTTATTCAGCTATTGGGGGATTCATGTATTTTAAGGAGTGAAATAAATACTTTAAGCCAACATATAGTTTCATTGTCCTTGCTAGACTGGGCATGGCATGAAATTCTGAGAGCTATCACAGGGGAGAAGTTTCCTGGGAAAGTTATCTTCACTCAAAAAGATACTTAGGGAAAAAAAGATACTTAGGACAGCATGTGTTTTTGCTTTTTTCTGTGTGTGTTTTCTTAATTTGTACTTTGTTATATGGGGACACAATGGCTGGAGATACAATAGTCCTCCTAATAAAATGAGAGGTGAGCCTAAGGTTGTCAAGAACAGTCTTGATATTAAAATGCTGATATAATTGATGCTACTTTGGGACTTATTATTATGTAAGATAATGCATTTACCTTATTATATACAAAAGTTTTTTGTTTTGTTGTTAATCCTCACCTGAGGAAATTTTTCCCATTAATTTTTAGAAAGAGTGGAAGGGAGGGATAGAGACAGAGAGAAACACTGATGTGACACATCAATTGGTTGCCTCCCACAAGCGCCTGCAGTGATTGAGTAAGAAGGTAAGGTTAGAGGTCAATACTCATACTTTGACACAGTTCACAAACTTTAAACAGCAGACAGTAAATTATACCTGACCTGTCATTTCTCTGTTAATCTTTACTTTCTGTTCCATTTCCTTTGTTTTACTTAGATTCTAGTGTGTGTTATAAACTTACTATTAAGAGTAAAACTCGATGGCATAAATGACAGAATAGGAACTGCATTATCAGCAATTTAATCTCTGACTCATGTAGAAAAAGCAATGAAAAAATTTGCATTTGTGTGTTACAAGAAATGAATAACTCATTTTCAATGCATTGCTAACTAGAGTGAAGAATTAAGCTAATTAATGTTTGTTTCTAACAAGCAGTTATAGGGAAGGGGCTTGATTTACCCATCTGGGCCGGTTCTCTTATCAGTGTTTTATTGTGAATGGCAGTCTAGAAATTGTCATATTCCTAATCACTGCAGTTCTATTTGACCACTAAGCCTATTTGTTCTTTATTTTATCACCTGATCTAGCAAATTTTGATTTTCCTTTTGCAAACTGTCTGACAACTTTTTCACAAGCTCTTCTGTAATCAGCTTTTTTCTCTCAATAATATTTTGTGACCGTTTTTTTCTATGTCAGGAAATATAGGGCTAAATCATAATTTGTTTCTAAATCATAATGTCTAATGAATGTATAGCAATCGGATATGTAAGTGTGTGTATCTACACCATAGAATATTTTAAAAAATTAACCAGGTCATTTTTGGTAGAGGGGGATGGGAGTAGCTGCCTGACTTCGCCCTCTAGCCCCTGGTAACTTAGCTGACCAATACGGAAGTGGAAATATTGATGTCCTGAAATTTCACTAAATATATATTTCACGTCTGTTTTCATTCAACTTGCTTAGCACTCAGTGGGCCTGTTTAATAGAGCGGTTATTTTTTCTCTTGAAAACTGGTGAACTTTATCATATTCTTGTCCTAATTTAAAAAACAATTTTGTCTTCTGTTTTCTCTCTTCTGTCTTTATGGGACTCCCCTTAATAGGAAGATGGATGCTCTTCTTTCTCAGTTACTGTAATTATGTAAGAAATCACCCCCAAACTTACTTCCTTAAAAACAATCTTCCAATTTTGCAAACTGGGACTTTGGAAAGACCTGGTGGGTGGTCCTCACCTGGGGGCTCCAGTGCTGCTACAGCAGGTTTCAGCTGCAGGCTCCATTCATAAGGCGGTGACTGATGCTGGCCGCGGGCTGGCCGCGGGCTGGGCGCTCAGCGGAGCTGCCCACTGGACGTCTGCACCGGGCCTCCTCCCCTGTCTCGGCTCCACCTGATGTCTTTCTTCAGAAATGTGTTGAACTCTCTAAGCTTCCGATGACCCCCGCTTCCTGCGTGGTGGTTTCATATCATGTCTTTTGAATAGCTCATTGCTATCATGTTTTTGTAAGTCAACTTTTCAGGGAAGCTTGCTGAAGCTGTGGAAATGTGCACAGGTTTTTCGGCAGAAGTTTATTTTTTTGTTTGTAAAGCCCACAAGGCAAGAGGAGAGAGAGGACAAGGAACGAAACAGAACAACTGACAGAGAGGAGCTGAGAGAGGAGAACGACATGAGGGAGGACCATGCTCTCTGGTGACCACCCTTTACCTGTGTCTTTGATCAAACCTCATGTCTGAGTATCTTCTTCAAGTAAAGTCCTAGAAATTGCTGTGACTAATGTTGAGATTTATTTTCTTTGATTCAACCAGTATCCAATCTTTCTTATCCAATCTGATCTGGAATTAATCAGGAAGACAGCATGAACGGCTTAAATCCAGCAGATCTTTTTCTTTCTAAAAAAGAAAAAATTTAATAACTTGTGTTTGTAAATTACTTATAAAAATATTGCCTCTGTAAATGGGGACTTCTTCCAATGCATATTCATCTCCACATGTCCTTTCCTCAGCTGTCTTTCTTTCTTCCTTTCTTCCTTTCTTCCTTTTTTTCTTCCTTTTATTTTAAATATTTTTATTGAATATTTTTTAGAGAGGAAGGAAGGGAGAGGGAGAGAGAGAAAAACATCGGTGTCAGAGCTTAACATCAATTGGCCGCCTCCTGCATGTCCCCTACAGGGGATCAGGAGGGCATGTGCCCTGATCAGGAATAGAACCAACAACATTTTGGTGCACAGGGCGACACCCAAGCACCTGAGCCACACCAGCCAGGTTTCTTTATAAGGAACACATCAATCCCACCTTCTGCCCAGGAGGCTAGAGAACCAGGCCACTGTTTCAGGGAGCGACATTGTAAGTATTTTCCTTGGTCCCCTAAGGAGAAGAAATATATTTAATACACAACCACTTACTGAATGTTTGAGGCATTGTATAATGTTCTGGATACATGTGCACTTTAGACAAATTATATAAACACAGTTCATTTTGGATTAAGGTATTTTTCTCCATCTTAAATGATACTCTAAAACATCTTGAAACCAATTAGATTAATTCTTCTGAGCGAAGTAATTGGCTATTATGTTGGCCTGAATGTTTGTGTCCCCACATCCCCCTGTGCAGCTGAGTTTGGAGATGGGGCTTCTCAGGAAGTAATTAAGACGAAATAAGATCTTAAGGATGAGACTTCACTCTCAGAAGAGAGGTGTTTTTATGAGACGAGACACCAAAGAGCAACCTCAGCCCCTCTCTCTGTGTCTCTCCAAGCGCAGAGAAAAGGCCATTTGAGGACATCGTGGGAAGCTGGCTGGCTCTCCACAAGCCAGTCCTCCCCAGAAACCGACCAGGCTGCCCCCTGACTTCCAGCCTCCGGAGCTGTGAGAAGATGAGTTCTGTTGTGTACGCCACCCCACTCTCTCGTGTTCTGTTTTGGCAAGATGAATAGTTACTAACCACCACGGCGAGAATAGGCAAAAGAATCTGGAAAAAGATGGCCTCTGGTATGTGGAAAGAAGATCAGTTAAAATAAATGAAAAAGAACGGCTCGTAAGGTTTAACTGAGCTTTTTCTTAACTTAAGTGATTAAAACAAATTGTGGATTTTTGTGGGGGGAAAACAAACCTCAAGCTTAGAGATTCTAATTTTGTCAACTGGGGTGTGGTTTCTGTACTTTATTTTTTATGTTAAGATAGTAATTCTCATGCTTAATTGGGTTTTGGAAACACTAATCTAAGTATTACAGTGTTTTCACTTTTTTACTGCTCTTTAAAAAAGGATTCTGTTTATTTTGTACTCATAAAACTGAGTATAGGAACTGAGTCACAATTGAGCCATTCTCTCTCATAATTAAGGAATTTAATGACAACTTGTGCTCATATTATCTCTTTAACACCTCCTTCTTTTGAAGTTCTCTTTTTAGGAAACTTGCCTCAGAACATGACTCATTTTTTTATCCAGCTTCAAAAGGCAGCATTTTAATTGTGTTTATTTCTAGGGTTGATTGCTTTAGAGAATCCAAAACATAGAGTCATCCATCCCCCACACACGAATATTTCAGAAGAGACCCTGACTTCATTTTTAATCTTTTGTTCTATTCTTCATTCTGTTTTTAAAGAAAATTTTCTTTTCTTTTACACTTTTTCCATCTTCTTGCCACCTTCAGCTGTTTCCAGCAACTCTCTAATTTTTGTGTGATCTCATTTTTGTCATTTGGAATTTGACCAAAGTTATTAAAAAGGAGCAGATGCTTTCTGGAAAATGCTGTGGTTCCATTGCTGAGAGAATGTCCTGATAGAGTGTCATAATTTCTGTATTTCTCCCCATGTTTACATATATATATATATGTCTTAGTTTGACTCAAAATCAGCTAATATTGACTCTTTTACCCCTCTGAAAATCATTGTAGGACTGACATCATCTGTTGTATTAAATCACATGAAATTGCTGTTTAAAGAGAAAAGAATCCCCAATAATTGAATATTGGCAACTTCATATAATGCAGCCAAATATACGTGGTGGCTGAATAAACTGAAACACGGATTAAATGATTTTGCTCAAAGTTACCTAAATATAGAAGACAAAATTAGCTTCCTTGTGTTTTTCCCCTCTAACAAATCAGTTGTTTCTCTTTTTAAAAAAGTATTTACCAACATCCACAACCTGTATTCTCAATTGAAAAGAATTAGATCTTCAACTGTGTTACTTACTTAATGTGTACCTCACATGCATACAATTCTCATTCAGAGAGCATAGGTGTTGCATTTGTATTATTTTACATCAAGCAGTTATTCTATGTTCTCTCTTTATATGTACACTAGAGGCCCAGTGAATGAAATTCATGCATGTGTAGGGTCCCTAGGCCTGGCCGGCAATCAGGGTTGATCGGGGGCTCTCTGATTGCTGGCTAGGGTCTTTCTTCCCCAGCTGCCGGCTACTGGCTGGGGCCTCCCTTCCCCATATGCTGGCTGGAGCCTTCCTTTGTTCCACACCACCCCTGGTGGTCAGCGTACATCATAGCGAGCTATCAAACTCCCGGTCTCCCAGTCAAACTCCTGAGGGGACAATTTGCATATTAGGCTTTTATATATATAGATGTGTGAAGGTTATGTGTGAATATACCTTTTAAGGCATGACATAACTATTATCATTTATAGAACTTAACATTACAGTATAAAGAATTTTTAGATTGGAATCCTTGTGAGTTATACTGGAAAACCCCAATATATAAAGCATAAAGGTACTGTTATTTTATTTATGTGATACCTATTATGTCTAAGAGGCACTTCAAATAATCAGACCAAAGGGGAAGTAGTCATAGTAACAGGATCTAAGTCCTGGGAGCTTGTTCTAATAACATCACAAATAATGAAAAACATTATTATAGCCTTGGAAGAGGGTCTGTACCAGAGTGAAGCTCTTGAACTCATAGCTATTAAGGAAGATTTATTGTTTTAATAATCCAGGTCTTCTTACTTCCCAGTAATCGTATCCCCTCCCACGTCACTGCCACAAACAGATGGCCGCCCCTCCTCTTGACTCATTCTTCATGCAACTGGTCTTGGCCAATAGAATGAAGAGGAAGTGATGTACGCCAGCTCCCAGACCAGGGCTCATGACTCCTGGCATGTTTCTGCTTGTGCTTGAGAAAAGTGGTTCTCAGCTGGAGGCACTTTTGCCCCCAGAGGACTTGGCAATATCTGGAAACAAGATGAGTTGTCACAACTTGGATGATTCTACAGGCATCTAGTCAAGAGAGGCCAGGGATGTTGCTGACCATCCTGTAATGAACAGGACAGTTCCCATTACACCCAAAGCGGTGGGCCCCTTAAGTGTTCACCTTTTTATTAAAAAAAGTGACTTAGCATGTGTGGAAGGGCAAATTGGCATTATTGTCAGAGGACGCTCATTCCTGGTTTAGGAGGTGATTTTTCTCTAGGGACACATACAACCCTCCCCACTCTAGAGGCCTTTGTGACTCAGCTATTTGGTCTACTGCCTTGAAGTCTGGTGGTATTGTCCCTTTCACAACAAGTACACAAGGTTTCAGTAGGATGCCAACTGGCGCGGTATCTGAGGGCTTGTGCAGATCAAGCAACATGATAGAAAAAGGTCAGAGTAACGTCTGAGGGGAATGTGTTTCCTGCCTCACAGTATTGAGTATGTTTACCAGGCTCCCTCTTTATTCATCTTTACAAGGGAAACTATAACTTCTAAAGTCTAATGTTGCCTTGTTTTCCCTGAATCCCAAAGGACAGATTTTGCAAGAGATTTCTTAAACATGTTTCATTGTATTATCTTGCCACCAAAAAAAAATGTGCTTCTGTATTTGGATTTAATATTACAGATTTTTTTAAATTGAGGCAATGTATATAAGACAGCAGTATGAACACATACTGACTGTAGATACAGCTGGACACATCCTAACATTCCAGCAGCAATTTTTGTTTCAAAGCCTGGAGTTTTCAGTGGATGAAAGATCTGAGAAGATGAACAATCCTGTATCAAGCTTTATATTGCAGGGGGAGCCTGCATCCATCTCCACATTCTACTAAAAAGGGCCAGAAAACCATCTAAAAATAATAACACGTTTTTCTGCAATGACTAAGATGGAAGGAAATTAGTAGACTCCAAAGTCTGTTAAGAGGTAAATAAACATCATTATTGATACCAGGAGTGGAGAGAGACTCCACCAACTTCACTGTTCCATCTGTACGTTTCTCTAAAATTAGGAAAAAATAATTGATATACATTTTAATCCTATACAATTTAATCAAAACAAAATCATTGGGTTAAAAAATAAAAAACCTTTTGTGTTTTCTATAGAAGAGTAGGTTTTATCTGTAAAAATTAGCTGTCAGAATCCACCCCTCCTGGTTTTGGTAGCTTTCTGGCAGGTCCTTAATGGGAAGATTTTTTTACCCACCAAGCTAGTATTGCCAAAGATTGAGTAATTCCCATAGAGACTCATAAAGAAACACCATAAAAGTTAATTCTTAATGGGAAGACACCCTGCCCTGAATTTTTTTGGCCTCTGATTATTGTTATCCTTCAAGAATATTATTTTATAAAAACAAATCCTTTTTATACATAACTTTATAATAAATCTTGTTAGAAAGACAAGTATTGCTTATGTTTAGATGTGTGAAATATAAAAGATCTTCAAAGCAAGCCACTATGCATTAGTTTTTGTGACAATTTAATAAGAAACAAAACAGTCTTTATTAGAAATTAGGTGACAGATTACCATCAATGTGAATAGAATTTCAACATGCTAGTGTAGTTTGTTTCACAGACATTGACCTTATTTAGTTCTTATTAAAGTCTGTGGGGTTGGGCCTTGTTAGACATACTATGTTTAGCACAAAGGAGGTATAGTTCTGAAGATGCTTCTTAAGTTCCTGGATACTCAAATTCAAGTAAATTGACTAATTGCAAGAAAAACATAGGCCATGCAGGATTTTATTTGTTTTCCCAGTAAAACTAGTATCGCTTTCCCACTTAGATGAGTAACTGAGATTACAGTTGGTTTGCAGCCTTCTCCCTGTAGATACAGCCGGACACATCCTAACATTCCAGCAGCAATTTTTGTTTCAAGCCTGGAGTTTTCATTGGATGAAAGACCTGAGAAGATGAAAAATCCTGTATCAAGCTTTGTGTTGCAGGGGGAGCCTCAGGTATTGCTTTATGTATGTGACGTACATCAGAGCTTGCTGGGCTGGCCATCAAGGCTAAGCCCACGCTCCTAACAGGTACAAAGCTGGCCTTTCCTCTTTACTCGGATGCAGTGCAGTTGGTGTGTGCAGATGCTACATAGAAGGTTTACAAATTCAATGAACACCTTATGGGGTCCAAGTTAGCATGCACTTCTCCTGTTGAGTCTTGAGGCATGCTACCTTCCAAATAAAGCCACCTTCTTAGCAAACACAACCAAGGATCTTGTTTCATATGCTCCAGAGGCCAATAATATGAATGAGCCAGTGACACACAAGAATCGTACAACTCCTATTTACAGAAGCCACCAACCAGTGTGGCCTTTAATAAATAATCTTAATAGTTAAGGACCAGCAGCTCTTGCTCAACAAGGAGCAAACGCTTTACATCCCTGATTGTTATGTAATGGAAGGTTGATTAGGATCTATTTTCACATTTGAAAAATACTCAACTAAAGGATTCCTTCAGGGAAAGTGAGGAGACAACATGAAGAGTAGGCCAACTACTCACAGTGAATTTATGAATTATGGGATAAACCTGGATAATGGAGTTTCTATAAATACGGGTCATATCAGATATGTGAGAAATGGTTCTAATTCAATCTTTTTTTTTTTTTTTTAGTCCTTTCATATATTCTAGAGTTGTGGCTCACTACCACTGAATAAACAGTGAGACTGTACATTGTATTAATGTACCTGAACCATGGCCAACCAGTTCATCTCAGCCAGAAGTTATGGTTTGACGTGACAGCAGAATGACAAAGCCTGTCACAACAAGGAGAGGATAAAGATAAGCTCTTCCAGGACTTTCTGGGCTGAAAAGTAATAGATTTTTTATCTTTCACTGAATCTGATTAAAAAAAAAAAGTTCATCTCTAACCAGTCTTTGTCTATGTGAAAACAGCTGAGACACACAATAAAAGAGGCTCCGGGAAGGCCTGGGTCAGCATTTGATATTGACATCCTTCTCATATGATATTTCAGTTGTCTTATTTTCCGTAGCTTTTAGAACTGATACTAGAGCTCTGAGCCCAAGCTGCTATGTTGGAAAGGCCAAGAATTTTAGAAACGTTCTGAGTATTTGCTAGTGACAATTGTGTTGTGGGTAGACACTCATGTGGGGTGCCCTCTCTTCTGAGCTTCAAACACTCCCAGGCTGTAAAAATGAAACTAGATCAAATGTTTGTTTTTAAAATGATAATGACATCATTATTAAGAATATCTTCTGACTGTGGACATTTTAACTCTTTGTAGCCTTTATTCTCTTTTGCTTGCTGTTGAGGTACTAATTTGCTTTGTCTTGAGCGTGTTGGTTTCCAACTTTCACAAAACTTTTTCTTGAAGTCAGGAAGAAAAATGTACTGTTTGTATACAATCAATAAAGATAATACTTCTCAGCACCATGCAACATACTGAGGGGAACTTTAAAAAAATCCAGGAAATCTTGAAAGGATTCGTTTTTTGGTTCAGACAAAGGATTGTATAGAGCAAATGTTCCCCTGTTTTTCCTTTCTCTGGAATGTATAAAAAGATGTATTAGTTTCCTGTTGCTGATGTAACAAAGAAGGCAAAATTAAGCGGTACAACATTTGAACAACTTAGAACAGCACACAATTTTATTATCTCACAGTTCTGGGGATCAGCAGTCTGAAATCAAAGTATCAGCTGGTCTGTTTCTTCTGGAGGTTCTTGGGGTGGGGGTGGGATGGGGGAATCCCATTCCTTTGCCTTTTCAGCTTCTAGACCAGTGATGGCGAACCTTTTGAGCTCAGCGTGTCCGCATTTTGAAAAACTCTAACTTCACTCTGGTGCCGTGTCACATATAGAAATTTTTTGATATTTGAAACCATAGTAAAACAAAAACTTATATTTTTGATATTTATTTTATATATTTAAATGCCATTTAACAAAGAAAAATCAACCAAAAAAATGAGTGTCATAGGTTTGCCATCATTGTTCTAGAGGCAGCCATTTGTTGACTGGTGTCCCCTTTCTCCATCTTTTTATATTTTGTTTTCTTTATTTATTTTATTTATTGATTTTAGAGAGAAAGGGGAAGAGAGACAGGAACAGGGAAACATCAGTTTGTTGTTCCATGTATTTATGCATTCATTGGTTGCTTCTTGTATTCACCCTGACCGGGGATTGAACCTGCGACTTGGCATATCTGGACAACACTCTAACCAACTGAGCTACCCAACCAGGGCTCTTTCTTCCATCTTCAAAGCCAGAAGCACAACATCTTCTGAGATCTCTGTGACTCTACTTTCATCCTCTTTTATTTTATAAAACCTCTCTCGATTACATTGGACCCACCCAGATAATTAGGATAATCTCCCTATTTTAAGATTTTTAATCACATCCGCAAAGTCCCTTTCCATGTAAGGTGACAACATAGTCACAAATTCTGGTAAAGCATTCCTAACTCTAATTTCAAAGCTGTTTTATTATGGACTGTGGATATATTTTAGTATTAGAAATAGAATGAGAGAAAAACCAACAAGGAAAGGGAAAGCTAAGTTACATCTACAAAACATGGGAAACTTTAGGGTCTCTCAAAACTTGGAGAAAATGAAAAATATTTCAGTCCCTTGTGCACCTCTTAATTTAAGAAAAATTTCAAGCAGATGAGAATTTTTAAAAAGTTTTATAAAGCATAAGGACCTTTGTGAGAAGATGTTTTATCTCACAGCAAATTCCAATCATGAAGAAGAATCATACATAGTTTGTGCCCATGCTCAGTGGGAAGGATGACAGAGACAGTGGATGATGTCTGCCCTGGGCGTGGAACAGGGAGGACTCATATGGACCACGCATCTGCTCTCCCTCTATTCAATCTTTTGTTCGGATGCTTCTGAATAAGAGTTCTAAAAATGAGGCTTTGTCAAAACATACGCAAATTGTGTTCTTTAGAAATAGAATGAGAGAAAAGCCAACAAGGAAAGGGAAAGCTAAGTTACATCTACAAAACATGGGAAACTTTAGGGTCTCTCAAAACTTGGAGAAAATGAAAAATATTTCAGTCCCTTGTGCACGACTTAATTTAAGAAAGATTTCAAGCAAATGAGAATGTTTAAAAAGTATTATAAAGCATAAGGACCTTTGTGAGTAGATGTTTTTATCTCATAGCAAATTCCAATCATGAAGAAGAATCATACATAGTTTGTGCCCATGCTCAGTGGGAAGGATGACAGAGACAGTGGATGATGTCTGCCCTGGGCGTGGAACAGGGAGGACTCATATGGACCACGCATCTGCTCTCCCTCTATTCAATCTTTTGTTCGGATGCTTCTGAATAAGAGTTCTAAAAATGAGGCTTTGTCAAAACATACGCAAATTGTGTTCTTAATGTTATTTCTATTCGTACCACAAAAGATAAAGCATGAGTGTGTTCTTCCAAGGAAGCTGACATTTATTTTGCCAACAATGCATTCTATTAAATGCACTCATAAAGGTCATGACCTTTTCTTACTATCATTCCTAGAACTATTTTATTATGGCCACAGACAATAAGAAAACCAACGTTTTTCTTAGGTGGCTCTGTAAAGCTGAATGATGAGATGTTTTATTTTTCAATAAAAAAAAAAAGAAGGCAAACTTAAAAGGAAGAAAAACACAGTATTTCCAGAGTGGGTCACCACAATACATTTCATGGTAGGTAAAAACCATGAGAAAGAGGATAGCAGGTATAGTTCTGAGATACGAAAAGTCAAAATACATGACAGGAAGTGAGGGCGCCGGGTGCTTACGCAACCCGCACGCGCGAGCGCCTAGGGGTCGTGGGAAGCTGGAGTCCGACCCCGCG
>NW_006284245.1:1504105-1507470 GCF_000327345.1 Myotis davidii
GCAGCGGCTGGGGCCCTCCCCGCCTCACTGCCTCCCCGCCTCCCTCCCGCCAGCTGCTGGACTCGGTGCTCCAGAACCTCTAAGACTTTGGAGAGACAGAAGATGAAGCGGAACAGAAAACGATCCGAAAGAAAAAGGAAAACAAGAAGAGAGATGCGGGGACCGCCGTGGCCTTGGGGGCCGAGCCCGCTCCCCCACCTGGTGCTCCTGTAAGAGGCCGGAGGAAGAGGGCTTCGAGCTTCTCGGAGCTCCGGGAAGAGCCGCAGCGCGCCCCCTCCGTGACCCCCCGGAGGCCCCTCGGCAGCAGCGCCCTCTCCCCTGGACAGGAGGGAGCCAGTGGAAGTGGTGGAATTCCACAGCAGGAGTAAGAAAAGGAAACAGAAGCCGGATCAAGCGGAGAACGCCCAGACCAAAACTAGTATCCTTGAGAAGGATGTGAATATACAGAATTTAACTTAGAAAAGGCTCTGCTGGAGGCGCACCGGTTTGGGATCACGGGCTGCGGTCATGCTGGGCGCACAGCCTCCCAAAGAATTACGTGAATTACAAGGTTTTGCAGGAGCAGATCAAAGAGAAAAAGGCAGCCAAGGAAGAGGAAAAGAGAATGGCCCAGGACACAGACATTTTCAAGAAAAAGAAGAGGAAAGGGCAGGAGGACAGGAAGTCCAAGAGGAAGAAAGCAGCTCCCAGGATTCTGTCAAGTGGACGGATTGGCCAGGTTGGAAAACTCAAAAATGGGACCTTGGTCCTGAGCCACGTCGACATCAGGAAGATAAACTACTCGGTGCTCCAGAACCTCTAAGACTTTGGAGAGACAGAAGATGAAGCGGAACAGAAAACGATCCGAAAGAAAAAGGAAAACAAGAAGAGAGATGCGGGGACCGCCGTGGCCTTGGGGGCCGAGCCCGCTCCCCCACCTGGTGCTCCTGTAAGAGGCCGGAGGAAGAGGGCTTCGAGCTTCTCGGAGCTCCGGGAAGAGCCGCAGCGCGCCCCCTCCGTGACCCCCCGGAGGCCCCTCGGCAGCAGCGCCCTCTCCCCTGGACAGGAGGGAGCCAGTGGAAGTGGTGGAATTCCACAGCAGGAGTAAGAAAAGGAAACAGAAGCCGGATCAAGCGGAGAACGCCCAGACCAAAACTAGTATCCTTGAGAAGGATGTGAATATACAGAATTTAACTTAGAAAAGGCTCTGCTGGAGGCGCACCGGTTTGGGATCACGGGCTGCGGTCATGCTGGGCGCACAGCCTCCCAAAGAATTACGTGAATTACAAGGTTTTGCAGGAGCAGATCAAAGAGAAAAAGGCAGCCAAGGAAGAGGAAAAGAGAATGGCCCAGGACACAGACATTTTCAAGAAAAAGAAGAGGAAAGGGCAGGAGGACAGGAAGTCCAAGAGGAAGAAAGCAGCTCCCAGGATTCTGTCAAGTGGACGGATTGGCCAGGTTGGAAAACTCAAAAATGGGACCTTGGTCCTGAGCCACGTCGACATCAGGAAGATAAACTCTTCCCGCGTGGCTAAGTGAGCTGCTGCTGAGCCAGAGGGATGGGGAAGCCCTGTACTGAGGCTGGGCTGGCGAGACTCCGGCTGTTATTTATTTCCTGTTTCGTGACTGTCTTTGAGAGAGAAATCAGAGGACCAGTAAAGCTTTGGGGGCTAATGTGTCTGAGGGACCACGTTGGGCCAACCACGCGCCGTGCGCATGTGAAGTGAACCTGGCGGAAGACGTTTAATTTTCCCAGCTCGTCACTCGAGTTTCACTTTCACTGGTGTTTTGTTCATTTGCTCCTAATAAGATTTCTCATGAATGTACTGATTTATAAGGGCTAATAATTAGCTTTCAATCGCCATTTAACTTTCTAAAAACGATTTGATGTCACTGTATCTTGAAAGAGCTAACAATGTGGTCATTTGTCAAGTTATTTTGTGGGAAAAGCAGCTTCCATGTTCAGTCTCTATATGAAGTCTACTTCACAGGAAGGGACGTAAGTAAAATTCACCCTTTGGGGTGTGTGTGGCCGTGAAAAAAAAATACATGAAAGAAAAATCTTAATGCACAAAATCATGAAAAGACATGAACAAGCATAGGAAATAAATAAGTTTTGAAGAATAGTGAATGTTAGTTCATTCATGTTCATTAATTACATAGATGTCAGGAATGAGATATTTTCATTATTTAACAATAACATATTTATGTATTTTCAAATTTTGTATTTCAAAGTGCAAATTTGGAGTCAAGGGACTGTTTTTAACCACATAGAATAAATAAAAAGCATTTTCTTTGTACAATATATTCTCAGAATAGTGCAATGGAGCTTCCAGAGATACTTAAAAGGCCAAACAATGGTGGCTGCTTCCAGAGATGACTGCCAGAGGTGCTCTTGAGGGTAGAAGACTGATAGTGGAAGAGAATGAAAACACAAGACATGTATGTGTTTCAAGAGGAACCAATGGAGAAACTATTAAATCATTTTTACCAATATTTGATTTGGGTTTATTTTCTTTTTTTTTTAATATATTTTATTGATTTTTTACAGAAAGGAAGGGAGAGAGATAGTCAGAAACATCGATGAGAGAGAAACATCGACCAGCTGCCTCCTGCACATCTCCCACTGGGGATGTGCCCACAACCTAGGTACATGCCCTTGACCAGAATCGAACCCGGGACCTTTCAGTCCGCAGGCCGACGCTCTATCCACTGAGCCAAACCAGTTTTGGCTGATTTGGGTTTATTTTCAAGGACATTTTGCAAAGCTTTGATTGGTCCTTTCTTTGTTTCACTTTCACAAAGTCTGGGCTCTTATTCTTGGACTGCTGGTTGAGTGTGCCTGAATACAAGGTCTAGAAACAGTCCTGTGTTGGTAAACTAGCGCTGGGAAAACGACCCTGACTGGTAGAATTTGCCAATGCGTGTGGTGTAAATTCTTCCACCATGCCTGATTTCCAGCTACCACTAAGATGTCACTGAAGGCCGAGTTTGGAAGAGAAGCACAGCACGGACTCCAGCCCGCTTCAGGAAGGAACTATCCAGAACTCTAATGCTTTTGCTTCCTAACTAACCTATGTCTGCATATTGTTATTGGCATCATATTGGGAATACTTTTCCTCTCACTCTGTGGACTTCCTGAAACCCCCGAGTGAGGGTTCAACTTTCAGGCCCTCACCAAGACAAGAAAATGTGGACTAGGAGATTATCCAAGCTGCTAGCTTTATCCCTTCAGGTGAGCATCCACAAAGGGAACAAAACATTGCCACAAGACCAAGGGAATCAGAGGACCACACGAAGACAAACAATTCACTTCACTCTCTCCATGAAGTCACAGGAGCCACAACCCTCCTCCAGGAGGGAAGGAGACATGAGATCTGAGATCT
>NW_006284245.1:1507494-1520345 GCF_000327345.1 Myotis davidii
TCATAGTGTGTCTAAAAGCATATTTAAATGATTGCATCAGGCTTGTGTGTACAGATCCGATGCAGCCTTCCTTCTCTACCACCCAGGCCCCGGGCTTTTGAGGAAGATAATGGCAGTCTTTGATGGTGAAGATGTATTCTAGGGGCACATCCATGGTGCAGTGAGAGCATGTTTGCTACTCCACTTCATTTGATTGACCTTGCTCAGTTTCCTGGCTGTTTGCTTTCAGGATGAGATTGATCAGGAAGTAGATACCAGTGACTGATGTGAAGGGGGTATGAACAGAAACAGTGTCCCTGCATGTTTCTCCCACTGACCAGCTCCCTTCCTTCTTGAGAGAACGGAGGATCTGGAGGTGTTTCTGCATCAGGAGGCACCACTGGTCTGGGCAGAAATCGTTTTCTCAGCTGTAATGCAGTTGTGGCCACTGGTGTTCCAGGCCTGGAGCCATTAGACGGAAGACCGAGAGGTTGCTCAAGGAAACTTGCTGGAGTACGTGGTATTGTGCTTCTCAAGTGATGACATAGGTCCAGTTTGTTTTTCTTTTTTGATTCTAATCTGTTGTAGACACGGGTGCTTTTAAGAAGTGCCAGGAAGTGACTTGCTGAGGGGCAAAGGGTTTCGGTGTCTGCTGGAGCTCACAGGTGTTAGCAGTGGGGCTGGTGAGTGGCAAAGCTGGAACATTAATGGAGACGATCTGCTCCTATTCTCATGCCTTTGCATTTCCTTTTCTTTATATTCACAGCTATTGCAGCAAATACAGTTTTGTTACAGAGAGCTCTCCAAATCTTAGGGGGAAAGACATCTGAGGGCTTTCGGTTAAGCATGGAAGTCTGAGCCTTGGTCCGGGTGTTGAGGGCGCAGTTCTGCCCACTCAGGCGTCTATGGCAGGGGTCATGACTGGGAAGGGGCTTTGCCATTGGACGATGGAGCACTAAACAAAAACCCTTTGAACAAAAACAGCCAAATAAAACAGCAGGATTGTAGTTCCATAAATGCGATGCTGCACCAGGAATACTTTTGAGTCTGGATAATATTCCCCAAAGAAGAACTGGGAGTGGAAAATTAGGATTCTAAATTATGTTCATTTCAAGTTTCTGAAAGGTGAAAACACTTATGTTTCAATGTATAAACTGAAGATATAAGAAGAGGTTGAAAGAAAATGTTACTGGAAATAAAAACAGGTGGTATGTAAATTGATAACAATAACCTCTGAATTTGATGTATAATTTTTAAATGAACAGGAACACAGTAGAGAATAAATATACTGCATTTGTTAGCATAACTGCACTGGGCTTCGTTAGCCATAAAGAAAGTATTTGCTTCTATTTCACCTTTGGTTTTAAGAAAGGCTTTTTTTCTATGCTTTGAATTAAGTGTTAACAAGATAACTAGTTCACATTGGATACCTACAAATTGCTTATTATGCTTTTAACCACCTAGTAATATGGTCTATCAAGCAACTATAACATGACAATCACTTTTGCTAACTGGACCGTTTCTTTTGGAAAACTGCTGAGCCATTGCATCAGGACTCTTCCAGATGTCTGTTTACCTGAGTCTGGCTCCTGCCTGGTGTCCACACAGCATTAGGCTTCAGCCCCAGGATTAGACTCATCCCATGATCTCTGATTTACAGAGTTCTGGTCAGACAGAGGCCCATTGCCATACCCAGTCCCCATGTTGCCTACCTTCCACCCCAACTCCGCCACAGTCAGCTTCGGATCCTTCATTACAGTCTGCCAAGCCCCATCACCTCTCTCTAGGCTCTGAGACTACCTACCCTGGATTGACTCACCTGGTCACACCACTACCACCCAAAGTCCTCACCTGAGTGACTTCACTGATCACTATACACTCTCCCCAAATTAAGCATTGTCAATGGGAAGGGCTGTTAAGACACAATGGGAAACCACCAACAAAATGAAAAACAGCCCACTGAATGAAAGATCATATCTGCTAGTGATACATCTGATAAGGTCTTAATTTCCAAAATTTATAAAGAACTTATACAACTCAACACCAAGAAAAAAAACACAATCCAATTAAAAAATGAGCAAAGGACTGAATAGATACTTCTCCAAAGAGAGCATACAGATGGCCAATAGACATATGGAAAGATACTCACTCTCACTGTCACTAATCATCAGAGACATGCAAATTAAAACCACAATGAGATATCACCTCATGCCTGTCAGAATGGCGATCATCAATAAATCAACAAACAAGTGTTGGCAAAGATGTGGAGAAAAGGGAACCCTCGTGCTCTGTTGGGGGAAATTCAGATGTGTGCGGCCGCTGTGGAAAACAGTATGGAGTTTCCTCAAAAAAATTACAAATGGAACCCCCTTATGACCCAGCAAATCCACTTCTGGGTATATATATATATATGAAGAAACATGAAGCACTAATTCAAAAGAATATATGTACCCCTATGTTCATTGCAGCATTATTTACAATAGCTAAGATCTGGAAGCAGCCCAAGTATCCATCAGTAGATGAGGGGATAAAATGCTGTGGTACAGTTACACAACAGTTACTCAGCCACAAAACATAAAAGTAAAAGAGAAGGAAATCTTACCCCCTGCAACAGCATGGATGACCTGGAGTGCATTATACTAAGTGAAATAAGCCTGTCAGAGAAAGACAAGTACCATGTGATTTCACTCATATGTGGAATCTAATGAACAAAACAAACTAATAAGCAAAATAGAGACAGACTCATAGATAGAGATCAGGCTGACAGCTGTTGGAGGGAGGGCTGGGGCTGGAGGCATTGAGCGAAAAAGAAAAAGAGAAAAGACTCGTGGACACAAATAACTGAGTGGTGATTGCTGGGGGAGGTAGAGGAGGATATGGGGGAATAAGTGGTGATAGACAGAGACACGACTTGGGGTGGTGAACACACAATACAGTATACAGATGATGTGCTGTGGAGTTTACACCTGAAATCTATATAATTTTGTTAACCAATGTCACCCCAATAAATTAAATTAAAAACAGATACTTAATTTTATCTAAATCCCCAGATTTGGCAAAGAACAAGGGTTTAAAAATGTTTCTTGAAGGAAGAAAGCCTAAGTGAATGGGAGAACTTGAGCATGAAATTTTAGATGAGTCCAGCTCATGGATGTTTGCAGGGACCCTTGCCTCCTCACCTTTGAGCTCCGTGTCTGTGGTAGCGAATGGAGGTCCGGTGGTCACCAGGGACTATCCCCGTGGTGGTCAGAAAGATTCACAAGCATCATTTGCAAATAGGGCGCTGTGTGGGAGAGTTCCAGGGCCACTGAGGCCCTTTTCCTCCAAGAAATTTTGTCTAAACTGTCCTACTTTCTGGGCTGTTGTTGTCAGCAGTTCTTGCTTCTTCAATCCTTCATTCTCATTATCTTGGATTTCTGAAAATGTTTTCCCACACTGCAGCAAGCTCCACCTGTTACACTTTCAAGCTTAATTCCTGAATTATAAAGTGATTCTGAATGTAGGTCACTCCTCCCGTGTATGTGCTGCAGAAGCTGGAAGGAGCTGAGCAAAGCCTTTGGCCAGACACTGAGCCATCAGTGGCTGGAAGGTCTCCCCAGCAAGACCACCCAAGTGTTCTGGACCAAGCGCTCAGGGCCCAACCCTTTCTACATCCAGCCTAAGAAGTTAGCAAGAGGCAGCATATATTTATTCATTCCAAAAATGCTAAGCACTGCCTAAGAACAGGCACTCAAGTACTAGGACAGATTCCTGCCCATCGTTACCTAAAGTCTGGTCAGAGAGATAGGCAGGAGATCAATGACTAATGTCAGAGGGCTAAGCATGGGAGTGGATATAGGCTGTTAGAAACCAGGAGAGCTGCCACTCTCTTAGCAAAGGATGCCTGGGGATAGCTTGGTAAATGCTTTTAATAAAAGAACAAATCTGCAAAAGTTGGCAGGAGTTAGCCAGGCTGAAGGGCCAGGGATGGAACCAGGACATTACAGGAGAAGTGCTTTGTCTGGAGAGAGCAATAGAAGGCAATGGATTAACACACGGAAGACCAAGAAGGTGCTGGTGTGCTTCTTGATGAATTTGGACTTTATCTTGAAGGTTATTGGAAATGGAGTGACAGGAAGAGGCAGGCTCTTCAGAAAGGCAATTTAGCAGCTGAGTGCAGAGTGGATTGGAGATGATGAGACAGAAATGGGGAAACTACTTACATGGTCATTGCTATTCTCCAGGAGAGACGTTATTCAAGTCTGACCCAGGGAGAAGGGGAAGGTGGAGGGAATGAAGATGATTTCACTAAGGAAATGGTGGAGGACAGCATTTCAGATGACACACTCTGAAGTCAGACTCCCTGGGCTTACCAGCAACTTGTTTTGTGGGAACATAACTTCATCATTATCCTATATAATAAAAGGCAAATATGCAAATTGTCCCTACGGGCAGGAGTTCGACTGACCAAGAGTTAGACATGTGCTGACCACCAGAAAGTGTGGAACGTGGTGGGTGTCAGCGACGCGGTGCTGGCTGCTGGCAGATGCTAGAGACCCTACCTGTGCACGAATCTCATGCACTGGGCCTCTAGTTTTCTAGAATGTTCTTTAATTTTGTAATTATTGTTTTTCAAAACATAACAAAAAAATACCTATCTTTAATCCCACCATTCCAAAATAACCCACTACTGACAGACCACTGTGTAATCTTTATATTTTATATACATTTCTTTTACAAAATCAAGATCATACTCTTACCATTTGTGCTGTAACCTACTTACAGCCAATTGTAATTTTTTTTATTTTAAGAAATTTTCAAACCACAACTAATTTAATTAAAAAATTTACAATTGTCAATTGTTTTGTAACATGGGTTAAAGTTTGTTCTTGACAGAAATTCAAAGCCCCAGTCATTCCATGATCCTAAGTGTTGCTCTCCCTTCCTAGACAAGCACTATCATAAATTCAGTATCCATACTTCCATGTTTCATACATCTTGAAACATGTATGTGAACTGTGAATTACATATAACTGCTTTAACTGTGTAAAAGGCGTCGCACAGTGTGAACCCTGAGTAATCAGCAGAGCGAAATGGCTAAAGCTTGGACTCAGCATCTGACTGTCCCAGGTTAAACCCCAGGTCTCGGCGATTTACCAGAGCATGTGCCTCTCCCTAAATACTATTCCCATACATCACAAGCACATGCACCAAACAACACACAGCATGTGGAACGCATACGAACAAAATCAGATGCATCCTCACCAGAAGGGCTGCCAGGGCAGGAGAAGATGAAAACCAGCAATGATGCGGCGCCCCCTCCGGGACCAACTGAAGCGTAAAATTCTGCTCCTGAGGCCCAGGAGAAGAGGAATATTGTAACTGTGCAGGGAAACACTTCTGTGAGTGAGCAACTGCCCCAGGGAGATAAAGGAGTCGTTCCTGGAGCATGAGCTTGGATGGGTGAGATGGGCAGGAGGAGGTGTTAACCTGGATTTGTCTAAGATTGCTGTTTAAGGAATGCATTTCTGCCCTGACCCTTCCTGCACTTTGTCCTGTTTGGAAGGAAACTATCGTTTAAACCTAGAAATTATTGCACATAATGTGAAGTTCATCCCTTTGTCCTCCCAAGACTTGTGGCCAACATCTGCATCTATGAGCCCAGCTAAGCAGCCCCTCTGGCGATGGTCACATTCCGGGTACAATTTTAGGCTCGGCAATCAATTCACTCATTTCTGCCTCAATTCATTTACTCACTCAGGAACAGGTTGAGGCTAGGATGCCGGTGAGGGTCAGGAGAACGGACAGGTGTGGCGCTGGGTCATGGATGATATTAAAAATTAAGACAAGTGATAAGCCACAGAGACGTGGATTGTGTTCAAGGACAGGGTATGTTTCAGTGTTGCATGAAACTCAGTGTGTGTCATTGGGCATGTGTGTCTGCTGCGATACGCTGCTTGGTCATGTAGAATGATGGAAGCTTTTTGGTTAATTTAGATGGAGAAAAAGATGGGACTGCCAAATATTCTGGATATCAAATCATCATCCCAACTAAATGACAGATACCACATTTGAGGCTGAGGGGGGAGTAGCACAGGTACGCAGTGCTGAGTGACAGGGGACACTGGCCTTAGCTGGAGAATGTAGCACAGCTGGAAGGCAGGATAAAGGCACAGGGGCCAGGGCGTAGAGAGAGGATGGATATTCTGACATTCTGTATCTTGATGGTGGAGGCAGTGAGGGTTCCTGAATGGGGGTCCCTGACTTCCAACTCTGAGAGTCTGTGGCCCCTCAGAAACCAAAGTGGGTGATGGAGGCGCTGAGCTCAGGTCCTCGGGTACCTGAAGAGGAGCGGCAGCATCGCAGAGACGCTGCGGCACCCAGCCTTCCTCTCGTCCCCCCATCCCCGCCGCCACCAGGAGCCGCATCCTGACTGACTGGGCACAGGTGCCTGCTCGCTCTGCCATCTGAGCTCCTGTACCACTGTCCCTGCAGAGGCAGCTCCTCTCCCAGGTCCCTTTCCATGCCGGCACCATGGGAACCTCCCTCCTCCCAGGCTTCTGCTCAGAAGCTAAAACAAATCCAATTCCATATTCCTTCCTTACAAAATGTCACGGTCAAGGCAGTCATGCAGACCTCTGAAAATGAAGCAGCCTTTTTCCTGCTGCCTTCAATGCTTGCACTTAGTGGAATCAATTCTAGTTGTGCAAACATTCTAAAAGAACCTGAATCTGCCTGAACTGGGCAGTTCCACATAACGGGGTTCAAAGAACCACGCCTGCAATAGGAGTGAGAGTGTAGAAGGGGCTGAGCCATCACCAAAGCACTATCTCCTTGGACAGTAGAGCAGCAAAGTCTTGTGGAGCAACTGCAGCTGTGTTGGGACAAGGAGGCAGGAGAAACCGATGCCTGATAGGGGTATGGAGCGATGTGGAGGGCGACCATGGGGTATCTGCGGCCTGTTTCATGCCCATTTTTTCAGGCAGTATTTACAGACAATATACTACATGCCAGGAGTTGTGCTAGATCAGTAGAAAAGACAGGCAAATACCCCGCTCTCACATAACTCCAGGCTCTCTTAGTAGCAGTGACAGGTACATTGAGGGGCCACCTAGAGAGAAATGGCTCTTCAACTGCTAAGATGCTCAAAACTGACAGTTCTGCAAGAAAAGAAATTGTCTGAAATTTTCCTGTGGGTAATGCTTCCGTGACAATGACTGAGTGTTCAGTGTCTTCCCTCTGCCCTTACAGATCCCTCTCCACCCTTCTCTTCCCTGCTGTCTTCCATGACAGTTAGCCCATATGGACTCCAACAATGGGCTCCTGTGCCTACCAGCTTCCAGTTGGCTTCAGACAATGGGACATCTGGTTGGAAAAGCTGAAGATAGGGGGTTGGGGTATATATTTCCCTCGCTCCTCCCTCCCAAAGTTGCCTTGAACTAATGGTGTTCCTTTAAAAGGGGGGCACTTCCTTCCTCTCAAGAAGCCTTCTCTTCACGACTCTCTTCTCTCTGGTCCCAGTAACCACACCTCCACTCGTCCCTTCAGGCCTGAAGGCGGAGGCAAAGTCTCTTCTCCTGACCAGTGGAGCCTACACTGCCCGCTGTGGCTCTCCTATGAAGTTTGCTTATCTTGTAAATAGTTCCTTCGTGCAGTAGGCTGAACAAGGGCCAAAGGTGTCCGTTGAGCCTGTAAATGTTATTGTATAAGGAAAAGTGTCTGAAGATGTGATGAAATTGAGGATCTTGAGATGGATGATTCTCCTGAATTACCCAGACAGCCCTAAATGCAATCACAAGTGTCCTTATGACAGACAGGAGGAGAGGATTCATGTGACCAGGGAGGCAGAGACTTAGAGCGATGCAGCCACAAGCCAAGGAATGCTAGCAGCCACCAAAGATGGAAAAGGCCAGGCGCAGATTCTCCCTGAACCTCCAGAGGCCATGTGACCCCAACACCTTGATTTCAGTCCAATGGTATTGATTTGGACATATGGCCTCTAGAGATATGAGAATAAATTTATCATTTTAAGCCACCGTGCGTGTGGTAATTTATTATATCAGCCACGAGAACCTAATACACATTGTTAATAAATGTTCCTAAATTTTCTTGATTAAGCTGATGAGATATCACCCTGTTAATATTTGGCTCAGGGTTCTTATCATGGTGGCCTGTAGAAGAGCAAGTCCCCGATGCTACACATAACATTGTGGGTGTACTTAGGTAAATCTTTGGCTATGAAGGAACTCCCTAGTTTTCATCAGATTCTCAAAACACTCTGTGTCCCTATAGGCTAGAAATCAAATTATAAAGTTACCCCCTGTGCCAAGGGAAAAGAACCAGAGCTCTTGATCCCACGGACATGCTGAGGGGGTATAGCCCACGGGGCCAGGCTGCAGGAAGAAGCTGCTTTTAGATGACACTTATCACCTTGGACTTTCTGCAAGTCTCCTCTAATGTTCCAGAATCCTCTATTACTCTCACTCCCTTAACATTTTGGCCTGTGTCAAGGAAGCAATGTCTTATATTCTAGCCAGTGGTCGGCAAACTGCTGCTCGCGAGCCACAGTTTGCTGAGCCGCAGTTTGCCGACCACTAGAAATCAAATCCATGACATTTCTGTGAAATGTAAGCCAGCCGTCCAGCTAAGCAGCCTGCAGGAGAAGGTCAGTTACACATAGCCACCCTCCCACCTATAGAACATCTATTCTTTCTTTTCTACAAGTGTTCACACATTTAGGTATATAGCCTTGTAGCTGGAGAAATGAGAGCAAGGATAATTAAGATGTAGTCTTTGTTACAAGATTACCAGTCACTCAATTTAAAACACGGGCTCTAATATAATGGCCCAAAGTAGGCAATAATCGACTTTGTTATGGGATCAAGGAGCAGGGATGTTGCCAAAGGGAGATGCCCGAAACAGCATCGCCAGTGTGATGTAAGAGTTTGCCAGGCTGCAGGGGAAATGTCCCAAGCTTGAAAGGGCACCTTTGGCTTTGGTTTGATGAAGTCACATAAGTCTCTGTATTTTAAAGTGTAGGTCATGAGATCACATTAGTGGGAAAATGTCTGGATATACCACAGTACATTTACCCATTTACGTAGCAATGGACACTAAGGTTGTTTCCATTTTTCTATTACAAATAAAGCTGCTATGAAAAGTTGCATACAAGTCTGTAATAGGCATGTAAATTTCTCCTGGGCATGCTTCACTTTTTAAGAAACTACCAACCTGTTTTCCAAAGTGGTTGCATTATTTTACATCACCACCAACAGTGTGTGAGAGTTCAAGTTGTTGTTCCACATCCTTCCCAACACTTGGTATTGTCAATCTTTTTAATTTTAGATATTTTAGTCAATGTGTATTGGTATCTCCTTCTGGTTTTAATTTGCATTTCCCTGATTAATAAAGATGTTGGGCATTTTAAGTGTTTTATATCTATATTATAGAATTTACATATTTGTCTTTTCTTAACATTTGAAAATAAAAACTTTAGAATGTTGCTGAAATCTAATGTGTGTGTGTGTCTGTGTGTCTGTGTGTGTGTCTGTGTGTATGTCTGTGTGTATGTGTCTGTGTGTGTGTCTGTGTGTGTGTCTCTGTGTGTGTCTCTGTGTGTGTGTCTGTGCGTCTCTCTGTGTGTGCCTGTGTGTGTGTCTGTGTAACATATATTCTATAGTAAAGTTTTTGTTTATTTACCAAATCCTTTAGTTTATTAGGATGTGTGTCCTCTTATTAATGAGTAGTTAAGTGTTTTTTGCATATTCTAGATATGTCTTTGCTGGATATATTTTGCAAATAGTTTTTCCCATTCTGTGGTTTGCCTGTCTTTTCTTAACATTTGAAAATAAAAACTTTTGAATGTTGCTGAAATCTAATGTGTGTGTGTCTGTGTGTGTGTCTGTGTGTGTCTCTCTGTGTGTGTCTCTGTGTGTGTCTCTGTGTGTGTGTCTGTGCGTCTCTCTGTGTGTGCGTGTGTGTGTGTCTGTGTGTGTCTGTGTGTGTCTCTGTGTGTGTCTCTGTGTGTGTGTCTGTGCGTCTCTCTGTGTGTGCGTGTGTGTGTGTCTGTGTGTGTCTGTGTGTGTCTCTGTGTGTGTCTCTGTGTGTGTGTCTGTGCGTCTCTCTGTGTGTGCGTGTGTGTGTGTCTGTGTGTGTCTGTGTGTGTCTCTGTGTGTGTCTCTGTGTGTGTGTCTGTGCGTCTCTCTGTGTGTGCGTGTGTGTGTGTCTGTGTGTGTCTGTGTGTGTCTCTGTGTGTGTCTCTGTGTGTGTGTCTGTGCGTCTCTCTGTGTGTGCGTGTGTGTGTGTCTGTGTGTGTCTGTGTGTGTCTCTGTGTGTGTCTCTGTGTGTGTGTCTGTGCGTCTCTCTGTGTGTGCGTGTGTGTGTGTCTGTGTGTGTCTGTGTGTGTCTCTGTGTGTGTCTGTGTGTGTCTGTGTGTGTCTCTGTGTGTGTCTGTGTGTGTGTGTGTGTGTGTGTGCTGTAGAGATGAGTGGGAATGAGGCAGGATGGAGAGTCTCTTCCTCGACTCAGAAGGTTGTGAAAGGAAAGGTAACTTATACAGATTGCATGTAGGTATAAGGAAGGGAAACTTAAAAAACATGAGTTATAGCCCAAATTGTCTCTGAATAATAGGATATGAAATGATGCTGCTATTTGGAATGAGAGAGGGATGTGGAATAAAATTATAGGCATCTCAAGAGGAAGAAAAGCTGACTTTATATACAAAACCTCCCTTGAAATTATACTTCTGAGGAAATTGATCATTTACCACAAATTATGTCTTCATAAGTGGGCAAGTAAAAATGTGATGGAAATGCAAGTTGAGAATTCGTTGAGATATTAAGTAAAATTCTCTAGCCATGCCTGTGGCCTAGAGAAGTTTACTGAATAGCTCAATGATTACAAAATGGTGAATTCAGCAGTTGAAAAGGAGACTATAAAAAGGGCTTTTTTAGAATGTCTTTTAAAGAGCATCTATGGATGCAGACTGCAGACTCCCCCAGTCAAAATTCCAGAAGGACTGTTTTTTTTGTAGAAATTGATTAATTAATTCTAAAATTTATATAAAACTGCAAAGGACTAAAACTGCCAAAACAACCTTAAAGATGATTTGATAGACTTACACTACTCAATCCTAAGACATAGATATAAACTTACAGTAATCAAAACAATGCTGTATTTGAATATAAAGATAAACAAACAAATCAATGGAACAGAATAGAGGTCCAGAAAAAAGACTAAAACATAAACAGTCAGTTGTTTTTGATTATGCAATTTTATGCACTACCACAATTGGGTAAATGAATAAAAAGAAACATAAGTTTCTACAACTATCTCAATAAAAGTAGTGATATAATGATTTGAGATGGATTGTAGATAGAAACAAAAAGTTAAAGCTATAAATATTTTAAAACTATTGTCCAATACAATAGCCATGCAACATTAGATTAATTAAAATTAAATTCAATTTAAATTTTGATTTCTCAGTCACACTAGCCATATTTCAAATGCATAGTAACCAACATAGCTCAAGTCTATAACATTGGAAGGAGCAAATAAAAACTTTATGGAAAGTGCTGTTCTGGAAGACAACGTAAAGGATATTTTCACAGGCATGGAGCAGGCAAAGATTTCTTAAATAAGACACAGCAACTGTCAACAACAAAATTTAAAAATCAATAAATTGAACCAAACATCATCAAAAGACACTGTCATGAAACTGAATAGACAAAACCAAGACTGGAAGAAAGTATTCACAACACAGACCTGGGAAAAAGAACTGTGTGTGCACAATCTGTTAGAGAGAACTCCTACCTTTCTATTTTCTCACAAAGGGCAAACAAATCAATAAAAATTGATAAAACACTTGAACACACAATTCACCCAGGAAGCTATACAAATGACCAATAAGCATACCAAAAAGTGCTCAACAACATTGATCATCAGAAAACTACAAATGAAAATCAAAGACATCACTAGATACCTATTATTGTGGCTAAATATAAAAAGAAACACACCCGATATTGTTGAAGATGTGATGTGTTTGGAACTCTCAAATATTGCTATTGGCAGTCTCCAATAGTCCAGTCATGTTAGAAAACTGTTTGGCAGTGCTGCCTTCTATCATTAGCTGTAAAGGCATATGTTTATGCTGTAGGATTGCTGTGGCCTGGCAGTTCCGCTTGGGTGAATAAGAAACAAAAGCACATTTCCACACAAACGCTTCAGGCGACTGTGTTAATGTCAGACCCAAGCTGGAAACAACTCAAATGCTCTTCAGTAAAAGAATAAATAATCAAATTTTGACATAATCATACAGTGAAATACTATTCAGCAAGTCAGTGGAACACACAGCTCATGCACAGAACAACACAGATTAGTCTTAATCTCAAAACCCTTTGATAAAGATACTATTCCTAAAGAATCCATACTATTCCCTGACCAGTAGTTCAGTGGCTAGAGCATCAGCCTGCCCGTCGAAGGGTTTTGGGTTCAATTCTGGCCAAGGGTACGTACTTGGGTTGTAGGTTTGATTCCTGGCTGTGCCAGAGGCAACCAATTCATCAATGTGTTTCTCTCTCTCCCTCCCTCCTTCCCTCCCTCCTCTCTTCTCCCTCTCTCTTTTCTCCTCCCTCCTTTCCACCCTCTCTAAAAGCAATGGAAAAAATATCCTAGGATGAGGATTCAAAAAAAAATACACACTATATACTTTCATTTATATGAAGTTCCAGAGGAAGCAAAAATAACCTATGCCTCTGGCAGGAGGTTTACTGGAAAGGGAGACGAGTGAATTTTCTGGAACAAAGGAAATGGTCTACATCTCACTTGAGGTGTTATGTTCATGGGTAGAGGCATTATCAAAAATCACTGAACTACATATCATATGTACATTTCAC
>NW_006284245.1:1521237-1526095 GCF_000327345.1 Myotis davidii
CAGGTCAGAAACTCGGATGTTGTCACTCCTCCTAAACAACACAGATGCATCCTTGTCAGATCATGGAGAAGTGGTTTCCCGGCCTCTTTCTAAACACATCCAACGGCATGAAGCGCACAGCCTCAGAGAGATGAATAGTTTGTAAGAGTCTGCACCTGGGGAGGGTTGGTCTTCATTTGGTATCTCTTCTTCAGATCAGCAAAACCTAAGGAAAGGTGAATTTTATCTTTTTTACCTTCCTACCTATCAACCAAAATGGCCATTTTTACAGTATTCGCTTATGACACCCCAAGGTCAAAAATTCCTTTTTCTTTTTAATCCTCATCCAAGAATATTCTTTTCATTTAGTTTTTTTCTTTTATTTTATCTTCTCTTTTAGAGAGAAAATAAAAGAAAGAGAGGGAGACATCAATCCGCGGCCTCCCACATGCACTCCCACCAGGGATCGAACCTGCAACCCAAGCATGTGCCCTGACCAGGAATCAGCCTGCCACTCCACCCCACCCCCAGTGTCTGGGACGACACTCCAACCAACTGAACCACCACCAGGCCTCAAAATTCTTAATAATGGAACAGCTTCTCATATTCTATAAAATGTTCCCTATGAGTTGTCTGATTTTTAGACAAAATATTGTTCAATTTCAAACATTTTATTAGAACCCTGATTCTATGGAAAATATAACACTTTCTACAAGTAAGTCTGTAGTGACATAGTGTCTTAGAGAGAACACAAGATTTAGAGTCAGAGAACTCCTCCTGATATTGGACCAGACATTTCATTTCTCTAAATCTAAATTTGTTTCTTTGTAAATTGGAGATGGTAGTCATGTCTAGCTCCCAGAGTTGTTGGTTAGATTTTAAATAATGAATGTAAGAGCATTTTTAATCATAAAATAATAGATGATTATGGTACTCAATATTCTGAACCTGAAAATTACCATTGGTTCCCACTATTTCTTCCCACTAACAACAGACAGTAAGCTTATCATAATAGCAATGTGGGATTCTAGAAATAAGGACCACAATTCATTATGAAGATGAATTGTGCAGCTAACACAAATCAAACAATAATGATTATTTTGTATTGAATGCCAATCAAATGCTAAGTAGCCGACATTGTATCATTTAATCCCACCAACCATCAAGGAGGTAGATGTAATCTCCATGTCAGAGGTGTCTGTGAGCATGGTGTTCTTATCCCCCAGCATCACGTCCTGGAGGGAACCACCTGTCCCATCTCATGACGTCTTAGGAAGCTTTCCATCACAGCTTCCTGACTTCCCCTGGACACAGAAGAGGAAATACACAAAGCTGGGCCAATAAATCATCTCTTTGTAGATTTCTACTTGAACTTGGGGAGGAAAGTGCCCTCTCTGAGTTGCTAAGGGAAGAGGATTAGAGCCTGAAGCTGCTGGTGGTCATCTTGCCTACGGCACCCCACGGACCTCCATACAGAGGAAAGCCGGTCAGAACTGAGCAGGACTGAGCGAGACGGAGCCGCAGCAGCAGCATCGGAGTCTGACCTCATCAAGCCCATGCCTAGGTGACCCGTTCTCTCAGATCCTAGAAATAGGAACAATACATCTCTTTCCTGTGAAACTTTTTTAAAATTACCGGGGAAGGGACCAGGAAGGAAACAGGCTTTCCTATGACACGGTCACAGTTTCCCCTGCCTGAAGCAGCTGCTGACCTCTGCTAGGTGCTCCTTCACTGGCCTTTGTGATGTTCTCTCACCTGCCTTCATCTCCCAGGTGACACCTGGCAGCTAATTGCCACAGTGAGTCAATGTGCTGACAACACCCAACAGACAGAAGCAGCATTGTGTCATTTACTCCCAAGGTCCCATGGAGTGAAATGAAGGACGACTAAGTCCCCAGGTAGTTCAGCACCTTTTGAGGACAAAAAAGAATGTATGTGCAATACGGGCAGAAGAAACCATTATTAGTAAACATCAGAATAAAACGAGAAACACAACTAGAGAAGGCTCTGACTGAAGCCTGTGGCTGTGAAAATGCATTTGAGCTGCCCTGAGCCCTGGCCGGGTAGCTCAGTTGTTTGGA
This sequence comes from Myotis davidii, assembly GCF_000327345.1. Classification (NCBI taxonomy): domain Eukaryota; kingdom Metazoa; phylum Chordata; class Mammalia; order Chiroptera; family Vespertilionidae; genus Myotis; species Myotis davidii. The sequence continues at coordinate 1,523,298 of NW_006284245.1, forward strand.
GCATTGTCCTGATGCACCAAAGTTGTGGGTTTAATCGTCGTTCACGGTACATACAGGGATCAACTAATGACATGGACAACAGTGGGTGATGGCAGGAGGAGGGGTGGGGGAGGTGAAAGAGGGCTTAGAGGGAATAAATGGTGTTAGAAAAAATAAAATTAGAAAAATAAAAACAATTTATAAAAATGTCTAATAAAAAAGGAATCAGCCAATGAATGCATGAATAAGTGGAACAACAAATCGATATTTTTTTCTCTCAAAACAATTTTAAAAAGATTGCTGATGTGAGCTTTGAAGTAAAGGGTGCCTACTTTTGAGGAGAAGCATCACAGTGTAGACTTACAGACAGTCCTAGGACCTGTGTCTTCAGGGAAATGAAGGCCGGTCACAGTCATTCATTTAATTCATACAACAAATGTATATTGAGCCCCTATTATGTGCTGGCAATGTTCCAACAGACCTTGGCTTCATGAAGCTTATATGCTAGTGGGAAAGTCAGGACATAAATAAGGTAAAGGTGCAATATACTACACATATGTTAGAAGCTGATATGCACCATGGACGAGTTGGGGAAATTATTGCAATTTTAGAAACAATGACCAAGGAAGGCCTCACTAGGATGGTGACATTTTAGCAAAATGAAGGTGAGCGTGTAAATCGTGTGAATATTAGCAGAGAAAACACTTCAAGCAAAGGAACAGCAAGTGCAAACATCAGAGGTGGGAAAATACCCCTTAAGACAAGCTCTAGGAATGTCTCATGACTGAAAATAAGTAGATCCCCAAACAGCAAATTACCTCAAGCTCACACACACACAATTCTATGTGTAATTTTTTTAAAACACATTTTATTGATTTTTTACAGAGAGGAAAGGAAAGGGATAGAGAGTTAGAAACATCGATGAGAGGAAAACATCAATCAGCTGCCTCCTGCACACCCACTACTGGGGATATGCCCGCAACCAAGGTACATGCCCTTGACCGGAATCAAACCTGGGACCCTTCAGTCCGCAGGCGGAGACTCTATCCACTGAGTCAAACCGGTTAGGGCTCTATGTGTAATTTAATTGGGAAGCCTAAACAGTATTGAAACCACCACACACACAGAGGAACTCACACCCATAAAAGACTCATCTGGAGATGGTAGATGTGTATTTGTTTTCATCCATAGACAATGAAAAGCTCTACACATATCAATGGCAAACTTCATAGGAAAAGTGAGGACAAAGGATAATGTAAGACATGCGCTTACGTTACTAACCTCGTTATAGGTTACCTGGCAATTCGAAGCAGCATTAAAGAAGACACATCTTCTGAGGCTTCGTGCATCTTCATCCACACCCTGTACAGACATCCCTGTGGGACTTCCATTTCCAGCGCTATGTCCTACATGTGCACAGTGACAATAGTACACAGCACCAAGAAATACTAAATAACATGTTTTTTAAAAAAATCTATAAATCCACAGTTGAGCTGGCAGTTGGGAAAACAGTTTGAGTCCAGAATGTGAAAGCAATTGCACAGGTACTAGCTAGCACTGGAGACAATATTTGCCCTGGGGACATCTGATGATTCTTGCCAGCCTGGAGCCTGAATTTCTACAGTGATGTGAGAACAGCAGACCGAGTAACAGCTTGGGGCAAAGGTGAGACCCCACATTAAGTTAAGATTGCTGAAAGGTGACCTGTCAGTGAGTGGATCAGAGACCCCACCCCATGGAGACTCATTGGTTTTGGCCTTCATTGTGAGGCTAATGACAAGAAGAAAAGGAAAAAAAAGATTCCCCTCTGAAAATCTTTAGCTGCAATATTACAATCTTGTTCCGTGTGTGGCCCCCCTAAAAAATCCACTGTAAAAATTGCTCAGAAGTGACCCTAGATTGTTGTGCTCTTTCAATGCCCTTAAGAAGCAAGGAGGAATCTGGAGGAGGAGGAATTGGTTTTCAATTGCAAATCTCAAAGAAATGGCACATTATAAAGTTCAAAGGGATCTAACATCACAATCAAAAAAGCAAACACACACAATTAATACTGGGAGCAAGAGCCTGGAGGAAAATCAAACTATAGGATCAGACCTGCAAGACCAGTTATTGGCTTAAGCATATTTAATATGCTCACAGAAATACAAGGGGCAATTCAAAGTTTGATAGGGAAGCAACTAATACATTTGGTCAAGCGACTTGAAAGAGAACCAACTAGAGCATTTAAAAATATAATCATTGATGTTTATAGTTCCACAGGTCAGTAGTTCAGAAAATAGAGGTAGAATTTCTGGGCTAGAAAATATTTCCAAAGAAATTGTTCAGAAATACAAAAATCTATAAAATATGACCAAAAGATTAAAGGCAGAAGAGAGAGACGGCCCAACCCATGTCTGATCAGATTTCAAGATGGGAAAATGAATTATAACTACATGCGGAGAAAGTGGGGTGGAGGGGTGCTGTTTACAGTTTTCTACTTGTGCCCCAACCCTCTGGTTAGAGAGCGGCTCATTCTGGGTGAGACAGACACACATTCAGAAGAAAACTTGAGGCGTTTCCACTGGACTGGTAAGGTTATTTTATAAAAATAGATCACTGTTGAGGAGGAAAAATGGCGGAGGTATAAACGGACGTGTCCTGCGCTTGTCCTGGAGCAGATAAAGGTGAGCAGCTGAAACGGGTAACATACAGCCCGAATAGGCCGAGGATTTTCAACTGAGAGACTGTCTGCAGCTAGGAAAGACCGAGAACCCCCAGGAAAAAAAGGACGGTTGGAGACTGCGGCTGAAACCTCTCTCGGTGCGCCAGCTAAGCCGCGG
>NW_006284245.1:1526196-1526472 GCF_000327345.1 Myotis davidii
TTAGTTCGGTGCCTTGTTGTGTTGTATTTTGTGCCTTTGAATCAGTGCAGCAGAGAGAGAACTACATAACCAAACACCTTGAGAAGAGAAATCATGGTGAAACAAAGAACCAACCCAAATATGAAAGAAAAACAGGCATCATATCAGAAAAGAGTGAACGAAATGGAGGCAATGGAGGCAAGAAACCTGTCAGAGAAAGAATTCAGAGAAATGGCCATAAGGTGGATGAAAAGAATGGAAGACCAATTCAACAATATGTGTAGAAACCAAGAGAGG
>NW_006284245.1:1530392-1551311 GCF_000327345.1 Myotis davidii
TGCTTTGCTCTGCTTTTTAAATGATATATATAACTAAATTATTGAACAATAACTCAGTACTACCCCCACCCTTCTTGCTTACACTTAGAGGAAGGACCTTGCATGCCATATGAGTATCCACAGTGGGCACCTATGATGGGCTAGAGACCTTGAATCCCAGGAGGAATTTGAGACCAGTACTTTTGGGCTTTCTATTCTGTTGTTCAAGGGCTCATATGTAGAAACTTGAATGATCTTCTTGCAAATTTAAATATATATTTCTCAAAGGACATGAGCTTGGATAGAAGTGGAAGCAAGGGAAACTGTCATTTGCAAGGACACAGAAAAACAAAATCAAACTCTGTAAAGAGAACAAAAATGAAATGGATTTACCCGAGATCATCTCCTTGGATACCACCAGTTCAGTTAGAGCCAAATTTCCAATGATGACTTCAAAGCACCAGATCATGTAATCTGTTATACAAGGATATAGAACACAAACAAACCCAAAATTAAAATGCTGAGCCTGCCACCTGAGGTCCTTTGGGTTTCCATTATCTCCATCAATTACCCTAACCTTCAACCAAAGTGGACTCCTCAAATTAGTCAAACAGATTCTGTACCATACTGCTTCTCTGCTGTTATTCAAACTCTTCTTTCCAACTGGAATTCCTGCATTCTCATTTACCATTTATTTACTCAGGAACTCAGGACATATATACTTGTTGCTTGATCTGTGCCAATATCTGTGCCTGTCTCAATTCTATAGCAGCTTCAAGAGTGAGAAATCAATGGGGGGGGGCTGAGGACACATTTGTAATACCTTAATAATAATAAAAAAAAGGAAAAAAAAATAGATCACTGTTGTCAAATCTTCATTCTTTTCTACTATTATTGCGGCCGTGAAAACTGTAGTTGCTCATTATATACACACTTTTATGTCTAATATATTTCACACCAGACATTTAAAAACACATGCACATAGAACTGGTGGGAAACGCTCTGCTGAAAAGCATGAAGGGAGTTTCTGGAAGCTACAGGCGCCCGGAGGTCAGGCTCACATCCATCCAGATGGCTGGTTCTCCTGCCTGCGCGCACCTCAGCTCAGCCTCCGCTTGTCACTCTCGTCGCGTGAGACCTGTGTAATATGGGGCCATTTTTTAACGAGTTTTGCTGACAGAATGTCAGGATCAACAACTGAATGATTTTTAATGACTCTAAGCTATTTCTCAGATTGGTCATGACATTTCATGAATATTCCAAGTAATTCTGACAAAGGGCCAAGTATTGTCTTTATATTACAATGTGCACCTAGACAGGAAGACTAGAAACCACACTGAAAAGCCAGATTATGCAAATGTAGGCACCTTCAGGAGTTCCAGAAAAGACTTCCTTAAAAAAAGTAAACTGGGGGATGCGGGGTGTCAAGCAGGGAAAAAGGAGACATATGTAAAACTTTAGACAATAAATAAATTTTTTAAAAAAAGTAAACGGGGTGATGTTTGGAGAGCATTAGAACTAAGGTGGACCCGAATGACGGAGGTCAGAGACCATGAGTACACTTCAGAGCATAAGCAGGAGTTTGGTGGGGGCAGGGGGAGAAGGAAATAATTATTAATATGTGTAAGGAAGTTCCAGTTTTAAAAACATTTTGATCCTCTAGTCTTTGCACAATTGGTATCTGTTTAGTCTTATTTTACAGAAAAGAAGATACGTATTAGAATATATTGAAATATTCCAGCTGTTCAGTAGAACGTGTATTCCTCAGTGCTTACCAGCACTAGCATGAGGAAGAGAGACTTGCTGAACTACAAAGGGCTGGCTTTCAAGCATGAAACATTTAGTATCCTATTTTTAGGCACACATTTTTTTGCCCTAATTTCTATGTATAGTTGAGAAATATACTTTAATTATCTCTGTCCTCCTTTATTCTCAGCCCCATACTACTCGGTGGTATGAAATTAATGATGAGATGAAAGCTGATAAAGCCAGTGGTCCCACAGGCTGAAATCAAACTCAAGATGCTGAACTAGTTTGGCAAATAAAACAACAATGTGAATGTTTAGAGAATTTGCGTTTCTTTTATTTCTAAGATTAGAAAAAATGAATTTCTGTTATGGCAGTACCAAAACATAGAACTATATGAAGATAACAGTGTCAAGCTGACACAAGAAGTGTTGCAATTCTATGGGAGACAATAAATAAGATGTCATATTTTGTTATTACATTTAGTGAGGTAACACTGCTTACTAAAAATTAAATTAAGTTAATAAATAAGAAAGACATCTTGTTTCCCCTGTGTGGCAGACCACAGTGGGCTGTGGGCTGGGAAGATGTGCTCTTTTATACAAAATCTTCTAGGCTAGCTAGCCCAAGAGTAAGCATCATTTTTAAATCCTCACCTGAGGATATGTTTATTGACTTTAGGAAGAGGGGAAGGGGAAGGGAGGAAGGGGAGGAGGGAAGGAGGGTGGAAGAGAGAGAAAGAGAGAGAGAGAGAGAGAGAGAGAGAGAGAGAGAGAGAAACATTGGTCAGTTTCCTCCCAAATGCACCATGACTAGGAATCAAATTGGAAAGGTATGTGCCCTGACCAGGAATTGAACCCACAAACTTTTTGGTGTACAGGATGCTGCTCCAATCAACTGAACCACCCAGCCAGGGCCATAGCATCATTTTAAACCAAGTTTATAATTTCTCTTGCTTTCCAAAAAAAAATAAATAACATAGCCATGAATAATATAATTTCCTGTGACTCTAATGGTAAGATAAAGTCTCAGGAAAAAGAAAAAATTTTAACCTCAACAAATCTGAGTCTTTCTGAAAATAATGAGCACTGCAATCAGTAGCCTAAATGAAAACAGTTTGTTCACCTTAACTCTGTTGCCAGCAGTAAAATCCCGGAAATGATGTTCATTCCAATGACTGAATGTATCAGTTCCCCTGGCTCTGCAGCATAGAAGCGTGAGGAGTAACAGACCTCGGGAATATGTAAAGCCGAGACTAATATTAAATGAGCTGCAGAGGATGAGAGAACGTGCTGCTCAGCTCTCTGCTAATGCAAACCATGAGCCAAGAAGGGGACATGAATCAAACCAATGGTGACTCAGTACCAACAGGGCTTTTAAAATGTCAAAATAGAAGTAGACTTCAACAGCAACGCATAAAGCGTGTGCTGCAAATTAATGGCGCCTCCTGGCCGCACGCAAAGGTGAGATTAACGTTGTTCATCAGCCAACTCCAGGTGGCGAATCACTAGTGACAATTTCCCTCCCCCTTTCAAGTACGAACGGAGGTCTTTGGGGTTAGCTGATGCATAATGGGGGTCAAAGGTTTAACACACACAATTTGGATATGCAGACAAAGTGTAATTTTGGAGGGTTCTGTTTAGAGTTTTCTACTTGTACCCCAATTCCCTGGTTAGGGAAAAATTTTTTTCAACAAATCTCCAACCCAGTTAAACTTAGTCTGATCTGATAACTTACATAGTCCCTTCAGACAATGTTCCCTCTAGAGTGGGGAGGGAAACTCAGTGTCTAAGATTTCCTCCACCTCCCCTCCTCAGCTTGGAAAGAAGGCGGCAGGTGTACTAGTGGGGAGAGAAGGAGAGGAGTGTGAAATGGAGACACATGGTGACCTTGAGCATGGTATTCTGGTCTCCTAGGACTATGTGATCATGGTGTCCATCTGCCTGCTGCCTGACTCGGTATTCATGGCTGGGGTGTGTAACCGGTGTCACTCTCTCAATCTGGCCACAGCTCAGTTCACTCCCTGGTCAGTCCAGTCTGACCTTGGCACCTGCCAGAGGTATAAAACCCAGAGGATCCCCCACTAGAGAGGTAGCTTTCCATCCATGGTGGCCACTGGGGAGTGAGAAAGCAAGACTGCTTTTGAAAAAGAACCTCTGACAAAATGCCTCTAACCTTTGGGTGCTGTCACTACACTCTTGTCTTGTTATTCTTCCTTCTGATTTGTTTGGGGTTTCCATCTCCCCAACTGAGGCGAAGAAGGAGCTTTTGGCTTCCTCATGTCACTCTCTATTCTGACCTTACCAGCACTACAAAGTGGTTTGGGAGCTGTCCAAGGTCAGGTGCATCGGAGCTAAAAACTGAAGTGAAAAGACTCAAAGGGGTTGAGAAAGGAGTCACCTCACTGTTTCTTGTTCTCAAATCCAGGAGATTGATTTTTCCATAGAAATTTTCTCACCGTGAATGGCCCACAAGTCATCGGGATCATCTGAACAAGAACAACGAGAGAAAGGAAACAAAGTGAGCAGGAGCCAGCCTTCCCTCTCACAGGTGGCAGCTGGCAAGGTCATATTTAGTCATTTTTATCAACTGGAAGCCCTTCTTGCATTTGGACAAAAGCCCTGGTTAGTAATTTTCCACTTGAAAGCATGAGAAACAATGCCTTCAAACTAAATAAGTCATGAGATATACTATGTAAGATACTCTCAAAAAATACAGGAGTTACTAGAAATATGTCTATTCGAAGAAGTCATTTATGTATGCAATTATGCACATTAGCTGATGAAGTCACAGGCAGTGAGGCTGGTCAATATGCAAATGCTATTTCACTGGCTCATTCAGATAAAATTGATCAAGTGAGAGTAAGCATCCCAGAGGAAATGCTTCTCTTATTTCCAGAACACACAGCAAACATCTCCAGCTGCAAATGTGTGAAATAGTCTCAACGTTGATTGCAACTCATTGCTCCTAAAATTTAGACTCATTTTCTTTGGATTTTGTTTCTTAGGGTGGAATTTTTTATAGTTACTATATCTTATTACAAGCTAGGTAAAACACATTTACTTTTGTGTTTTTATTAACACTCTTGGTTCCACTGGGAACAGGGGCTTATGCATTTTTATCATCCCCCTGAGACTCTTACAAATATTTGTAGAAATGACTGATGGATGAGTGGGTATGTGGATCTTGTCTGATAACCTGGGCCAATTTGGGTCATTGTCCGTCTTCTGCTGCTCTCTTCTTTACCTTCCCAAACTTCTGGACCGAGTCAAGTCCCCTCACTACGTGTCCCCAAACTTCCTCTATGTTGCTCTGATTGCCTTTGGATGTCTGCCTTCCCCACAAGATTTTAAGTTTGCTGAGATGACCACCATCTCTCTTGTTTACCACGGTGGCTCCAAGGCCTAGCTCATACAGGTGATCATTAAAATATTTTTAAAACAATGAGTGACTGAGTTGATTTTGTAAAGCCGACCTTTTTCAATGACCTTGGTTTTGGCCACTCCACAATAAATTTTGCTCCTGAAAACCTTACTGACCTGGTATTTCTGCTCTATTTAAGATAAAACACTCATGTACTTGATCCAACATTTGCAAATATCAAAGGACTGAATGTGTCATCATTTTATGACATATTTCATAAGAATCAGACATACACATGCACATACACACACACAAGGCTGATGAAAGGATAGTTTATAAAACTGCCTCCCAGTTGCATCCTAGAGATGAACCATGTTTACAGATCCTATGAATATGTAGGTTGGAGACACCTGAGAAACACTACTAGAATCTAAAGCATCAGAGACAGTAAACAAAATTCAGTCTTGCTGACTAGTGGAGAAGAGAACGAAACTTTTCAGAAAGATTTTTTTTAATTTAGTGTTTTCTGGTTACTCTAGAATTGAGTAAAACGAATCTGAATATACCTCAGTTTTCCCAAACTCCATGCTTTTACTGGAGAAAACCAAATAGCATTAAACAGTTGAATCATACATCCAACTTCCCTTTACCTCATTCCCTGTCTGCTGTCAGTCAAGGTCCAACCAGGAAGACAAAAGACAGCACAAGGTATTTAAAACATAAGGATGTAGTGCAGGGAATGGTGGCACACGTGCTAGAATTGGAAGAGGGAGTCTTACTAGAGCCCAGGGGGCGGGCACGTGATGGGAAGTGGGACCAGGAGGGAGACTCGGCCACCACCAAAGAACCCACCTACAGCTGAGATGGGTGAGGAGACACCCCCTCCCACCCTCTATGAAGAGCAGGGGTTACTGGAGTCAGCCCCCCTGTAACACAGAGGAGAAGGGTGCCAAGGACCCCCAGCGCACTCACCTACCAGCCGACTGCTGCTCTCCCTGCCCAGGCCATTTGGGGTCATGAAGCTGATGTCTGACTATCCTGATTTCTCACCAGACATTAACAAATTCACATTTTGATGTAAATATTTTACTGTTGCTAAGAAATCTCTTGTAAAGCTTTTGTTCTTAAGTTTTGCTATGTAGCATTCATTTCACATTTAAAGTATCTGTTTCAAATGATAACACTAACCTGCAAAAGACATGCTATAAAAATCTATTCAGTTTTAAAGATTATTCATAATAGATAAGAGCCGAGAAATTTGGTATTATGTGTGACTTGCTTCTTCAAAGTGGGAAGTGGGGACAGTGAGGTTTAAGGGGACAGGTGAAGGAGACGCAGACAGTTCAAAGGCACAGACTGCTCCAAAGCTTTCTGACACCAGTGGTAACCCTTCTGGAAAACAAAAATCTGTTTTAAAGCATGCCTGAAGTCACCATTATCCAAAAGGCCTCCTGGGAATTTAAATCGCTTAATTATTCAGAAAGGATATCTTGGACTATACAGTCTGCACATGAAATATTCATTTGGATTGATGAGCTCAGTCACTCCACACAGAGCCCTGACTTGCTTGTGGCCATAGTCCTGGGGTCTGTGACTCATCAGACGCTTCAAGCCATAAGTGCCTGTCCTGGCCATCAGTATTAGGGTGCGGTCTACTCTACCTGTGGGAAACCTTGGCACGACGGGGTGGAGAGATTGAGGTGATCAGATGTCTGTTTAGTGCTTTGTCCTTCCTCCTACAGCAGATCCTTCCAATCCAGGAGCCATTTTCTTTTCAAAACATCAGAGAGATTGTGTTGTCATTAAAACCACAAGGAAGCCCCTGAGCTGTGCCTAGTCCTGACGCTGCCAGCTAAGCTCAGCCTTGGAGAGTTCAGTTCTGCACCCCTCCCACCCATTAAGGAGCCTCTGGCAATTTTCATGTGATGAGGAACAGCCAAACTGCCACTGGGGAAATTACATCCTTACTCCCTCCACCCCTGCTCACCTATAGCTTTAAAGGCCTTAGATCTTTTCTGCTCTTCCTGCTTTAAAAAGGTAAATTGAATCATGCATTATGCACCACTAAGCAGTCACTACACTCCGTCCCAGCAGGGCAGACTGCAGGGAGAGAGTCTCATTAATTCGGCCCAGACCTCAGACATGCCTGTCCCTGACTCAACAAGACCGTCCTGGGCTTTCCACCCAATCAGCCTGACCACTCCTCAGTAGGGAAGATGTTCCAGGGTCAACTCCCAAAAGGCTGAGTCCAGCTGCTGCTCACAGAAGGATTCATGAAGGAAGAGCAGTGATGAGCCGCGGTCACCTCGGCAGCGTGACCTCTGACCTGGAAGGGCACAGGCTCTCAATGGGTCCAGGACCACCCAGCAGGGCTCCCGCTTCCCTGAGCTCGCCCTGGTGATGAGTATCACCTGTAGAAGACCAGCGAAGGCGGAATCATTCCATCAACTCCCTTTGTTTTTAATTTTTAAAGGTCTGTTCTTTTTAAAAATTATTTTATTTATTAATGAAAGAGAAACATTGATTTATTGTTCCACTTATTTATGCATTCACTGGTTGATTCTTGTATGTACCCTGACCAGGGATCAAACCCAAAACCTTGCATTACAGGGATGATACTCTAACCAACTGAGCTATCTGGCCAGGGCTAAAAAGTTGTTCCTACTTTTGTTTTTACGGATTTTAGAAAGAGAAAGGGAGAGGGAGATGGTTAACGTGTGTGTGTGTGCGTGTGTGTGTTTATTGATTTTTAGAGAGAGATAGAGAGAGAGAGAGAGAGAGAAACATCGATCAGCTGCCTCCTGCACACCCCTTACCGGGGATTGAGCCCACAACCTGGGCATGTGCCCTGACTGGGAATGGTACACGGAAAGATGATCAACCAATTAAGCCACACTGGCCAGAGCCACCAACTCCCTTTTCATACAGGATTGTCTCTCAAATGTCCAAACATGCCAATCTAGAATCCTGGCAGCCTGCCATCATGTCACCTTAGAATGGTTTCACCAGAAGAAACTCACCCCTTCAAGTCCATTCCTAGCCATTTTCTTGGCCTCACAAAGTCGTCACACTTCATCACACTCACAAAGTCATCATTTAATGTTCAAATGAACGAATTAACTATTCCAGACAAAAGAGCACAGAAGGAACTGCATTGCAGAGGTGTCTCAAGTGCTCCCCTGCCCTACAGTTCAGATGAACTGTTTGTAAACTGCTTTTCAAAATGATTTGCTTACCTTTGAAGCAGAAACGTAATGAGGTTTAGCTTTTTCATCTTTGTTAATTTATTTTTTTTTATTGTTGACAGTATTACAGATGTCCCTCACTTCCCTCCCCTGTGGCCCCCTCCACCCAGCCCCTGCCCTGCCCCAGCCCATTGTCCATGGGCTATGCATATATGCATATATGTTCTTTGGTTGATCTCTTCCTGCGCCCCTCCCCTCTGTTATTCATCAGTCTGTTCCATGCATCCATGCCTCTGGACCTATTTTGTATGTCAGTTCATTTTGTTCATTGATTCCACATATGAGTGAGATCATGTGATCCTTGTCCTTCTCTGACTGGCTTATTTCACTTAGCATGATGCTCTCCAGGTCCCTCCATGCTGTCGCAAAGGTAAGAGATTTTTTTTTTATAGCTGAGTGTAAATGTCCCACAGCTTTTTATCCACTCGTCTACTGTCGGGTTCTTAAGCTGTTTCTAGATCTTAGCTATTGTAAATTGTGTAGCTATGAACATAGCGTGCATCTATTCCTTCTGATTGGTGTTTCAGGATTCTTAGGATATATTCCCGAAGTGGGGTAGCTGGGTCATCAGGCAGCTCCAGTTTTTATTTTTTTAGGAACCTCCGCACTGTTTTCCACAGAGGCTGCACCACTCTGCATTCCCACCAGCAAGGCACGAGGGTTCCCTTTTCTCCACATCTTCGCCAGCACTTGTTGTTGTTGGCTTTTCCATCTTAACAGTCTTTATGAAGCCAAAACATCATACTATAGAATGAACTAGTTGGTTATTCAACTACTTATGTACCGGCACAAAACTTCTAGATTTCCCCCAAACATCCGTATTTCTGTTATCCTAGTGAGGAAAGAAACCTTTTAAATGGTTAATTTTCACTTCTTCAGCAGCTTCCGGACAATGTGGCACAGTCACGTAAAGTGCTCAGGGTTCCAGAGCACCTTCCAGCAGGGGGCGCACCCGGGGCTGGCTGCTCTCAGGGCCCCGTCTGTCGCAGTGATGGCTCTCCTCCACTCATCCCCAACGCGCTCACCTGTGAGGCTGAGGTACCGTGTTTGAAACAATCTGTTGGATACAGGAGCTCCTTTTGAAAACAGCATTTGTCCTCATTTCAATTTAAATAAAAAGGATCCAAAGGTGGAAGTGGTTTTCTCCCTATTCTTTGAGAATCCATTATGCTGGGCTACAAAATGATGAATGAACGGGATGCGAAGGAATGTGTTTCCTATGAGGGAGAAAGACAGAGCTGGGCTAGGCCAGTGGTTGGCAAACTCATTAGTCAACAGAGCCAAATATCAACAGTACAACAATTGAAATTTCTTTTGAGAGCCAAATTTTTTAAACTTAAATTATATAGGTAGGTACATTGTTATTACCTTAATTAGGGTACTCCTAAGGCTTAGGAAGAGCCACACTCGAGGGGCCAAAGAGCCCCATGTGGCTCGCGAGCCGCAGTTTGCCCACCATGGGGTTAGGCACAAACAGGCTCAAAGAGGGACAGGGGTGGGGGTGGGGATGCAATTGCACTTTTGTTCCCGCTTTGCACACAAATGACTGTGAAAGGAGAGGTTTTCAGTTAGAAATTCAAGCCACATCCACCTTCGGTGACATCAGACGTGGCATCCACATCACACATCACACCAAGAAAGTGGGGGAGAGAATATGAAGCGAAAATGACCTGACAGAGTCAGGGAGATTGGATTATTCATCTTCTTTTTGAAAACGTGTCGTTGTGCTAAAGCACACAGAGCCCTTCACACTGAGGTGATCAATGGACCTTATACTAGAATAAAAACGAAAATAACTCCCTTTACACAATCGTCTTAATGTTTTTTTAACAAAGAAATGATATTTTTTAAATTAATAATTCTAACTTCTTTAACAATTTAGGCACTAATACACCTAAGAATAACTGCCCTGTCAGCTTTTGAATACAGACGTGGAAATCAACATGGTTTCTAATAACAGACTGAGAATCTCAGTGAAAACACAGGGACTAGACTGCATACGAATGCGAATGCACGAATCTCCACGCGTCTGCCTGTGAAACGCAGAAGCCGGGGGATCATCTGTGTGGCTGGCAGTCCTCCCACTGGTGACCCATCAGCGCCTTCCGCATCCTGGGAAAGTAATGAAGCTGTAAGTCCAACTCTTCCTTCCTGCTCCTCCAAGAACTGGAGGTGCCAAGGACTTGGAGTCCATTCCCAAAGGCCTTCGAGCCTGGGCCCTGGGTGGCGGCTGCTTCCGCTCAGGAGCAAGGCAGAGGTGGGTGTGTCACAGAGGAAGCAGCCCGTGAACCCTGCTCCTGGGCAGGTGTTCTTGTCCTGGGCCACTGACCCCAGTGCCGGGGACCCGCAACACAGGCTCCTCCGGTCTCTCGGCCCCTCCTCTCCCGCCAAGGGACTCAGAGGCAGCAGAGACCTGAATGGACCAGTCCTGACTATGAGGCCTCATTTCCTCTATGAAAACAAAACGTGTCCAGGCCACAGCTGCTGAAGAAGTGAAAAGAGCGAAGCCATTTTGCTTAGATTGTCCTCACCGCTGAGATAAAACACAACTACATAGTTCCAGCTCCTGAGTAGGAAGAGGGACAAGGAAAAAGACCCCATCAGGTTTCTAGTGGATGAAGGAGGGAAAGCATCCTGGGTACGCCATGGGTAATGCGTGGGGTGGGGGTGGGGGGTCATTAATGCAGACTGTAAAAAGGAATTAAACCTGCAAAGAGAAGAATCTATTCAGCATTACCATTTAACTGCCAGCATGTCTATTTTCAATTACAATTCCATTGTTTCAGGGCACACACGCATTAAGGTTTCCTAATCACTAAAACCCTCCCAGGTAATCGATGCTCAACAAATTCGATTTGCATTTTTATTGTTCTTTTCCTCATTGAAAGGAAAACAAGCACTCTTGGTATTGACGTGAGAAATAGCAGCATGGCCCCCAGGCAGGTTCTGGCAGAGGCTTTTGTGGAAGAGCACCTGTGTCTGCTCACACCAGTCACACAGGCACGTGTGGCCACGTGTTCAGACCACAGGTTCTAGCTTACAGCTATAGCTGTTGGCTAATTGTGCTGGGAAGGCTCTGCCCGTGCTCACACCAATGTAGCACAGGGAGTAAGAGGCCTTGTGTGTGCTCACACCAATGGAGCGCAGGGAGTAAGAGGCAAACACTGTAACTGCCCCATACACCAATGTGGCGCAGGGAGTAAGGGGCTGAGTGGAATAAGCCAGTCAGAGAGAGACAAATATCACATGATCTCACTCATATGTGGAATCTAATGACAAACAAAATGGGTCCAGAGGCATGGATGCATGGACCAGACTGACAGATCTCTGAGGGAAGGCGGTTTCGGGGACTAGAGGAGATTAACCAAAGAACATGCATGCATATATGCATAGGCTCTGGTCACAGACAGTGTGGGGAAGGCCTGGGGTGGGGCTGGAGCTGGGTGGAGGGGGGACATGGGAGGAAAATAGGGGACACCTGTAATAATATCACCAATTAAAAAATAAACTTTGGGAAAAAAAAAACCACAGGCTTTGGAGTCGGATTAACCTGTTTTCAAACTTCAACTCCACTACTAACTAGCCCCCCCCTTGGGAGATTGAGGGCCTCCTGTGACTTTTGTAAAATGGGACCATAGGAATGAAGGACAAAATATGTGAAGAGTGTTCGGATGGTAGGGCAACACAAGCCTCACGGACCACTTGTAAGCTTCCAGCCACAGGAGAACAAAGACCAGGAAACACTCGCTGGACGCCAGGAGCCAGACCACACAGAGAAGTGGAAATTCCTGAAGACGCCCGACCACACACCTGAGTTCCATCCAGACCCCAGGCCCAGCTCAGCCCCCGACCCATTGAGGACAAGGACTTCCCGCCAGTGACTGGGATGAACCTCCAGCCACTTGTAAGCTTCCAGCCACAAGAGAACAAAGACCAGGAAACACTCGCTGGACGCCAGGAGTCAGACCACACAGAGGAGTGGAAATTCCTGAAGACACCCGACCACACACCTGAGTTCCATCCAGACCCCAGGCCCAGCTCAGCCCCCGACCCATTGAGGACAAGGACTTCCCGCCAGTGACTGGGATGAACCTCCAGCTCCTGGGAGCTGCCACCATCATCCCCATGTCCCCTGGGCTCGGGGCTGGGCAGCCCTGCTTTTTGGATATCCCATCCCCCATGCCCTTTCCGTAAATAAATTCATTTTTCTTAAATCACCATCTGACATGGCTATTACCCGCCCATGTTAACCTTTCAAAGTGTTTAACACAGCAACTGGCAGGTAAGCAGTCCACGGTATTGTTGCTATTGCCACTTTGATTCTTGTTGCTACGGAGACTTGGAAAGGGAAACGATCAGAGATTTCAGCTACGGAAGCTGGTCCCAGACAATGAAGACTGATTGGCACCCATCGCTCAATATTCAGGCTTCAGCAGGCTTCTTTTTCTGCTGTTCTCTGATTGCACTATCCATTCTGCTCTTGGTCCTTCTGATACCGTTATAATACCCTGGTTATTATTTAACAGAAAAGAAGTGAAGCAGGGACACCACATAATATAGACATGCCATTGATGCAGCTTTGGGGAAAGGCTGCATTTAACATCCTCCAAGTCTGTGCCCGCTGGTTGCTGGAGGGAGGGACTGGACAGAGGCAGCTTAGATTCATGCCCAAATAGGTCTGAGTGGCAGGGAAAGCGCTTGCGGATCAATCACGCTGGAAACAGGTAATCAGCCAGGATGGGGCATGGCCACTGCAATGGAGAAATCTAAATATATAAGCTTCTAGACAAAGGAGCTACTCTCTCTCTCTCTGCTCCAGAGCCCGGCTCCAGGCCTGCCACAGGGCCTGTTAGCTCCAGGCGTGGACTGGCGGGCTTTCCGGGCCTGAACTCTGAGCCACGCCCAGCTGAGACTGAGGGGAGCTCTGGGCGCTGGCTTTGTTTCTGGCTCTGCGGGACTCCCAGCTGCCCCTCCCCCAGAACTGGCTGAAGGGCAGGGGACTTTGGCGCCTGAGAGATGTAACTTCATACAAGTAAAGCCTGTTTCCACAGCCCACCTCCGTGGGAGCTTCTGAAAGTGCTTCTTTCCGCAGCGACCCAAGGACCACCTGCCCACTTGTGTCTGGGAGAGCTGGTCCATTCATTCCCCAGCACCCTCCCCGGCTCTGGTGTGTGGCTTGAGGCACTGATCCGCAGAGACTGGGTCACTGAGCTCCCCTGACCCGGGCACTGGGAGGTGCCCCCTGCTCTGGGGCCATAGGTCTGATAGAGGTCACATTCCTCTGCAGCCACTGCAGGAGGCCCCTGGCCCAGGCTCCAGCCCTCCCTGGGCTCCGTTAGCAACCCTGCTTCCTCCCCCTGTCCCTTCAGGCCTAGAGGTCAGCTTCCTGTCTGGTTAGTACCTGAACATCCCTCATTAATTTGCTTGTCCATTCATTGTAAATAGTCCTTTCATTAAATTCTCATAGAATTTACTCTAATATGCCTCAGTTTCCCGTTGGGACCATGAGCGACATGGCCATTTTGCTCAGCATATTCCCCTGGAGCCAACCAGATTAGTATTCATCTTAAAATTTTTCATTGAGGCCTTACTGCATAGTAAGCACCGGGTTAAGTGCAAAGTGTAAGAAAAAATAACATCCCTGCACCTTTAAATGTGTGTGTGTGTGTGTGTGCCATAGTTTTTCTCTTCAAAGACTGGCTTCACAAGGAGCTAGATCTACCTACAACACACAAATTATAATTCAGTGTAATAAGTGTTGCATTTGTGTGTGCAACGTCCTGTGGAGACATGAAGACATGTGGAGGGGTGGAACGCAAGCAGGAAGGGGAGTGAAGAATAAATAGGAAAATCTTTAGCTGGACCTCAAATAAGAAGAGACATTTAAGGGGCAGAATTATGATAAAGTGGCATTCCAGGCATAAAAGAGAACATTTAAAAGTCACGGTGCCCTATCGACAAAGGGCATGTTTATTGAACAGAAACGTCATCTGGGTGAGGGGAAGCAGAGGGTGGTGGCCAGCATGAGGGACAGTGAAGTAGCTGGACATGGGCCAGGTTGTGAAGGACAGTATTGGACTTTGTGCAGAAGGCTTTGAGCTGAGGAAGGATTTGATCCCAACTGCAATTTAGACTCATATTTCTGCAGCAAAAGCAGCAAAACTATGGTGACCAGCTCAACAGATTATAATAACACAGAGGAAAGACAAGAGTCTAAACCAGGGCAGTGGCCACCGGCATTAAAAAGCAGAGGATGCACCGGACAAATATTTCAGACAGATTAGCAAGGCTTCAAGGCCTTTGCATGTCGGAGCTGGGGGAGCAGTGGCCGTGGTTCAGTGTGAGACACCTTGTTCAGACACATCGTAAGCGGGGACTCTGTCCACTGAGATAGGAAACAGGGAAGGGACAGGCTGGGCAGGGCTGAGTTCCTTCAGAAGAAAAACTTCGCCTGCTGGTGTTACAATAATTGCTGTTTTGGGAGCAATGACCATCACTTTGTGGGAAAAAGGAAGTCATCTCACAATTTAAAACATAGAAGTCACACTAGACCACACAGGATGAGTGTAGTGAGCAATGTCTCTTAAATGCAAGAAATTCCCCAAGTAAATGCTTCAGAAGATTCAAGTCAAGCCTTCTCTCTCCTCTGCGGTCCTCCCTGAGTCACCACGCCATGGCCACGGCATCCTCAGGCTATATACTCCTTTGTCACCTGTCTCTGCCTCCCTCGCTCACCTTGACACATACCCACGGTGACTTCTGCAGTGTTTGCCATGTGATAAGGGCACTTAATAATCAGTTTCAGTATTATAAAGCCTTTGGTGAAATGCCAAAATTATATATCACTTCCGTGCTTCAATATTCAATTCCAAAGTAATAGGAGATGTGGGTTTTTTTCCCTCAACTGTTTTAGCCACGGTATTTTTTCAACCTGAAAGGAGGCTTCCTCCCACTCATTACAAAAATAATTACAGCAGACAGATGTGCTGAAAGACAATCAAGCTTCTGGAAACAGGCTCACCTAGGACAGTAAATCTCGCACTGAGAACCCAATGTTTTGCATAAATGATTCCTTAGCAAAATTCTTTGCAGCCAAAATTGTCAGGCCTTAGGGTCTCCACACATTCTAATTATTGTTTTCTCCCCTCAGATTACCATGTTAAAATATATCATTGGAGTTTTAAAACTGACAACATGAACAATGAAACCCACTGTATTCTACTGAAGAGTGGTAAAGTAATCAAACACACACACACACACACACACACACACTCCAATACTTCCCAACATAGCAACCATGTCACCAGGCCTTAGAGCTTGCTCAGAAATATCGAGGGCTTCACCACCTGGTGTTAGAAGGGGGAGTGTCACTAATAAATCCTAATTCTTCAAGGGTTTTCTAACACAGTGTCTCTCCATATTCTATCAGAGCTAATTAAGTGATGGAAATTTTGATTGCTAAATCAGGATAATGTATTACTTCTCTCATGGGATCTATAGAAGAATAGAAAGGCTTAGTTCTTCTTATCTTTTTAATTAAAACAAAAACTGAAAAAAAATTATTTTGACCCCATTTTGCCATCAAACTCTTTCACAATTTTACTTTCCTGTTTTCTTTTTGAAGAGTCTAGCCTTCAGCTTTTGTGAGATCCTGGAAGCTAATTAATCTAGCGGAATTTCATGAAAAGAGATTGAATTCGATGTTTAGAGACCTAGATTCACTTGAAAAGGAAAAGCCACAGTGGGAACAGGGTTGCTACCCCAACCGGATTCATACACCTACCCCACAGCCTCCATCAGGAAAACAGTGTGGTGTTCGTGTGTACCTAGACAGGAGGGTCCTTAAAAAAGAATAGAGAACCCAGATATAACACAATTGTGTTCACTAAAAGTGGAGTTACAAATCAAGTGGGGAATATGGGCATGCCAATAAGTGGTACCAGGATAACTGGATAGGAACATGGAAAATAACAGAAATTGAACTGATTTCTGACACCAAAAGCCAGTGATGATTGCAAGGAGTTAAAATTTAAATGTAAAATAAAATAAAATTACACAAGTACAAGTACTTGTGAATTTCTCTATAACCTAGAAGTAAGGAAAACTCTCCTCCCACTCAAAATCTGGAAGCAATAAGGAAAATAATTAATAAATTTGACTACATACTGGTTAAAAACACATGGCAATATAACTTTACTAGAGGCCTGGTGCAAAAAATTCATGCACGGAGGAGGGGGTGTCCTCAGCCTGGCCTGCACCCTCTTGCAATCCAGGACTCCTGGGTAGGGTCCCTAGGCCTGGCCAGCAAGCAGGCCTATTGGGGCTTTCCTTGCCCCAGGCTGCTGGCCCTGCCCACCCTCTGCAGCGCTGCCAGCTGGGTGGCCTGGGCCTCCCTCTTTGGGACAATGGATGGTGGGGCTCCGTGATCGATTGCCCAGCAGAGGGAGGCCCCACCCACCTGGCCTGGGCTCTGCAATCAATCGCTGTGCAGAGGGTAGCCTTGGCCTCCCTCTTTGGGGTGATCATAGAGCACCCCCCCAATCAATTGCCCCACCAGCCAGTGGTCTGGGCCTCCTTCTTTGGGGCAATTGATGGCAGAGCTTCCTTCCCCCATTGATTGCCCTGCAGAGGGTGGCCTGGGCCTATCTCTGTAGGGTGATTGTGGGGCAATGGCAGGGCCCCTCGACCAACCGCATCATGCCCACCTTGGCTGGCCTGGCTCCAGCGTGTGTTATAACGTGGTTATCCAGAAGGTCATCTAGACAGCCATTCTGCTGTTTGGTCATTCGGTCGATTCTCATATTACACTTTTATTATTATAGACTAGTGACCTGGTGCACGATCCGTGCACATTGAGAGGAAACTAATTAGAAGGTGGCCAGTGGGGCGGGACTGGGTAAGAAGGGCTGGACACGCCCTGGAGCCCACCTCCCTCAGTCCCTCCCTGGAATCTGCAGAATGGGCGGGTCCCTCTGGCAGGGGGGTCCCTCGGCCTGGCCTGCGGGGATGGGGCCGAAACCAGCTCTCTGACATCCCCCGAGGGGCCCCAGAGTGCAAGAGGGCACTCTGCAAAGTTGCTATCATACAGGATGTGGAACACAAATGCAAGTGTGCAGTAAACCAGATTTGGGGCCAACAGTGCCCAAGCAACAACATAACCCACAGCCAAAGGTGGAATTGCACAGCCCCCTGAGGAATAAGGCTTCCTCCTCTTTGGTTTAGGGGTATGTCACCTGAGAACCACCGCTGCCAAGTCACTGCAGCTCAGCAGCTCCTGCATTGATCATCTTCCCCCTGGTGGTCAGTGTGTATATATATATATATATATAGAGAGAGAGAGAGAGAGAGAGAGAGAGAGAAGCTAAATTAAAAGGTCAACAATGCCATTTAAAAATAGGCTATGTATGTAAACAGACAGCTTCTATAAAAAGCAATACAAATGCTCATTATATGTACATACCAGAGGCCGGATGCATGAAATTCGTGCAAGAGTAGGCCTTTCTTCTCCCAGCTGCTGGCACCGGTTTCCCTCTGGCACCTGGGACCCGGGCTTCCCTCGCAGCCCTGGCTTCATCTAAAAGGTCGCCTGGAAGGACATCCAGTCTAATTAGCATATTACTCTTTTATTATTATAGATATATACATGACTTAAACATATGAGACTCATCATTAAGAGAATAGTTCATCATAAGAAAAATGAAAATTCATATCACATAGATACACTATATCCTATTCATCAAATTGACCAAAAAATGCAAGAGTTTGACCGCACATTTATTTGGGAAGGCTAAAGGGAAACAGACACGTATGTGTCACTAAAAAGAATGCAAATGTTACAAGGCCATGCAGGGCAATTGGCACTATTTAGCAAAAGTACAATGTATTTATGCTTGCTCCTCTTCTCAGAATCTATCTTAAGATAAATGGTAAAATATAAAAGACGTATGCACATAGCTATTTATTGCATGATTTAAAATGGCAAAAAGTCAGAACAACCTAAATGTCTATCAAGATAGGATGAACTAAACTATTCTGAGATACTTTGTCATGGGACACTATACATCTGTTAAAAATGAATGCTTTCTCCTGTGATCTCCAGGATACATTGCTAAATGAAAATAACAAGTTGTAGCCGAAACCGGTTTGGCTCAGTGGATAGAGCGTCGGCTTGCGGACTGAAAGGTCCCAGGTTCGATTCCGGTCAAGGGCATGTACCTGGGTTGCGGGCACATCCCCAGTGGGAGATGTGCAGGAGGCGGCTGATCGATGTTTCTTTCTCATCGATGTTTCTAACTTTCTATCTCTCTCCCTTCCTCTCTGTAAAAAATTAATAAAATATTTAAAAAAAAAAAAAAAAAGAAAATAACAAGTTGTAAAAGCAGTTGTACATGTGTACCATATTACTACTTATCTAAGAAAGGGAGGTGTGTACAGTGTGTGAGTGAGTGTATACATATACACAGTGGAGATTAAGCTTCATTAAATAAAATTATCGCTTACATGTGATGAGAAAGAACAGAGACAAAAAGGAGACAGACATAAAAGTCGGGGGCAGGAAATTTACAAAATGAATCTGAACACTTTGCCATTGTCAAAGAAATTACTCAAAACTGTTGGAGTGGTGTCAGGAGGACCCATGAGCCATCTTGAAGTGGCTCTCGCTGTATAAAGATGAGTCATTTGGAGCACCAATGAGAACAACCACATCAGTGGATTGGAATGAATTAAAGATGTTAAAAATCCAGGAATTTACATGGACCAGTAAAAAAGTTGATTGCCTTGGAGGATGCTAGGAAACCAACTCATTATTCTAAATGTTGGTAAACAAAGAGAGTCATACAGATAAGTTGTTTTTCCAGTAAAAACTGTAACCTGGGGTATTCAAAAAGTTGATGAGAAAAACAATTGTCTCTAAGGAAGTATTCCAGATAGCACATAAAGATGCCATGAAATAATTAGAATATTACCATTCCGCACCCTAAGCAAATTCTGGATCTGGGCAGCGGTCCTCAGTGGCAGCTGAGATCACCATAGACAACTGGGTGTCATGCCTTTCTTGATGGAAGCTTAGGACACCACTCACAAAGTTGTCCTGCAAAACATATAACCTAAATATGACCAAACCTCTTAATCTAACCGCCAGTACAGGAAACACACAAGGAATGGAGGAACAAGGGTTTGTAGTTGTTGTTGTAATGACAATGCAATCAGCAATATCCAGAAAGCAGGGAAGTTCACAAGACAAAGTACTCAGTTTCTTCAACAAGTCAATCTCATGTAAAACAGAAAAGGAAATTAAAAATCCATTAAGAGACCTACTAGTAGAATGCAGTGTGTACACCCTGTTGGGATCCAAATTCAAACAGACCAGCAACATAAGATCTATCCGAAAACAAGTAAAACATGTGTGAGAAAATGCAAACTGGATATGTGACGATGCTAAGGCATTACTAGGATATTTTTCATGTATGAACACAGCACTGTGACTATGTCCTTCAACAAGAGTTCTTTCCTTTTAGAGCACTCAAATGTTTATGGATGAAATTATATCATGTCTGGAGCTTGCTTCCAAACACTCCTGGGGGTGGACAGTAAGAGAGTGTAAATGAATCCGAGTGTGGCGGTGAGCTGGTGGTGTTGTAGTCCAATAGCGGGTACATGCAGATGTCTTGTACTTTTCTCTCTACAGTCCGTGTTTAAAATTATCCACACACTGTTGTCACTATTATCAAAGTATGATGGTTCCTCCAAAAATTAAAAATAGAATCACCATATGACCCAGCAATCCCACATCTGGATATTTATCTGAAAGAATTGAAATTAGGATCTGAAGTGCTATCTGCACCCCCATGTTCATTGCAGCCTTATTCACAATAACCAACATGTGGAAACAACCTGAATGTCCATTGATGGAGAAAGGAGATATGGCATATATATATATATATTATTCAACCTTAAACAGGAAGGAAATCCTGCCAGGTATGACAACATGGATGAACCTGGAAGGCATTGTGCTAAGTGAAATAAGCCAGACAGAGAAGGAGAGGGTAAAGTTCATGTGAAGTGTCAAACCACAATTTTTGAAAAGGAGCAAAAACAATTATAAAAAGGTTAAAAAAGACCTACATACAAATCCTAGATCCACTGTTTGTTCTCTGTTTAATACTAAATAAGTCACACATTCTCAGCCTCCATTTTTTCATATGTAAAAGGGATAGAATAGTAACAATTTCATGGATTAGTTTTACAATCTCTACTTTTGGACCTGGATAATGGTTCATTGAAAAGGGAAAGAGGTTTTAAAATCAGAGGAGATCCCCCCCGCCCCACGCGCTTTTAAATCTGTCATTATTTTATGACACTAGCTATATCCTTAACTTTTCTAAGCCCACTTTCCTTCCTATAAAATGGGGTTCCTATCATTGTCCTGAGGACTTTGGAAAGTCAACACTATAAACAAGCCATTTTGACTCCCAGCTGGAAATAATTACTCAGTCTCTTGCCAGATGCCCTTTGATTATTATTGCACTAACTAGAGGCCCAGTGCACGATGAAATTTATGCACTGGGGGGGGGGGGGGGGGGGG
>NW_006284245.1:1551398-1553484 GCF_000327345.1 Myotis davidii
TGCAGAAGGTTGGCCAGCCAGGGAGGGGTCATTGGGAGGGCTCCAGGGTGTGTCCAGCCGTCTTACTCAGTCCTGATCAGCTGGACCCCAGCAGCAAGCTAACCTACTGCTTAGAGCATCTGCCCGCTGGTGGCCAATGCACGTCATAGCGACTGGTCGACCAGTAGACTGTCTGCCCTCTGGTGGTCAATGCCCATCATAGATAGCAGTTGAGCGACCTTAGCATATCATTAGCATATTACACTTTGATTGGTTGAACGGGAGACCAGACCAGGAGGGGTGGTGAGGGGGTGGATTTCATGCAGGTGCCACTCACTGCAAATCAGGTCAGTACTCAGCAGGGCCAACGAAGGGGGTCTCTAGAAGACAATGGCTCCAGAAGACCCTCTTTTGGGCAACAAACAAACCCACCTTCATCTCGGTTAAGAGAGATTCCCGCGTGAGAGTAAAACTCAGTCCCAG
The DNA here is from genome assembly GCF_000327345.1 of Myotis davidii. Taxonomy (NCBI): domain Eukaryota; kingdom Metazoa; phylum Chordata; class Mammalia; order Chiroptera; family Vespertilionidae; genus Myotis; species Myotis davidii. The sequence goes on from NW_006284245.1 coordinate 1,551,861, forward strand.
CATTCTAACACGGGCAGCATAGCTTTTCCTTCTGAGAGGTGTAAGGCCCTTTTCGCATAGAACCTGGAGAAAGCCAACAGCGGTTCAATTAAAGTGCCTACATGTGCTCACCTGGCATGTACAGCTCAGCGGGACAGCTCCGCGGGATCCACAGTGTAGCTGTGCGTCCTCCCAGAATATTCCCTAACTTCTGGTGCCTAACCTTGTAAGGCACCATGGTGACACTCGCTCCCCCATGCTCCCTCAATGTTAAGAAGCAACCACTAGAGCGCAGTGCAGAGTAAGGGAGGCTTCCCCTCTCATGAAAATATCCTGGTCTGTAATTTCAAAGTCCATCAAGCAGAGCCCTATAAAGATATATGACTTATGCATGAGGCTATAGGATCTGTATCCAAAAAAAATAAGACACACAATTAAATCGAGCTCAGTTTATGCCTCCCGAAATAAGAAATTTGAAAGATCATTGCAACATCATCAGTTCACCAGAGAGCAAGAATTCCTACTTTATAAGACATGGACTGCACTACAATCTTTAAGACATGGATCAGTCCCATGCACCAAAAGGTTCTACCCAATTGTGTGTGGCAAAACATATTTGAGCCTTGGCTGGGTGGCTCAGTTGGTTGGAGCTCAGTCCCATGCACCAAAAGGTTGCCGGTTTGATTCCAGGTCAGGGCACATACCTAGGTTTCAGGTTCACTCCCCTGTCGGAGAGCCTATAGGATAAAAGTGATTGATGTTTCTCTCTCACATCAATGGTTCTCTTTCTCCTCCCCTTCCTCCCCCCCTCTCTAAAATCAATAAAAACATATCCTCAGGGTGAGGATTTAAAAATAAAAATGGGATTTGATGCTCAAACTTACAATTTTATTGACATTCTAGATTTACATCAAATATTTTACATATTGTGATATAGGGATTTTACTTCACTTCCTAGAAAATTTTAGGCTTTATAAAAGGATATGGAGCAATTTTAATATAGTCCTCAGAGTTTTCTTCAATTTACATTATTGCATTCTGAAGTAAGCTGAAATATGCTAAGGCTTTATGTCGCTCAATTTTTCTATTATTTCCAGGGCTGAAAATGGGGAAGGGAGCGGAGAATAAACCTGTCAGGGGACAAAACACAAATCCATTGTGGTTACAACGCTGCCTTAGCAGGAAAACGCTGATTGAAGAGAGAACCTGAACAAAAGGACCCATGTCTTCAGGAGCAACAGCATTCACGACAACAAACCAGAGTTTACTTCTCCTTTAAAAAAATCTGCTGAAAGTCAAGATAAGGTTCTTCATGCATGAAACAGAAATGACAATTCCTGCCATGCATAGCACAGGAAAATGTTGTGACATTAAAAAATGAGCTCCTATCCGGAGGAGGGGAGAAGCTTCTTAAACAGCACGGGAACAGGAAAGTGTAAGAGATACCCACCGCGGTCCTTCCCCTGGGTTGGACAAGTGTCAAAAGCCACGCGGGGGTTCTCCCAGGTGCCAAGCATTTATAGCTCAATGATCCGTTCAGAAACTAGTGAAATGACAGGGGCCCATGAACTAACTGGGATGCTGTGAGTCCCATCTGGGTTGATTCCCTTTACCTATCATCTGGCCACAGCCCCGCTGGTGTGGT
>NW_006284245.1:1554716-1559927 GCF_000327345.1 Myotis davidii
CTGGATCCAAAAAAAATAAGACACACAATTAAATCGAGCTCAGTTTATGCCTCCCGAAATAAGAAATTTGAAAGATCATTGCAACATCATCAGTTCACCAGAGAGCAAGAATTCCTACTTTATAAGACATGGACTGCACTACAATCTTTAAGACATGGACTGCACTGAGCTCTGTAAAGTCTCTACACAATTGTGTGTGGCAAAACATATTTGAGCCTTGGCTGGGTGGCTCAGTTGGTTGGAGCACAGTCCCATGCACCAAAAGGTTGCCGGTTTGATTCCAGGTCAGGGCACATACCTAGGTTTCAGGTTCAATCCCCTGTCGGAGAGCCTATAGGATACAACTGATTGATGTTTCTCTCTCACATCAATGGTTCTCTTTCTCCTCCCCTTCCTCCCCCCCTCTCTAAAATCAATAAAAACATATCCTCAGGGTGAGGATTTAAAAATAAAAATGGGATTTGATGCCCAAACTTAGAATTTTATTGACATTCTAGATTTACATCAAATATTTTACATATTGTGATATAGGGATTTTACTTCACTTCCTAGAAAATTTTAGGCTTTATAAAAGGATATGGAGCAATTTTAATATAGTCCTCAGAGTTTTCTTCAATTTACATTATTGCATTCTGAAGTAAGCTGAAATATGCTAAGGCTTTATGTCGCTCAATTTTTCTATTATTTCCAGGGCTGAAAATGGGGAAGGGAGCGGAGAATAAACCTGTCAGGGGACAAAACACAAATCCATTGTGGTTACAACGCTGCCTTAGAAGGAAAACGCTGATTGAAGAGAGAATCTGAACAAAAGGACCCATGTGTTCAGGAGCAACAGCATTCATGACAACAAACCAGAGTTTACTTCTCCTTTAAAAAAATCTGCTGAAAGTCAAGATAAGGTTCTTCATGCATGAAACAGAAATGACAATTCCTGCCATGCATAGCACAGGAAAATGTTGTGACATTAAAAAATGAGCTCCTATCCGGAGGAGGGGAGAAGCTTCTTAAACAGCACGGGAACAGGAAAGTGTAAGAGATACCCACCGCGGTCCTTCCCCTGGGTTGGACAAGTGTCAAAAGCCACGCGGGGGTTCTCCCAGGTGCCAAGCATTTATAGCTCAATGATCCGTTCAGAAACTAGTGAAATGACAGGGGCCCGTGAACTAACTGGGATGCTGTGAGTCCCATCTGGGTTGATTCCCTTTACCTATCATCTGACCACAGCCACGCTGGTGTTTTGGGTCACCGGAAATTAGCAACAATCCAGAACAGTGTCAGCAATTCCCAAAGGTCTGAGTGTTTTCCCCGAGCGCACAGTCGCTCCAGCCAATTGACTCAGTCATGAAGAGAGGTTGGCAGTTTACACCTATGGCGATGCTGCCCTTCCCCTCCATCGAAGAGCTCTGGGTCTATGAACAGGCTCAGATCTGGAAACCAAGTGAAAGCATATGACCGTCCCCAAGCGTTTACTCACCAGTCCTAGAGGGCTTCTGTTATAAACCAAGCCATGTTCTTACAGACTTCCCACCTGTTTCATTTCATTTAACTTTTTTATCTATGGTTCAAAAGGAATGAAACCCAGATCTATGGAGTCTCTCGATTCTGTTATTTTCACCAAAAGAATAATGGTTGTTTGTTTGTTCGGTTGGTTGGTTGGTTGGTTGGTTGGTCTGTTTTAGACCATAGGTTTACTAGACTAAAGCCCCCAATTCTGCATTCTATTCTATAGGTAGAGGCTGAAATGCGTGTTAAGCTATTTTACCCTTAGATGGGTTGCTTGGCATCTACCATATGCACATAGGTCAGAGGTTATCCAGAGACTTGAAGAGAATTTGGATGGAGAATGCTAGTCATCGGCTCCCTGGCTCTCCTTGCTCTGGGGCTGAAATCCCCTTTACTTTCTCTCTGCGGTGGTCAATCCAAACCCCATCCTCTGGCTTTTCAGGCCAGGAAGGCTATCAGAGTTTCAGCCATCCTGCATGATGCCAATAGGAATCTGCACTCACAGGGTCAACCAGCATCATTCCCGTCTCCAAATGCTTGTTTTTATCCTTTGGAGAGTTTATAACTATTACCTGCAGGAGGATCGGCCCAGTAGAAATTGCTCTGCTATTCCTGGATACAACACCACCTCCAAACTGTGTTTTTACAAGGCTCAGAAAAAAATAGCCTATGTCACATCTGTTTTTCACATCGCTTTTGTGGCAGATTGTGTTTTCCTAAATGGCTGTAACAGTATCTCCCTCATCCGTCTTGTTTTTTTCCAAAGGGACTTTAGCATTCCTCCCACTGAGAGCTGCCATCTATGTTCCCCATCCCCTTGAACCTGGGTAGGGGCTTGTGTGCACTCTGACCAAGAATACCTTGGAGGGGGTGCCATATAACTTCACGGTAAGGCCTTCACAAGGATATGCCTCCACTTGGCCTCCCCTTCTTGGGATGGTAGCAATGGGGGGCTGAGCCAGTCAAGAACCAGCACCCACCACCAGACAAGTGAATGAATGAACCTTTGGGTGATACCACATTCCATCTGACCCTGGACATCACACAACAGAGACAAGCTGGTCTCATTGTGTCCTCTCCAAATTACTGACCCGGGAACTCATGGTTGGTTTTGGCCACTAGGTTTGGGGGTAACTTGTTACACAGCAATAACTGACCACAGCAACTGAGGTGTTAGGATTATCCAGCTATGAAACCAATGGTTCTGTTTTTCTTGGGTTGATATGGATGCTTAAAGAGCTGTCCCCTTTCTCTCTCACAATTCCCTCTAAAGCAGTGGTTCTCAACCTTCTGGCCCTTTAAATACAGTTCCTCATGTTGTGACCCAACCATAAAATTATTTTTGTTGCTACTTCATAACTGTAATGTTGCTACTGTTATGAATTGTAATGTAAATATCTGATATGCAGGATGGTCTTAGGCGACCCCTGTGAAAGGGTCGTTCAACTGTCAAAGGGGTCGCGACCCACAGGTTGAGAACCGCTGCTCGAAAGTTTCACGTTAAGAAAATGAAGTTAAATTCCCCAGATAGAAGAGAACTGCTGTTGCATGAAATGTATCATTTCATTAGAACTTCCCACCCTTTGGAAATTTTAAGAGGCTAAAAATTTCTGACATTTGAATCTGAATGTTTTGCCTCCAAGACTCAATAATTTAATTTTATTTGTGGTATTTAGGAGTTAATTATACAGCTTCCTGGAATCTCATATATGCAGGTCAACCTTTTGTTCTGCAGCCAGCATTACTTAAATATTAAATAGTAGACTATGGCTCTTAGTAAATATTCAGTAAGAATTTAGCAAATTCTGTCTACCTTTGTCAAATAACAAATCAAGTGTGTATTAGGTAAACAACTGGGAATAACAATAATAAAGGGGAAATGCCCAGCTCTATACCCAGGGGATAAAAATCTAAGTTACAGTGATAAACTTTTTCTGGAGAAAACAATTTGAGAATACCACGTCAAGGGAATTTGTAGAATCTGTTATATAAATGCAGCTTAATGTTATGAAAGATAAAACTTCCATGCTACATTGCTTTTTGATTTGCTTGTATTTTGTTAAAATCATTGATATGCATGAGCTTTTCAAAGACAAATATGATCTAAAATCTATCGCATTCACCTGCAGAAGAAAAGCGAGAGGTGGAAAATAGGGTGTTAATGCCACTGTGGTTAAGGTCAGATTCATTCGTCGCTGAGGATGATTGAACTGGCGCAGGCCTTCCGGAAAGCCATTTGGCAATGCCATGAGGAGGAGGAAAGGGCTCAGATCTGATGACTCAGTGATCCCACTGCTGGGAATTTCTCCTAAGAAACTGCACGAAAAGCATAAAAAAGCTATAAGTACTAAGGTTTTTATCTCATAAACTTTTAAACTCACACAAAAAAGGCAACAATCTAAATGATGAACAATTAGGCAATGGTGTTAGAAAGCCAGTGAACTCCTCCCATTCGGTTATTAAAAACAATGATTTTAAAGGCTATTTAGCAGCACGGAAAATATGCTACTTTTGTGCTGTAACATTAAATAATTGAATAATGAGAATGGAAAATGCCACTATCCTAAGTAAAATATGTATATCTAAATGTGCTGGAAGGGAAAACATAAAAATAAAAATGTGTTGCTTGTAGGAGCTGTGAAGATCCTCAGTTAATTGTACCTTTTCCAGTCTGATATCCTTTCATTTGGACACAACACTGATTGTATAATAAATGATAATAGACGCTTACTCCTCCAAACACCATTGCCATTTACTGATATCTCTGTCATCTCTGAGACATCAATTTTAAAACAGAATGCTAGCCATTCTAGCAGGGGTGAGGTTTTGATTTGCACTTTCCTGGTAATTAGTGATGTTGAGCATCTTTTCATGTACCTCATGGTCATCTGTTTGTCTTCCTCAGAGAAATGCCTACTCCATTCCTCTGCCCATTTTTAAAATCAGGTCGTTTGCTTTGTTAATGAGTTGCATGAGTTCTTGATATATTTTTGGTATTAACCCTTTATCCGTTATATGACTTGCACATGTTTTATCCCACTTCATAACTTGCCTTTTGATTTTGTTTTTGTTTCTTTTGCTGTGAGAAGCTTTTAAGTTGGATGCAGTGCCTGTCCAGATGGCTATTGACAAAAAGACAAGTGTTGGGAAGGATTTGGAGAAAAGAGAACGCTGTGCACTGTTAATGGGAATGTACTTTGGTGCACCCACCATGGAACTACCATATGATCCAGCAATCCCACTTATGAGTCTATATCCAAAGGAAATGAAAATAGGAACTCAAAGAGATAGCTGCACTCGCATGTGTGATGCAGCATTATTCACGATAGCCAGGATATGGCAGCAATCCAAGTGTCTGTCAACGAAAACATAAAGATCTATGAGCACCTAAAAAAAACAACTTAAAGTAGGAAAACTTGGAAAGATCAATAAGATATTGATTCAAACATTTTGTATGGCACTGTGTCATAAAAGAGACATCGTTATACTCTTTGCAAATTCTGAGACAATTAAAATTCATCAGCCTGGCCTTATCATGATGCTAACTAGTTCAGAACACTAAAAACTCTGTCCCCTGCTCCAGTTTGTTCGGCTCAGTGGATAGAACAACGGCCTGCAGACTGAAGGGTCCTGGGTTTGATTCTGGTCAAGGGCACATGCCCAGATTGCGGGTTCGATCCCCAGGAGGGGGCATGCAGGAGGCACCAG
>NW_006284245.1:1560039-1595956 GCF_000327345.1 Myotis davidii
TGCTGCTGATGATTTACAATGACAGTGGAGTGTGCATACATGTGGAGTAAAAAAAAAAAATTCTGACATTTAAATTATAACCTCTGGGACACTCTGTAAAGTATGATTGTCTAACCACTATGCTGTGCTCTGAAACTGACACAAAGAATGCAGAATGTAAGCTGTACTTTAAATATAAAAATAGGAATAAAAGGGGAAATCTCCCCAAAGTTATAATCTTCTGCATTCCTAAAGTGTCGCTTAGAGAACCAAAGAAATGAGCCAAGGATCTGGAGGCACAGGGAATTCAAAAGAAGCCCCTTTTGCTGACTCACAGAAACATTTTTAAGGATTTTTAAGGGACTAATCTCTGTGTTTGGGATCTTGTTTTTAAAATATTTGGAAAGGTAAGAAACAGCATGAACATGGAATCACTGGCAAGAATTCCTCAAAAATATGTGCGGCATCCGTATGACTGTCTGACATGCGCTGGGGCACATGATAAATTCCAGTCAAGAAGAAGACGTGAAAAGGTAAATGAGTTTTTAACATCAGGATTCTATCAAATTGCCTCAATTTGTGTTTAATTGCCAGAGGCTGAGTGCCATGCAGATGTCTGTGATTAGCAAAATCCTAAAATATTCTCAAAGCCGACAGGAGGCTTAGTGCAGCGATGAAGGCCCCGTCCTTCCTGACTCATGTCCACATGGCTGCCCGCAGAGTGTCACCTTTGGCTCTTGTGCACTCAGGCATGTCTGAAACTAAACAGCGAAAACACAGGCAAACTGCTTCACAATGGGAGCAGGCTGACCACATTTAAACAGGCCAGGATGGGAAGAAGGGGAAGTAGTAATTTAATGTCAGGTGGGTTTTAAGATTTTTTATTGATTTTTAGAGAGAGAGGAAGAGAGAGAGAGAGAGAGAGAGAGAGAGAGAGAGAGAGAGATTGATGAGGGAAAAGCATCAATCAGCTGCCTCCTGCATGCCCTCTACTGGGGATTGAGTCTGCAATCCCTGTTTGTAACCAGGAATCAAACCAGGGACCATTCGGTGCAGGGAGCAACCCCCAACCAACTGAGCCACGCCAGTCAGGGCCAGGTCAGGTTTACTTCATGTTACAAAACATTAAATAAAACAAAAGGTCACTATACATGTAGTTACGTTTATGGGGAGTCAAAAGTTATATGTGGATATTGACTGCGTGGGGGTCTGCTCTCCTAACCCCACATTGTTCAAGGCTAAACAATAACGTCAAAAGATGTTCACAGTGAAGATTTTAAAAAGTCAAGACTGTCCAGGAATCAAAAGATACAATATCAATATTCACAAAGCAAAAACTATAGAAGTTATAAAGAGAAACAAAAAAGTAGAATTTTATTCACTTCTCTTAGTCCTTGGCAGATCAAGAAGAAAAATATAAGCAATAACATAGAAGACCTAAATGACATAATAAAGTAGGACTAAATATAGATTGACTCTATCCCAGAAATAAAAACCACAACCTATATTTACACAGAACCATCATAAAAAGTCATCATTAGATTAGGCCACAGTGACAACCATAACTAATTCCCAAATGGTAAAATAATACAGGCAACATTCTCTGATCAAAATGCAATAAAACTAAAGTTATTAATAAAACCAAAAATGAAAATATACTTATTTAATTGGGGACTTTGTATAAGTTACCTACCTTTTAAAGTCTCTATCATGTCCAATGCAAAATGAAAATAATAACAGAAATCATAGGGTCATTTTGAAAATGCTATAAATTTTAAGACATATGAGTATAAAATATTATCCAAGCAGGATCACCTTTCTTCTCACACTTGAGAAGTGACTTATTTGGCAGCTTCAAAGATTTGAACAACTTGGCCTAGACCAGTGATGGCGAGCCTTTTGAGCTCGGCGTGTCAGCATTTTGAAAAACCCTAACTTAACTCTGGTGCCGTGTCACATATAGAAATTTTTTGATATTTGCAACCATAGTAAAACAAAGACTTATATTTTTGATATTTATTTTATATATTTAAATGCCATTTAACAAAGAAAAATCAACCAAAAAAATGAGTGTCGTAGGTTCGCCATCACTGGTCTATACTGTCCACAGGGGGCTGTTTGTACTGATTAAGTTAAATTTTTAGTTCTTCAATGCTAGCCTCATAAGCTACACTTGCCTCATGGCTACCACCTTGGGCATGAGAATATGTCCATCTTTGCAAACAACTCCATTGGATGATACTGGTCAAATCAACCACATACCTAGACGTTCATGAGAATTCAGTTTTACTTCAGTGAATTAACAGGGTCCTCCTAGTGAGAGTTGCAGAGAAATATTTTTCCCACTTCGCTTCCTAATTATACCAAAGACCATCCTTTCAGTTAACGCCGACCACATACACTGAGGCGCTAATGGAACATGACGAGGAAGCTGTGCATACTATCTGTCTCTCGCTCAGTGTAATGCTGATTGCTAAATCTGTAACAGCTCCCACACACACACACACACACACACACACCGGGTGGCAAGTCAACTCAATAGCCCTCGTTCTTCATTAGGAAGCTGTTTTTAAGCTGATGCCGTTTTGTGTGAGCCCAGGGGATTTACACCATGAGCAGTTCTTTTAAGGTTCAAAAATATACCAAGTGGTGGCTGCCAGAGGGAGGGCAGTGGGAACGGTGCAGGGGACTACAGCTCCAAGCTTCCAGTCAGACAGTAACTAAGCCCCGGGGATGTGCTGTACAGCACAGGGCGCACAATGCCGCGGTACCACGTGTCTGAGCCCAAGGAGACATACCGTCTGAAGCTCATCCAAGAAGCCAGAGTGTGGGGACCAGGTCCGGATTAGCCTCCTTAGTTTTAAATAAGTAAAACCACCTGGTCTCAGAATGAATCGCTCTTTTGTTGTTTAATGCCGCCCTGTGACATGTACAAATTCCCTAGCACAGTGGTGACCTCACGTGGACTCCTGAGCTGTGCAGCGCCTGCCCCACCCCATGCCCAGCCCTCCCCCTGCCTGGCCCTCCCCCTGCCAGCCCTCCACCTGCCTGGCCCTCTGCTGCTCCCCCGGGCGAGCTGAGGCTCATCCTGTGGCCTGGGAAGCACCACCGCCTCCCTCTCCCACCTCCTCTTCCCTCTGAAGGTCCCTGGGTGAAGATGTTAAATCAAGGCCGTTGCTTAAGACCATGAAGAACGGGATCCATGTCCCCTCCAGACACGCAGGGAAGGGAGGCGGACACAGCAATCAGCACAGGGAAGGCTGGGGTCCACACTCCGCAGGCCCGCTTGAGTGGTCACCCTGAAGAAACACTGGTACGTGTATTTTCGGGGACAACTCTGAGGATGTTGGCAGCACATTGAGAAGAGCGAGCCCCTGGAGACAGCCCAGCTGTCCGTCACCTGGAAAATTCACGGGCCACAGTAAGCAGCGGGATACCCCCCACCAACGCAGCTGTCGCACTGGCCTGGGTGACCCTCACAGTCCAGTATCACAGGCAAGTCACAGGAGAACTCCAGCGCCACAGTTCCGTTCAGAGAACAGTTCAAACGCAAGGCCAAGTCACTTAGGGTGTCTCCTCAGTGAAATCGGAGGAACACAATTACCCCTAAGGCGGAAAGGGGAGGGACGGTATCCATTGTACGCACAGTCTCAGTAGCGTTGGGAGACTGTCCTGCCTCAAATAGTTGTCAACGTTTTCCCACGTTGACATTTCTGAAATCATGAAAATCTTCACAGATACAGTTGTCATTGTCATAGCAATCTTAACCAGTGACTTCTAAGCAACATTTTACTTTTCCAGCTTTCACAGAATGTTGAAAGCCGCAATCTGAAAACGGTTTTTGCTAAGAACAAACTGAAAACTCTAAGTGGCACGAAAAGGTGTGCCCGTAGGACATGGCCTTACACATGCCCTTCAACAGCAACATCTGCATCTATTGTAATAAATGCTGAACATGCCACATCCAACTTCCCAGGGGCCACTGAATTCTTTCCTAATTTGTCTACAGCCTGGGATAGAGGGTGAGGGTATCTTCAAAGACGTTTTGAGTATTCTTTTGGCATAAATAGGTAAGTAGTTGAAATATGGCGCACATTTCTGTCAGACTTACTAAAATCTAAGTTTAATAGGGGAATCCAGCCCTGGCTGGGTGCTCAGTTGTTTGGAGCATGGTCCTGAACACCAAAAGGTTACAGGTTCGATTCCCAGTCAGGGCACATACTTAGGTTTCGGATTAGATCCCTGGTCTGGGCATATACAGGAGCAAACCGATCAATGTTTCTCTCACACATGGATATTTCTCTCTCTCTCTCTCTCTCTCTCTCTCTCTCTCTCTCTCTCTCTCTTTCTCTCTGTCTCTCTCTCTCTCTCTCTCTAGTAAAGATATACTTGGGTGAGGATTTAACAAAAAAGAATTCTGAGCATGGGGTGCAAGTAACACCAGCCGAAGGTCCCTCTCTCAGAGCTCCACACAGCCATCAGATGTGAGTCAACGTCTGTGTTCCCAAAAACCTTCATTTTCTGGGCCCGGATCCCAGCATTACAATAGAGTTCCACTATAGAATGTGAATGAAATAACTCCATCCAATGGTTGTTCTGCACACCAGGGTTAAGGAAAATGAAATAGCAGAAGCCGTTTTCTTTTTAGGCTCCAAGCCAATGTGTTGTTTAATCTCAGTTCACAACTAAAGACTCACTCCTGGTATTTTTACGTGTGCTTTTCATCTGTGGGGAAGACCCTGGAGCAGTAGGAAGCAATGCTCTGTACACGATCAGGAAAGAAGAAGGGACTATTGGGAAAGTCTACTGAGAAAGGAGCTAAGGATTTTCTCTGTCCACAGATACAGAAGACAAATGCACCAGAAGCAAGACCTACTGCTTTCTCACTAAGAAAGTCAGCGGACGTGCTGAAATAAACTAAAAGAGTATTTTTTATTTTTGTAAAAGGAGTTTTTATTTCCATTCAGAAATAACCTGGACATAAATATGAACCACATCCCTGCCCTGCCCCCCAAATGCAGTTATAGCAAGGAAACTTAAAGGCGAGCTGCTGAATTTCAAAACAAATCAGTTTCATAGTGTGTGTGAGGGGGAGGAGGGATAATTGTAAAAAAGTAAATTAGTATCAGGCCTTGTTTATAAGAAGCAGTGTGCCCTGGCTGGGTAGTTCAGTTGGTTAGAGCATGGTCCCAATACACCAAGGTTGTGGGTCTGATCTCTGGTCAGAGTACATACAAGAAACAACCATATATGTGGAACAATAAATCCATGTTTCTCTCTCTCTCTAAAAACAATCAAGTTTTGCCAGGCCAGCCTGACTCAGTGGTTGAGCATTGACCTATGAACCAACAGGTCACAGTTAGATTCCCGGTTTGGGACACATGCCCAGGTTGTGGGCTCGATCCCCAGTGTGGAGCATTCAGGAGACAGCCAATCAATGATTATCTCTCATCACTGATGTTTCTATCTCTCTCGTCCTCTCCCTTCTTTTCTGAAATAAAAATATATATATATTTTTTTTAAAAAATCAGTTTTAAAAAAGAGGCAGTGGGATCGGCCATGGGAAGAACAATGTCACCTGGAAATACGGCAGACAGAAATGCCTGCACATGACCAGCCTCATGTTAGCCAGGAAAAGTCTGACCACCAGATTTTGTAGAAGGAACTGGAACACAGTGTAGGAAATGGACAATCCCTGAGAATTCAACACAGCTTCAGCGGAAAGCTCACCCTGAGCAGAAGGTGTTTGTTGACCATGTCCCTTGCGTCCACCCTTAACCAGACTCAGCGGCTCTCGGTCTCTGCCCACTCCCTTCAGCTGAGTCCACCCGCTCATCGCCGGGACCTCTGACCTGATTTCCATCCTGCCTTCTTTACAGACAGCAGCCCCCACTACAAAACTGCTACCAAACCACCAATGGTCTTTCTGCATAAATATCAGGCCTCCATTGGCCAAAGACTCACACCAGGACACCTTACGGCTACCCTCACGTCAAATGCGCTCTCTGAGTCAGCTCAGCTGGGCACCAAGCAATGTCACATGACAGAGGCACTCAGCCTACTCACTGGCAACCTCTCACAAGAGGTGGCTTTGAAATTGACCAGCTCACCTTTATGTAGCCGGAGGCTGTCTGTGCCCGGGAGGAGATGCCATGTACCCAGCATCCTCCCTCGCTGCGGTTCACAGCCTGGTATTCTCTGTGACTCAGAATAGAAAACTTCAATCAGCTTTCAAGGCTTACTGCTGGATTAGATGGTTCTTCTTTTCACACTTTAACCCAGATCTAGTGAGCACCTCTGTTAAATAAAGTAGGGTACTAGGTATTTTTTATTTTTAAGTTTTAACCCAGATCTACTGAGCTTCTATGTTAAATAAAGTAGTGTAGATGATACTGAGCATAAGGAATGGGAAATAAAACATTCTAGCATATGATATATTACAACAACAACAACAAAAGGTGACAAGTGTGGAGGGGGCCGTGGAGGGTGATCTAAAGTCAGGAAGACCTGGGTTCAAATTCAGCCTTGACATTTCCTAGCTGCGGATTTTGGGCAAGTTATTTAATGTCTCTGAACTTCAATATCTTTTTTAGAAAACAATTATAGTAATAGACCCACTGCAGGAATCTCCAACATCTTTTTATATTTTTTTATTTTTTTAAAATATATTTTATTGATTTTTTACAGAGAGGAAGGGAGAGAGATAGAGAGAGTTAGAAACATCGATGAGAGAGAAACATCCATCAGCTGCCTCCTGCACATCTCCCACTGGGGATGTGCCCCCAACCCAGGTACATGCCCTTGACTGGAATCGAACCTGGGACCTTTCAGTCCGCAGGCCGACGCTCTATCCACTGAGCCAAACCGGTTTCAGCCCCAACATCTTTTTTTAAAATGCTTAGATCAACACACACACACACACACACACAAAAAGGTGACAAGTGTGGAGGGGGCCGTGGAGGGTGATCTAAAGTCAGGAAGACCTGGGTTCAAATTCAGCCTTGACATTTCCTAGCTGCGGATTTTGGGCAAGTTATTTAATGTCTCTGAACTTCAATATCTTTTTTAGAAAACAATTATAGTAATAGACCCACTGCAGGAATCCCCAACATCTTTTTTTAAATGCTTAGATCAACACACACACACACACGCATGCTCACACATGCGCACACACATTTACACACCCACACACATACACGTGTGCACGCACACACACATGCACACAATCATAGGCTTGGCACTTGCCATCATGAGATCCCGGGCTATCACATTCATTCAGAACTTTTTAATTATATTTTGTAATACGGGGGAAATCCCTTCCTTCTTGGACAAGTACAAGCAAAACACAAAAACCCCTTTGTTCCTTGGACAATACTTTCCTCTTTGCAGTCTGCACCCTCTGCCATCCAGGTCCGATCCACGGGTGTCTCAGCCAATCGGAAGTCTGTGCAGCAGGAGGTCCACCCAGGGGTCACTCCACCTGCCTCTCTGCTTACCGACAGCTGAGGGTCACTCGGAGCAAAGCTGAGGCTGCGGTCAGTCAGCGCTCAGGAGCCATTCGGAGCGGCGTGTGCAGCAGGACAGGCTGGGGCGGCAGCTCCGTCTCTCCTCCACATTCCCTGGCCCTTTCACAGTTCGGTGAAGACATGTTCTAGTTCAGGAGAATCAAACCTGAACAAAGGCGACATGCATCACTTCTGGGCTTTTCTCTGCCTCGGGAACAGGCAGTAGCCCAGTGGAGGACATCTTTGTGGGGCTAGAATAGCGCAGTTTCAGGCTTAATTTGTTTCTGAAGAATAATCTGGCTGCTGGCTGACCCAGAGCGGCGTTCCATACTGTAGTGAGTTATTTAACTAATGCAAATAGGGGTGCCCCTTGATTCCAGGGGTATGGACTGCAAATCTTGTCACCACACGTTGGAGCACCAGCCTTGACTCCCGTTTTTAGCTGCTGTACTTCCCAGGGTTGCAGAGGCTAAACCACAGGAGACAATGCCGCCAAGAGGAGGACAGAAGACCGTCAGGGCTTCCACAAGCCGTCAAGTGTAACAACACACAGAACACTTTCCCATGCCAAGTTCAACTGTAGCCACAATAATCTCCATTATTTAGGTGACCTTTGTGTTCACAGTCCCAGAGCAGCCAATGACTATCGAGCATCACACTTCTCCTAAGCACTTTGCGTACAGTAGCTCATACCATGCTCATAACAACGCTACATGGTTGATATATTATTGTCCCCATTTTCAAGGTCAAGAAACCGAGGCCCAGTGACCTCGCATGGCTGGAGGGGAGAAATTGGTTCATGGTGAAGTCAGAAGCCAGCTAGTTAGCATCCAGTCCACAAATTAGGTGCATCCACTTCATGAGATGGTTGGGATGGTTCGATAGCATCACACACGTGGATTATTTTGCGAAGAGCCTCATTCCCAGGAAACGCCCAGCAAGCCTGTCTGCGACGATGCTCATGCTGATTACAGCGGGCAGCACAGAAACGGTCGTCCTCGAGCTTCCCAGGGAGAAACTGTGTAATGTTGCCTCTTGGGCGCTGTGGTCTGTGCTCCACTGAGATGAGCAGATGTAATGCCCAAGACAAGAACTAAGCCTCCAGTCAATCTGAAAGGAAAGGCGCCCCAGTAAGACTGAAAGTACCCACCAGTTCTGAGCCAGGGACCCTTCAGGGCTGTTGGTGAAGGTACTTCTCACGTCCCTGCCACTAACATCAGTAACGTGCACCGACAGTCACCGTGATGCCGTTGTTATCATCGAGGATGACAGATACCCGTAAGGATGCAAGCGGTGTCTCCCATGGAAGGCTGCCTGTTGACGGCAGCGCATACTTGGACATCCATTTGAAAGTGGGGACACACGAAGGTAGGTTTTAATTATCTCAGTAATCTGAAATTGTCACTCTTAGAGAATCTGAATCTCCTGTCAGTAAGTAAAATTGAAAGAGACTTCCAAGCAATACACAGGCTAATTAGCATGACATAACTTAGGTGTATATCCCACACCGCACTATAAACAGCATCAAACACATCGGCAAGTTCAGTACCAGATGTGGGAATAATTGAAGGGCTCAGGTTGGGCTATTTGCAGATTAGTCTGTCGCATGTTAGAAATATTTCAGACAATGATTTCCGACAGCTTCCACTCACACGGGTGCCAACACGAGAAACCAGTCAAAGAGCGGGAAGGATGACCAGCGAGGCTGGATCCGCTGTCTGGCCATTCTACTGTAATTTCTAAAGCTCTCTGACTTTTAACATAAGATTTTCCCAGACTCCTTGTTATGTACTATGCCATCTTCAGTAAAATGGAGATGTTTTTACATTTTCAAATGTAAAGATAGAGCCTTAGTTTCTCATATCAACTGGGGAAGGGAGGGCAGGAAGGTCATGTGGCATCTCTTCACGCATTTTATTTTTTTATTGTGTCAGCTTTTTTATGTTAGTTTATATGTTTCTTCATTTCTTCATTGTTCTCATCTAATGCTCCTTATAAGAATTAGTGAGTTATACCAGAGTTGAGCAGATGGCCTAATTATTCTTATAAAAACGTTCACCAACAGATAAATGGATACACTAAGAATGATGCCAATACAAGGTTTGAATAAACACTTCAGTGCAGAAGATAGAAGACGGCAAGCATATGAAGTATGCTCAATGTTATTCATCATCGGGGAAGTACAGATTTAGCCACAATGCAATGCCACTGCAAAGCTATTAGAGTGGCAAATAAAATTTTCAAGGACATAGTAAGCACTATCATTTTTACTCTGGCATAGTTTCTTTATTAAAAAATAATTTTAGTGAAGTAGCATCTTGGGTGTTCTCACTTGACTTATGTGGTAGGTTTACTGGTGAAAACACAGACCAACTGGAGTTCTCATCTTGTGCTGATGGGAATGCAAATGGTGCTGTTTCTTTAGGAAACAGCTGGGCATTTCTTAAAAGCATGTCCTCGGGAAAGGCCTGAGGCAGGCTTCTCCTTCAGCTTCTGCTACTTCCTAAGCTCATAGCAGGTCTTCACATGGTGGTGGTGGTGTGTGTGTGTGTGTGTGTGTCGCTACTTCCTTAGCTCATAGCAGGTCTTCACATGGTGGTGTGTGTGTGTGTGTGTGTGTGTGTGTGTAAACTTCCCCTGTTTATAAGGATACCAGTGAGGAACCCATTCTATTCCAAGATGACCTCACCCTAACTACTTACACTGCAACAACCCTATTTCTGAATGGGATCACATTCTGAAGCCCTGGGGGTTTGGACTTTGGGGGGGAACAAGTCAATCAATAACAGTACCTGTTAGGATGGCCCAAATCCTCTGGGCTCCTGGAGACCTGCCTGCTTATTTCTCAGTTAACAAATAGTACAAGGATTACATAAAATGCGTGACATGAGCTTATAAGAAACAGCTGTTTATTTTGTCAGTTCAGATTGCAATAGAGTGTTAAAATTCCATTAGAGATTATTGTTGGCATTTTAATTTTTTTAAGTATGTCTAACAAGATAAAGATTATCTCTAACAAAACATTCAACTCTTCTCTGTTATATTTATTTGGGGAATGTTTTAATCTCATCATCTCTTGGTGGTTTCCTGATTTTGCAGTTTATGACTCAAATAATGCTATTTAATCAGTGAGTCAGACCAATAAATGCAGGCTCGTATTAATTTAAAACAAAAAGAATGGCCAAAATAAAAAACACCAAGCAGACCAAGTGCTGGAAAGCGTGAGGCCCATCGCCACACACACTGCTGGTGGGGACATGAAGGGTACACCCAGTTAGGAAAATCATTTGGAAGTTTCTTTGTAAGCCCCCCGCTTTTTTATTGATTTCAGAGAGAGGAAGGGAGAGGGAGAGAGATGGAGACATCAGTGATGAGAGAGAATCATTGATCTGCTGCCTCCTGCACGCCCCTTCTGGGGACTGAGCCCTAAACCCAGGCATGTAGAGAGAGACAGAATTGAACTGTGACCTCCTGCAGGGCTAGAAGTTTCTTACTATGTGACACATATTCCTACTATACGACCCGGCTATTCTGATATTAAGTGTTTACTCAAAAGAAATTACGACATATACCCATGCAAAGATGGCACCAAAAAATGTTCATAGTTTTAGTCATACTTTCCTGAAACTAGAAACGAGTCATGTCCATCGACAGGTGAATGGATACACAGACTGTGGTACATTCCTCCAGCACAATACTACTCAGCAATAGAAGAATTTACTACTGATGCACAATTTGAGTGGGTATGGAACTAACCATCACATGGAGTGAAAGAAGCCAGACAAAAATTAGTGCGTACTGTGCAGTCCCTTTTACACACAGTTCTAGAAAATGCAAACTGGTCTACAGTGGGGAAAGCCAGGTCAGTGGCTGATGGGACAGGAAGCAGAGGAGCAGAGGAAAGGTTGCAAAGGGTTCTGGGAAACTCCTGGAGGTGACAGACATATGTTTTTATTCATTTGAGAAAGAGAGGAAGGGAGAGAGAGAGAGAGAGAGAGAGAGAGAGAGAGAGAGAGAAACATGGATCTGTTGCCTCTCGGATGCATCCCGACCAGGGATTGAACCTGCAAGCCGGATATGTGTCCTGACCAGGAATCGAATCTGCCACCCTTTTTGTGCCCAGGATGATGCTCCAACCTCAACCAGCGGGGCCACCCGGCTAGGGCCATATTTATGATCTTGGCTGTGGTGATGGTTTCTCAGATATACACCTACCAGTATGTGAAACTTACCGAAGTGAGCACTTCAAACACGGCCAGTCTATTCTAGGTCCCCGATACCTCAATGAACCCTCGGCTCATTTGAAGAAGTGTTATATTTAATCATATATCTACACAGTCCTTAGCACAAAGCTGGATACCCAGAAAATACAGTAAACTTGATGACTGAAAAGAATACTAATTAAAAACAAATAGAAAATATTTAATTACTCTCAACATTATGCACTTAGTAACCATTTACGCATCATGCATGTGTATAGTTAAAAACAAAATTGGAAGGCAATATAACATCAGAGTTTCTACCAGTGCCATTTATACAAAAATTGCCCACTAAATTTAATTCATTTTTATCTGCTTATTAAAACAGTTTCTTTAAAGGTTCCTACTAGGTGACACGTTAATATTAATTTTATTTATTTAACATTTAAAAATACATTTGTTATCTATAACCTGCATTGCGTGCTTAATTGTTTTATTATTACTGTGACCACTCTTATCATTCATTTATATTAGTTGTGCTTTGCATCTATGCATAACCCATGGACACAGACAATAGTGTGGTGAAGGCGGGGCAGGGGGCAGGGGTGAGCTAGGAGTGGTCAGTGGCGGGGGGTGGACATCTGTAATACATTCAACAAAACGATTTAAAAAATGCTTTTTTAAAAAAAGGAGCGAAATTCCAAACTTTTATCCTTATCTTTAAAAAGTAAATACATAAATAAATAAATTAGTCGTGCTTTTTGCCCTCTTCCCTAAGGAAATCAAAATTAACATAGTTTGTTTTCTGTCGAGTGAATATTTAACAAATGAGTTTCTAAAAGTTTTACTTCTTGCCGTTAGCTTTACTCTACTAACCCCAATAGTACTTTCCTGCCTTCCCCGTTCCAGGGGTCCCCGCCCCCATTCCTGTATTTCTTCAGCACACACATTAGTAGCACAGCGTCAATTTCAGTGGGTCGCCTTAAAATCCTTCCGAAGGTGCAGTGAAAACTCAGCCTGTGCTTATTCTGACAGCCTATAACTAAAAATAAAATAAAGCTGCAAGCCCTTCCCTGAGAATCTATTAATAAGCCAAAAAAAATTTATAAATCGGTTAGTGTCCCTACAGGAGCTGCATCTCATTACAATCATGTTTACTCAGGCATAGTTTTTTTTAATTAAAAATAATGTTACTAAGTTGTATCTTGAGTCTTTCCATCTGATTTATGGTACATTTTGCCCGGGCAACTTTACCAATGCTCAATTTGCAAAACCTCTGGCATGTGGCACAGTGTAATCAAATTTTGACGTGAGGTATTACTGAGGTGATAAAATTGCAACATAAGAGTCATTTGTAACGTGTGAACTGCTGGCTCCAACTTCATGCCCTGGGATTAGATAGAGGGAAATAGAAAACTCATGCCTGTGGCTTGAAGAAAATATGGCGGGAGGGGCGGGGAGAGGAACCAAGAAATTTGCCTTTTCGTTATTCTGGCAGCCTAAGTATGATGGCTAAGATGGTGATCTAAGAAGAGACTCAGATGTCCTGTTAGGGCTCCACAGCCCTGGATGTAACACAGAGCCATCTATACATTTTGCACCTGCAACGGTCCCTTTCTCTGCCGACACTTGTTCCATACCCTGTGCTGCCTCTTGGGGGAAAGCTTCGAAGTCCGGTAACACACACGAGTCTGTTCGTGAGATCAGTTGGCCTGACGAGGGAGGGCGATGCCTGGAGCTTGGGGAGAGAGGGCTGGCACCTCAGGGAGAGTGGCCTGTGGAGCAAACAGGAAACGAAGCAAGTAGTGGTGAGAAGCCCCCTTGAAATCAGGCATCGTTCATCTGCAGTGTGAGAAGCCACTTCACCACCGAGTGGCTTTCCTCGGCCACACCCTGTGGCCCAGGAGCCGGAGCAGGGAGCACAGAGCACACTGTGGTCCACGGAGGGGCAAGGACGGCACTACATCCACCTGCCCACGTGGCTTCCAGACGTCACTCCGGGAGCCGCCCACGCCTGGAGAGCAGGCCCCAGTCAGACACATTGGGCAGGTTAACCAGAACCTTCCACACGCCCACAAGCGTCATCACGCTATGGTTGCGCTCTGACTGGGCGTGCTTTGAAGGCCGCGCGTTAGGCTACGTTGTTTAAAATAACTGCTTAAAAACACGATAACTTCAATAAGATTCATATGTTCACCCATCTTCACCAGGACTTCAACTCGGCCCTTTGAGAGCTCTCTTCATCTTGTGAAATGGGTTTTTATTTTGTTTCCGTTTTACAAGAAAAGACGCTGAGACCCAGGTACGCTGGCTGAGGTCAGCCAGGGGCTACCATGTGGGCAGGAAGGCTGAGGCGTGGACCTTCTCATCTGCCTGGTTCCTCTGCGCCCGGCCGGCAGCGCAGGTGGAAGGGGAGGCGAGTGCCCGTCCGCGGGGAAGGTCAGAGCAGGCTCAGCGGGTGCCTGGGAGGCGTCAGGTCAGCACAGGCCGGCGCCCTGAGAGGTGGGGCTGGGCTGCCATCGGCCAAGTCCAGGATATGAGGGGACGATGAGCGGGACTAGGGAGGCGATGGTCCCTGCAGGCAGCAAGGAGCACAGTGAGGAGCTGACTCAGCATCCCCTGCGCCATGTGGATATTAAAGTTGCTAATTATTCCGCGGGAGCTAAAAAGAAACCTGAAGAGAGTCGTGTGAGCAGCAGCCAGGACACACCGTCCCGCACCGCAACGACGGGAGGTCGCTGACATGCAGGAACAGCTGACCTTTCTGAGTTCTCAGAACTGCAGAGGAAGGCAGCAGTCATCTGTCTGTCTGTCTATCCATGTCTATGTTTCTATATCTGCAGTGTCCTTTGTGGAGCCACGTTTCCCTTGAAGGAGTAAAGAAAACCTGCAGATGCAGGGAAGTTTCTAGCAGTGAACTAAGGGTTAGCAAAAACCCACGGGACGGGTTAGTTCAGGGGCAGGTGTAGGGAGCCATGAAGGGGATGAACGGGGAAGATGGACTGAAGTGGGTTTTGAGGTGTGGCGGAAGCAGGAAAGAGGAAACCAGAGACAGCCATGGATGATGTCAGAGCTTGGGAAGGACAGAGGAAGAAAGGGGGAGTTTTATAGTATTTTTAAAAATATTTTTATTGATTTTCAGAGAGGAAGGGAGAGGGAAAGAGAGAAACATCAATGATAGAAACATTCTCTGATAGAAACATCAGAGAATCTTTGATTGGCTACCTCCTGCCCACCCCAAACTAGGGATCCAGCCCATAACCCAGGCATGTGCCCTGATCTGGAATCCAACCATGACCTCCTGGTTCGTAGGTCGATGACGCTCAACCACTGAGCCACACTGGTTGAGTGGATTTGTGTAATATTTTTATTCCAAAGTAAGTTGCCTAAAAGTTAGGCAGTGAACCCCATAAAGTTTCCCATAGGTGTTCCCTGACTTTAATGAGCTCTCTCTGGTCATGGACTTCATTCTTTATAGTAAGATCAAGTATTTCCCCTGCCTGTGTTGTTCTTAAATACCTCTCAAATTAGCTGCCAGGTGTGCGATTAACAGAAACACGGGCAGGACACATCAAACCCTCGTCCATGAATGTTTTCCAGCCAAAGAAGAATCAAAAGATCAGGTTAAATTCAGAGCGACACCTGAAGCCCTGCCCAGAATCAATGTACCTCATTACGAGGGCGAAGGTTTCATTAGTAAATGCTGCTCATCTCACTCAGTCAGAGCACTGGCCTGCAACACATTCTCAGCTCGCGCAAGCGACCCCCTCGTATTTTAATATTGTTTCATAATTATGACAAAATGGCCGAAGATGGAAATTATGTTTGGGCATTTATGCAAACTCTCACTTTGCACAAATTAATGCAATCCATAACCCGTGTGCCCTAGGGCTTAAATATTTAAATGATGTTTAACATAATGTTTCTCAGTAGAGAAAACCACTTTGGAAAAAAAAAACAAAGTTTGGATAGAGTGACATATGATAACTTGAAAATGTTTATTTAAATTTGTATGTGTGGCCCTGGCCTCAGTGTTGGTTAGAGCATCATTCAGATATGCCAAGTTTGTGGGTTCAATCCCCGGTCAGGGCACATACACGAAGCAACCAATGAGTGCATAACTAAGTGGAACAACAAATCAATCTCTCTCTCTCTCTCTCTCTCTCTCTCTCTCTCTCTCCCTTCTTCTCTCTAAAAATAAATAAATAAATAAATAATAAATCGTTTTTTATTGGCTCGATGCTTAGAATAAATGCTTCAACTCATTTCATAATCTACTCTGTTCCTCTGTGCTTGTTTTGTTTGTTTTTTTAATTCTTAGTGTTTTAAATACATAGCAATTTTTACTCTCTGTGGTAGGACATTGGCAAAGACGACCTCAATAATCCCACCCAGTCCTGTCCGAGGGCACCTTGCAATGTCGCTTTGCAATGTCACCTTGGATCAAAAGGTGAAGTTTTCTCCTCCCCCCTGTGAATGTGGGCGTGGCCACTTGACTTGCTTCGGCCAGTGGGATATTAGCAAGTGTGAGATGAGCAAACACGTAAAAACCACTTGCACATTGAGGCCTCCTCACTTTTGACCCCAACTGGACCCTTCAGACCACAGTGTGAATGCGGCCCACTGGGGAGCGCATTGGGGGGAAGCAGAGCACCCCTCGACAGCCTGCTCACCACCTCTCCTGGTAAAGCCCCCTTAGACAACCCAGTCCAGGTAAGCCGCCAGAAGATGACAGCCAAAGGAAGGAGCAGGAAAGACCATTAGAAGAACTGCCCAAACTAATGACTCACTAATCATAAGCAAATAAAGTTGTTGCTTTAAGCCAATAAACGTTTTCTAATTTATTACACAGCATTAGATAACTGACACAATAACACACTATTATTCTCTGAAATAAGTAGCATTCGTTCATTTAAAGAGGAGTGATAAAGAGCAATGCCTTCATTGGGGAAAGCAAAGGAAATGGAAGTATGGTGTTATATTAATTCTCAGTCTCATCCAGTTGCAGTTTTTAGCACCCTGACCTCTGTCTAACAAAGCCTTAGTCTTCTAAATTAGCTTAGTGTTCTACAACTAGAGAAATATGTAACTTCCAAATTGTTTCCATTGGAGCTATCCTACTGTCCTAGAAATCCATAGAGTGAACCCCATTCCCTAACTTGTTAATAGCGGGATGCTGGGAGGCAGCCGTGGTGTTGGATGAGTTACATGCCTGAACTGATTACAAAACACGGGTCCACTGTCATTCACTTTGTATCATACGTAGGAAAGGTGCTGGGGTATCTGGCTCCACCATGAGTTTGACTGAGGTTAGGTGAAGGTTACCCCTAAGCCCTGTGCACAGTTGAGGAAAAAATTACTTACTGGTCAGGGTCTGTGCTAATGCTTCTTAACCGGGGATGGGCCTGATAGCCACCAGTAGACTTTTTTAAACTAGCAATCTTCCCATCGCCTGGAAGCTTTCGTTTATTCAGTCCAAGATGGGTTGCAAGTATCTGCTTTATTTCCACATCAAAGGTAATGGCTGTGCACACTGCTAAATGAGAATAACCAGGAAAAGCAAAAGACGTTAACAATGGGATGACTTGAGAGTTGTGGCAACGAGAAGATTTTTCAATATTACAACCCTCCACGGGCCTAATATAGTTTCTGAAATTACACTCTCTTCTTTGGCTGGAGACACTATATTACCCATGGCCAGGGCAATTATAGAATCAGGGAAAGTTCTAGAATAAAAATTAGATTACCTCCTAATTATGTACCTAACCTTGATAAAGTCATTTAACCTCTCAGTTTCTTCCTCTGCAATATAACAAACTGTCTGCTCACTAATTTCCCATGAATGACAAATAGTGCATAAAAAAGTACTTTTCACACTCTAAAATGCCATCTAAAATAAGGAATTACTGCCTTCAGTAGGAAAAAGCCATTGACTTCTCAGAACAAACTTATTTATTTTAATTGCTAGTCTATTTTTTAATTACTAAAATGATGAGGATTAAAGGCTCAGGTAACTCTGGACTGGGGTGGGGGGCACCCTGAGGTAGGGGAGGAGGAGGGACTGGTGTTTCACACTGATGGGGGCTCCTCCCCAAGGGGCGATAGGAGAGGACAAAAAAGGGGGCTAGAGGCCAGTACCATCAACTTCCCAATTTAGCCTCAATTGCTCAACAAATGACCCCAATCAAAATGGTCCAGTGAGTTCATTTGATTCTCAAATGATGAGACAGGTTAGGAGGGAAAGACTGAAGTAAGATATGCCCGGAATAATGCACTTGATTTTAGACATATTCAATTTTTGTGGGCAGCTCTTCTCTCTCTCATTTTCTATTTGAAAGTTAGATTATTTCCATTTTTCATATTTGGGAGCACAGAGCTAACATGGCAGAGAGAGGAGGAATTTGCAGACACAGTAAAAATGAAAGTGAATTGCTTTTCTAATTGCCTTGCAGACCTAGCTTGTATGAATAATTATCCAGGATCCCTTTTGATTCTATAGTGTAATAAGGGTGTGTTTTTTCTTTTGATGGCATTTAAATAGGTTCACTTATTGAGGTTACAATGATCAAAATAAAAACTTGAAAACAATGGACTCATGCTCTAGAGGAAAAAGAGTTTGAATATTTAAAATAGTAAAAAAGAAGGATCTCTCACCCTTTGAGACAGCATGGAGGGACCTGGAGAGTATTATGTTAAGTGAAACAAGCCAGTCAGAGAAGGACAAGTAGCATATGATCTCGCTCATATGTGGAATCTAATGAACAAAATAAACTGTTGAACAAAATTGATTCAGAGACTCAGAAGCATGGAACAGACTGACAAATCTCAGGAGTAAGGTGGGGGTCAGGGATAGGGAGAGATTAACCAAAAAAATATATGCATATATGTATTACCCATGGACAGAGACAACAGTGTGGGAAGACCTGGGCAGGGGGTGGAGGGAGTAAATTGGAGAAAAAAGGGAGGACATCTGTAATACTTTCAACAATAAAGATAAATTATAAATAAATAAATAGACAAATGAATCTATAATAATAAAAGCATAATATGCTAATTAGCCTGGACGTCCTTCCAGATGAAGCCAGAGCTTTGAGGGAAGCCTGGGTCCCGGGTGCCAGAGGGAAGGCGGTGCCGGCAGCCGGGGGGAAGGAAGGCCTATACTTGCATGAATTTCGTGCATTGGGCCTCTAGTAAATAAATAATAAACAGCAAAAAGTTTTTCTCAGTTCAAGCTTTCAAAAATGTTATGTGACAGTGAATGCTGTGCACGTGGCTTATTTTTTATTTCAATAATATATTTTATTTAACCCACATATGCAAAATATTACCATTTCAGTACGCAATCACTGTGCTTACCATGTGCCAAGCACAGTATTTGGTGTTCCACGGGTCGTTTGATCTTCATGGCTCTCAGATGTAGATGTGATCATAGCCCCCATTCCACATATGTGGGAAACTGACAGGTCAATAAACCTGCGGAGACCCTCGGGCACCCATTGGCGGGTTCAAGCCTGAACCCAGGCATCCCGACTCATTGGGCAACGCTAACCTGTGGACTGTGGGGGGTGCCACTTGCCCCTGGGGCTGACTTCCTCACGGCAGTCCATCTGAAAGGATCCTCCATTTATCTCCTCCTGTTGTGCTTCTTTGCAATGATTTATCATCATACCTCGGATTTTACAGTCACCGCCACACAAATTTGTGGTTGATTAATTAACTGAAATTGGGAGACATTTTGCTGGTGAAAAATGCTCAGTGCTCCTATGAATAACAATTGGTGTGGTGCTCCAACTAAATTACACATCAGCACTGGGGACCCATGAGCGGAGCGAGGTCAGAGCTCAGACAGCCAGAATCAGAGGAGATGGGCTAGCCAGGGCAAGACAACTAGAGCAGATATTAGCCTCAAAAAAACAAACGACTTACTGAACACCTACTATGTGCCAGGGACCAAGACAAAAACATTGCCTGCCCTCATGGTCACAGGACAGGAGAGATAGCCCAGCACGGTGGTTCAGGACTCAGAGGACAAGAGAGGTGCACCCAGGGTGGAGGTGTGACTGACCAGTAGAAAGCAAGTTCAAGGTTATGGTGGCCTGCACCCAGTCCTGAGAAGGTTGTGAGGGGACAGGGCAGGACTGCTGTACTGAGCCAGCACCAGGCCAGGCTCTGAGAGGGACTCCGCCCTGAAGTGAGGCAGAGCCTGCCACAGGAAGTGAGCAGGAGCGGGGATCCTGGAAGCAGATCAGGGCCTGACCATCAGGGAGGTCAAAATAAGGAACAGCTTCAGGCCTAGAATTTCCAAAAGCCTACTGTGGCTCAGGTGCTACCGGAAAAATACCACAGAAAAGAGCACATAGTAAGAGAGAGATCCCAATATTTCCCACGAATGTGAAAAGGTTCTTTCATTGCGTATGAACTATGTTCTAAACCCGTGGTCGGCAAACTGTGGCTTGTGAGCCACATGCGGCTCTTTGGCCCCTGGAGTGTGGCTCTTCCTAAGCCTTAGGTGTACCCTAATTAAGTTAATAACAATGTACCTACCTATATAGTTTAAGTTTTAAAAATTTGGCTCTCAAAAGAAATTTCAATCGTATTGTTGATATTTGGCTCTGTTGACTAATAAGTTTGCCGACCCCTGTTCTAAACAAACATATTGTTGTACCTTTGTCTTTTCCAGAGACTATTAACAAATTAGATTCTAAACTTTCTCAATTTGAAGGGAACTCCTATTATGATTAGTTTATAGAGACGGGTAGTCCTTATCTAAACTTGCCTAGGAGGAAAAACTCTAATTAAGAAAGGAAGGAAAGTAAAAAATGCTTTTAAAGTGCTATCCCTTTAAGAACTTGAGAAAGCTGAAATGTATAAGGAAGGAAAGAAAAAGAACAAGTTTATTTGACCTTGGGTGGTGGGCACACAATTGTATACTTGAAACCTATATAATTTTAAGCAGTGTCACCAAAAAAAATTTAACTTTTAAAAAATATAGAAAAGGGAGCAAGTTTAACCATGAATCATATTAACAGACTTGGTTGCTAAGTTTCAAGATAAAAAGCAAGTAGAAGTCATTTTATACCGGGGTTGCAAATTTGTCTTTCTTTAAGTAGAACTTTAGTCCTTCCAAATAAAATCTGAAGAACTTTTAATATCCTATATAATAAAGGGGTAATATGCAAATCGACCCTCACTCCATCACACCGTCACAAGATGGCTACGCCCACAGCAGAGGCAGGGTTCCCGTAATGAGTCTTAACAAGAGATCACCAGGGACCTGAGGCTGCATGGCCCCGGGCTGGGGTGGGGAACCTGAGGCTGCAACCCCCCCACCTGGTGAGGCTTGACAGGGGACCTCAGGCCATGACCCCCACCCCAGCGCTGGGCCAGGGGACCTGAGGGTGCGCCGGAGGACCTGAGGCTGTGCCCCTGCCCAGCGGAGCTTGACAGGGGCCCTGCGGCTGCGACCCCCACCTGGCAGGGCTTGACGGGGGACTTGAGGCTGCGCCCCTTGCCCGGCACCAGGCCAGCAGACCTGAGGCTATGCCCTCCACCCGGCGGAGCTTGATTGGGGTGGGGCCAGATGGGTCTGGATCTCGCCCAATGGGGTGGGAGCTGGCTGCGTCTGGGACTCGCATGATTTCAAGGTGCATGCAGGTGGGCAGGGACTTGACTCTGGGTCCTGCAGCATGCCCCAGATTCTGACAGGAGGAGAATTTCCATATACATTTTACTAATTTTCTTTCATCTCTGACACTTCTATTATAGAGAAAGGGCAAATAACAATATTAAAATATTTCCTCTAATTAATTCCCTTTTAATGTGCATGATTTTGTGCACTGGGCCACTAGTTAGATATATAAATGCAGAAAAATTTCTTAAGTTTGGATAATATTCCTAAGCTAATAGAGTACAGTAGTTGCAAAGACATACTGTTATACCAAATGGTGAATGTGTTTTATCTGGTATCACATCCAGAGACAATACAGCTGACCTGGTCATGCTGTGTTTTTTAAATGTTAAACACCTACCTAATTTTATGTGTATTTGTGTATGCTTAAATGCAGGAATACAAAGCTATTTTCATTGGTAAACAAAGGAGCTTATAAATCATCATTCATAAAAAGGTTGATGTTTGAATATAATTTTTGTGCTTTTGTCATGCTCTTAAATAATTTTTAAATTTTTAATTTGTTTTCTATTACAATAAAGTACATATAATTTAAATCATTTTTATGGTTAATTTTATTTAATTAATCTTGATTGTTGAGATTATTACAGATGTCCCTCTTTTTTCCTCCCATAGCTCCCCTCCACCCTGTTCCCACCCCACCCCAGGCCCTCGCCACCCTATTGTCTGTGTTCATAGGTCCTGGGTGCCAGAGGGAAGCCAGTGCCAGCAGCCAGGGGAAGGAAGGCCTACTCTTGCACGAATTTTGTGCATTGAGCCTCTAGTATTGAGTTAATGGCCAGTTTCCTCCAGTGAATCTTTTTGATAGTGTCTTTCCCAAGTATAGGCCCCAAATTCAGAATAATAAGACTCTTGATATCTTTTTCACTCAAATAGTTCTTGGTATTGCTCAAATGGATCACTAGTTTTGCTGCTCTTCCTACAAAGGGTAAATACTGAATTAAATTAAAATATAATATTCTTCCTATATTAATTGTTTCAACCACCGTAAAAGCAAACTAGAATCAGAAGTCCCTTCCTTTCTTAAGCAGATATTACAACTCCTGAAGTCACGCACCCAGATATATAAAACGCTTCTCGTGGGAGGTCAAAGAAAAAGGTGTGTTTTGTGGTTCTCACCTCCCAAACTGGAGCCCAGTCCTGGGCCGGGGCTCTCCTTGGCGTTTTCCCTGATCCTGGAGTGAAGACTCAGTCATGGTGTTACAGGTGGAGAGGCAGTGGCTTTGTAGTAGTCGAGGTATCAACAGGGTCTCTGGCTCCACCTCCCCCTACGACTCCCTGATAGAATACGGGCCTCGTACTCCAAAACTACACCCACACCGCTCAGCCAGCCCTGTGACCTCCTATAAGGCTACTTTGTCTGATTCCCACAGACTATTCGATCGCCTCACCAGTTTAACCCAGCTGCCTTACTTCCCCTTTTTGGTAAAGATGGATTTTCTTCCCATTTAACAGTGGTCCAATATGACACTATATACTTGAAAATTGCCAAGAGGGTAGATCTTAAATGTCCTCACCACAAAAAAAAAGAAATGGTAATTGTGTGATGTGATAGAGGTGTTAGCTACAGCTATGGTGGTAATTTTTGCAATATATAAATGTACTGAAGTTATACACTTTCAACTTATACAATGTTATTTGTCAACTCTATCTCAATTAAGCTGGAGAAATTAGAATTAACATAATTCCCATAAAGCCTGTCCTGACTTGACTAACATTCTCCTAGAAATATATTACTAGTATTTGTTGATGACGAAGACCTTAAAAACAATCAATATATATTTTTGTACTGGACACTTTCTTTACAAGATACTTTTTTTAAAGTCTTAGGAACATCTTTTATGATGATAGATATGTCTTAGAAGTTGTTCAGAATCCAATCCAGGATCACTCACTACTTCAGGTGATGTTTGCCCTGGAATCAGCATCTAA
Organism: Myotis davidii; assembly: GCF_000327345.1. Taxonomy (NCBI): domain Eukaryota; kingdom Metazoa; phylum Chordata; class Mammalia; order Chiroptera; family Vespertilionidae; genus Myotis; species Myotis davidii. The sequence continues at coordinate 1,583,343 of NW_006284245.1, forward strand.
GACCGGGATTCATTTGTGCGGAAACGTGGGCTCCGCCTTCTGAAAGGGAAGGGAGAGGACCCAGGACTGGGCAGAGGCTAAACTGGGCTGTGACACAGTCTCCACCAAGACCTCAGGCCACCCCACAGAGAGCTGTGACAGCGGCCCAGCAGCACTGTTCTCCACTATCAGGAGGACACAGCATTTTTACTCTGAATCTACCAGATTGGAGTAGGCCGCTCTCGGAAGAGAGCACAACCTTGTCTGAAACATCTGAGAGAACAATGTCCAATGAGAGCGACAGCTGGAGAACGAAGTCCCTCCGTCCTGACAGGGGACGCGGGCATCACTTCCACGACAAGCCTGGTATGAAAAGTGAGAGGCTTTCTAACTCCCGGTGACACCCAACATGAAGGAACAATTGGCTTCTTAGCAGCTGTCCAACATGCAAAGGCCACCTCAGCTATGAATTAAAGCCCACACTTCCGAAGACACAGGGGTGACTCCCTCAATAAACCACCAAGCACAACAGTCCCCTTTATTAATTGAGCTTCTCTAGGTGTTGAAGGAAAGTTCCCCCTCTGATTTCATGAACCCATGTTAGAATCAGAAGTATTTATTCAAATCTAACGATCTGTCCCTACAGGAGAGAAACGATATCCCAGCACTGTCTCGTACCCAGCGATGAATTTGGACATTCCCGAGGCACTCTCTCCACGGCACCCATGCCGGGTCCAGCACATGCTGCACAGCCACATGCTGCACAGCCACTCAAAATAGCGAAGGCAGATTGGTCCAAACTTTTCAAAAACTTTGGTGGGGAAATGCCTCCGAGAAACCTAACAGCAGACTAAACAGTCGCTTCCCTGTAATGATCATAACCCCGGTGAAACTATAGAGGCGAGGCATGACTCACACCCCACCCCAGGATGATCTGAGCACTTACGAGTGGGTTTCATTCACAAAGCTTTAAGTAGGTTTTCATACTAATTTTTAAATTGTCTGGTATAATTGATGCTTTCCTTGCTGAAAGTCCAACTTGATAACTTTTAGGGGGGAAATACTGTGTGTTTCATTTTATTGCCCACTTTCCTGGTGAAATGCTTCAGAAGTTTTACAAGATTCTTCCTTTATAACAACCTTCAGTGACCTCAGCCCCAAAGCAAATGGAGAAGTTAAGTGAATTAATGGTGTTTTTAATCTTTATTTTTATAAAACCAAATTTACAGAAAAGTCACAGACCAGTTAAATTAACTCCTGTATACTGTTCACCTACATTCACTAATTACCAGTTTATGCATTCGCTTTCTTTTTTTTAATATATATTTTATTGATTTTTCGCAGAGAAGAAGAGAGAGGGATAGAGAGTTAGAAACATCGATGAAAGAGAAACATTGATCAGCTGCCTCTTGCACACCTCCTTACTGGGGCTGTGCCCACAACCAAGGTGCATGTCCTTGGCCGGAATCAAACCTAGGACCTTCCAGTCTGCAGGCTGATGCTCTATCCACTGAGCCAAACTGGTCAGGGCATATGCATTCACTTTCTATCTCTCTGTTTCCCTTACACTCTTTATGTATATTATATTGATATAAATAATAAAATTATTATTATTATCACTGATGTTGAACCCTTGAAAGTTACAGCTATCATGACCCTTTATTTCTAAATATTTCCGTTTATCTCCTAAAAGTAGGAACATTCTGTTACATAACCACAGTATAGTCCCCAAATTCAGAAAACCCAATATTAATATAATATCATAATATACTCATCATTCCCCCTATATGTCCTTTATATAGTCTTCTCCTTTATTCAGAGACCAATCCAGTATCACTCACTGCAATCAGTGTGATGTCTCTCTAGTTTATCTGGAGTAGTTTCTCACCTGTCGTTGCTCTGATGACACTGATATTATTTAAGAACTAGAGGCCTGGTGCACAAATTCATGCACGGGTGGGGTCAGGCCGGCCTCCTATTTTGGGAGGAGGGGGTGATCTGGGGCGGGGCCTGCCAGGGGGAGGGACCACGAGCCGTTGGCCGGCCAGCCCCACCCCCTGGTCGAACTCTTAGTTGAACTCTTAGTCAAGTGGACGATTTGCATATTAGCCTTTTATTATATAGGATACCAGCTAGCTGTTCTATGGACTCTCCATCCATATGGGCTTTTGGATGTTGTCATAATCATTTGGCAGGAAAACAAGTTGCTGGTGTGTGTCCTCAGGGACCTGCATCAAGAGGCACATGCTGTTAGTTTATCATATTGTTAGTGATGTTAACTTCCATCACTTGGCTCGGATGGCTTCCATAAGTTTTCTCCATGTAAAATCATCAATATTCCCTTTGTAATTAATAAGTAACCTGTGGGGAAATACTCTGCGACAGGTTAGTTCTCTGTTCCCCACCAAACTTTCACCTAATAGTTTTTAGCATTTATTGATTCTTGCCTAAGTCAATTACCACAATGGTAGTTGAAGAATGGTGATTTTTTTTCCAACCTTCTCTCTCCTTCTACATTTATTATATAACATCCTATGATTAAGAAAAAGAGTTTGCCCTAACCCGTTTGGCTCAGTGGATAAAGCATCAGCCTGCGGACTGAAGGGTCCCAGGTTCAATTCTGGTCAAGGGCACATGCCCAGCTTGCGGGTTGCTGGCTTGATCCCCAGTAGGGGGGGTGCAGGAGGCAGCCAAACAACAATTCTCTCTCATCATTGATGTTCTACCTCTCTCTCCCTCTTCCTTCTTCTCTGAAATCAATAAAAATATATATTTTTAAAAGTAGCTTTTCCTTTTTTCTTGTTTATTTATTTAGCGTCGCTAGAGACGCAGGGATTCTTATCTTCTTTAATGAGTTCTCATTGTTGCTGTAGGGGTGCTGAGGTTACAATGTCCCGGATTGGCCATCAGTGCCCCTTCACGCTGGCTCCTGCGTCCTTATCACAATATCCCTTTTTTTAAGAACTTCCTTAGTTTTTTACACAATCAGGTGCTCAGACTCATCTTGACTTCGCTCTGTGCCAGCCCAGGAGGCAACCATGCCTCTAAACTGTTGAGAAACCATGGCATGGTTTTCTTAAATCTATCCAGACTGTTTGTTCTCTTCAATTATATCAATAAAGTTATGTCCCCCCCCCAACACACACACATACGTAATCTTAGGGAATCTTATAACTAGGCTAGAGGCCCAGTGCCCGCTGCAGCTTTGTCCAGAAGAAAGGATGTCCGGAAGGACATTCGGTCTAATTGGCATATTATGCCTTTATTATTATAGATGGTCGCCCCATGATGGCCACATAAAAATGTGGCCTATACCTTGACAAGATCACTCTGCTCTAGAGTTTAATGGAAAATTTTATTTCAAAACCAGAACGTGGATGCTGGATGTGCTCACTATATCAGGGTGTAATTGCTTCTATTTAGTGGACAGGACTAAGGAATACAGACTTGTATTATAAATATAGTATCTGTTTAAGTCATGAATTGGGAATGCGTATATATTTCTTATATCTATAATTGCAATCTAATACCATACGTTCTTTTCTCCTTCTGTAATACATATTTGCACCTCCTAGCTCCCAACAATAAGATTATATGTACTCAGTTTCTCAATCTTGCTGCGGATACGAAATGGTTCCAGAGTTTCCACACTTATACTGTACAAACAAGAAACAATTGAGAAGTATTCAAGACTCAAGGTTTCGTTTTCTAGGTCGTTGATTTTATTTTGTTTTGTGTTGGGTTTGGGGGTTTTGTTTTTGTTTGTTTGTTTTTGCAATTTGTTGTCTTTAAACTAGGAGTATATAATAAAAGCAATGTGTTTAAAAGTTATATACCGATGGTATTTAAAATCAGAACAGTTAATACTTACCAAAAAATTCAATTTTTCTTATCCAAAAATTCTTCCCTAATCTCAATTATGATGTGGTCTACATCACAGAATCCCCATAAACTCATTTTTCTTGCTGACCAGATTACCCTTATTACATTCTGATCTTTCCAGGTGTTTTCAAAGCTTAGTATCACATACTGAGTCCAGCAGGTATGAAGCACATTTTCTAAAGAGATTCCAGAGAACAGGCCACTATACAATACACACTTGGTCACAGAAATACACCAATGAAGGTCAGTCTTAGAACTACATTAAAAAAGGCCATTCTAAGTGTTTCAAACCACTAATGTTGCTCTTAAACTCCAGAACATGTATTGATACTTCCCAATGCAAACTTACTGAATACCTATCCCCATTGCATATCCAATCCTGGGATCCCTAAAACCCTCCAGAAGCAGGAAATTCACAGAAGTAAAGCAAACAATTATATATTGTAAATTGCCATAGCTGCCCAGACCCTTCTAAAAAGTATTAACTAATGGCATGTGACTCAACTGAACTCTAGGCCTCCCACAATTACTGCTGTTAGTTATACATCCAGAGCCTCAAGGTCCTCCATGGGATGTCAAGGATAGAAAGGGGCAGGTGACAAAAAAAAAAAAGGAGAAAGGGACAGGTGACTAATAATGAAAGTTATGACTCTGTCATAAATCAATTGGGAACCATTACATGATTTGTTAAATCTATGGAGAATATTTGTTCTCCTCAATTAAACCAACTGCAGTTAGGCAGTTACTGGTACCAACTGATTATCTTTATGACATGTCAATATACACCCAAGGGAGGACTTTTCCTATATAATTAGATGGGCTAATGGCATGCTAATGACTTCAAAATACGGCCTACACTCGGACAAGATCATACTGCCTTTCCAAGGACTTAGATTCCTCCCTCCCCATCTCACACTTTTGGTGGGGAGCCTGACATGGTAACTTATCAGAAAAGATCCGAGACACCAGATATCTGGAGGATTTCTCCCTCCGACTGAAATGTTTGACCCACAATTTATAGTTGACCATAACCCATTGACAATAAAAGAGATTAAACTTTAGAAGTCCACCTAACCCACAAAAATTTGTTGCCTGCAATAGCCCCAGCTAATAGCACCCTCACTATTTACAGGCCAACCAAGTCCTGAGTCAGTACAATAACTCATCCTGTGTAAACACTTTGGGAAAGGTGGACTTGTTGATTGGGGGTGGCGTGGGGGGGGTGCATATAGTTTTGAATGTTGACCAAACTGATCCAGGAGACTTGTACCCCTGCTGATTCTAAACCAATGAAAAACGAAGGTGGTATTCTAAATAGTTCTTTTTATATTTACGGTTGTCCTCAGACCTCTTGCCTTTTCTACTGAACGATATGCAAGTGTCTAAAAATCCCTGCAGGGCCACTATGCCAGGTTGACAGCAGCTGATGCTTCTGCTTCAAAGAGCCTGAAGCCATCCTGGATCACTCAGCTGACTTTGACCTGAAGGAGGGCAAAGTCACCATAACATAGAAATGGCGCAGTCTTAGCTTATCTAATGGGGGGAGGTCAGCAATCGCCACAATCAGAAACAAAACGCATCACTTCCAGGCACAGAACTTCTCAGAGATCTCCTAAGTAGCTGAAGTTGCCTTCCCTGACAATGGCCAGTCCCAGAAAATGCCCATTTGCTTCAAGGAAATTGTTCCTCTTGATACTTTTTAACTAATTCGCTTGCCCATGGACAAAAAAAATAATAATATTTCACTGTTCCTTGGGCTGCTGTGGAGTTCGCTTTCATAAATTCTTCCTTGACTTGGTTTCACAACTGATCTCCACCACCTGTGAGTAAATACAGCTGTGCTTTTAATTAAACTGAATATATCTGTAATTCTTTGAGGTGATCATCCTGGATCTAATCAAGAAAGTTGACTTCCATTTATAGGAGACACAGGAACAAGTGATCGCATGGAAGCAGTCACATCAGAATGTAAGAAAAGTCACAGGACAATTGACCCAGGGACTGCAGTGGCTCAATGGTGGGAATTTAAAATAAAGAAGGGAGGTGTGCCCCAGATCAGAGATTTGAGCACATAAAACTGAACAGACTGTGTGGACCATGTTTGAGTCCCACTGCAAAGACACTGTAAAAAGACAGTTTTGAGACAATCATAAAAATGTGATTATGGACCATGTATTAGATGATACCAATACACTGTTATTAAAATTAAGTGTAATCATAGAATTGTACTTATGGCCGAAGAGCTTTTAGAGATACTTAAGTATGTAAAAAGAATGTAAATGATATCTGAGATTTCCTCTTAAAGATTTCAGTGAATACGAAAAAAAAAGAAATAAAAGGAACAGAAGAAAATCCTGATAATTTTTTACTTGATTGATACAAGTTCACTATTTGCTGTCTCTTCGTGTCCATCTGAAACAGTTCATCACAAAGATTTTCTTATATTTTGATGTATATGTTTAATATGCTGTATATGTAGGCACTTGTTTTTGGAATCCTTTTTCCAAAGAGACCACTTCCTGCACATTCTAAATAAAGCCAAGTAGTGAATCTGTGGGCAGTTCCTCTCCTGCCACTGTAGACAGCATTGGCTCCCAATCTGCATCTTGCTTTCTGCTTGCTGAGCTGAATTCCTGAAGAGGTAGGTGGACTTACTTAGCCTGGGACTTAGGAAGCAGTTTTATTGAAAAAGGAAGAGCCCATCAAGATGAGAAAAAAGTAGAATGAGATTCTATTGTCTATAGTTGAACTCAAGGCTAATGTTGCTGTCAAATTGAATTTTTTATGAAATAGCTTTGTGGAGATTATTATGCTAAGCAAAATAAGCCAGTCAGAGAAAGACAAAGATCACATGATCTCACTCACATGTGGAATCTAATGAACAAAATAAATTGACGAACAAAATAGGCCCAGAGGCATGGATGCATGGATGCATGGAACAGACAGACAGATCTCAGAGGAGAAGGGGAGCACAGGAAGAGATTAAACTTATATGCATATATGCATAGGCCATGGTCACAGACAGTAGTGTGGTGAAAGCCTGGGGTGGGGTGGTGGCTGAATAGAGGCGGGTAAAGGTGAGGGGAGGGAATGGGGGACACCTGTAATATGTTTTTTAAAAAGCACTATCTACATGTACTAATTTGATAATAAAGCAGGATGGGGTGGAGGAAGTTCAGAGGGTCAGAAGATCAGTGACTAAACAATTAATAGGAAATATCTGGGGAGGCAGTACAATAAGTGCTTTGGCTTTTCTCTTCCCTAATTCCACCTTCTTCCAGCTGTGATTTAAGATAAAGTTCTGAGGCAACGAATGGTAACTGCAGTTCACAGAGGGGCGCCTGTTTGACATGTAAGATAGAATAGGCACCGAGGGTACAGAGTGGTGAGTCACTCTTCCCCTGGGCTTCTCTTCCAGGCACTCAGTGAGGTCTCACCAGCGCTGTGAACTGAAGCGCTGAGCGAACCCCCGATGGTGTCCCACTAATGTTCTCCTTGGACTTGGCTGGAAATCAACTCGCAGAGAGAAGGAAAGAGTTACCGTAGTGACACCAAGACACTTGAGCAATTACTTTTTCAACATTACCAATTTAACGTAAAGATTTGATTTATTAAGTTTCTATCAAGCCCTTCTTATGATTAGAGCAAGTTCATTTCCAGAAAAGTTCAATTATGAAGCCATCAATAAGACCTGCTCATTTCAAATAAGTCAGTTTGCTTCGAGGTAAATGATACTACTTACTAATATGTACAAGTCCCATTTGGACATAAAGAAAACCCTAGGCACAAATAAGGAGACAATGATGAAGCATTCTTCATTTTTAAATAGCTGATCTAAAAGGAAAGTAATAAGATGTCTTCATTCCGCAGAGAAACAACTCTGACGCACAGGGAAGTACCTACACCCCACAGACTCCATTGTTAGTGAGGGGCACTCACGTCTTCTTGGAATAACTTTCCTTTTAACTAAACCACATTTGATGGCTCCATTAAGGCATATCCAACCCTGTGTGGTGTGGTGTGGTGTGTGTGTGTGTGTGTGTGTGTGTGTGTGTGTGTGTGTGTGTGTGTGTTAATCTATAGGGGTTTAAATATGGCAAAACCATCAAACTGCCAGTCAATTAACTATTTTTCATGTGTTGCTACTTTCAATGTGTCTCTAGATATCTTTAACTGTAACTGCATTTCCAACCACCTAAAAAATTCAGTGGCTTTTCATTTTTCACAAACTTCCTTTGTCATCAATTGAGATCAGGTCAAAATAATTAATCCAACTCTAACAGTAGTTTTCATATCTTACTAACTTTTAATAATTCCTTTAGGATTCTTCTCCAGGTGCGTGATGATGATTAGCAGAAATCAGAGGACTGCATTAGATGACATCAGCTAATCCTCCAAAGCAGCTGCTCCTCTCCGATTTGGAAAGAAATCCGCACCTTGGGCCTCCAGGCAGAGAGAATGCATAACAGGCTGTGACCAGCAGGACTTAAAACCTGTTCGCAGGGCTCTGATCTCCACAACCTCCTCTCACTGCTGTTAACGTTCAAAAAAATTCACAAGGGTCTTCTGCTGACATGAGCTCCATCCACCCTGTGCTTTTGCGAAAGGGGCAGGATATGGAGAAACGACAGTGAACAGCCGTGTGCCCGCTCCTGATTTGCTCAGAGCAGAGAGGGTGATGGGAGCATTTCTGTGGCTGCACTGGCTTCAATCATCTTGAATTAGTTTCCATTGTGTTTTGTTGTTGTTTCACAAACATTTATCTACCTTTGAATCATGAAGCCAAACACCGAAAAAGATAGAAATATGTACATTACTCAGCCCCTACCCTTACAAAGTTTAAATATATTGACAATCATAAACATTATAGCAACGACTTATTAAATATCTATGGCGCCGTAGGCAGTTTCTGTTTGATAACCTAGCCCTTCAGTCTACCCAAACACTGCAAGACAGGGATGTTCTCTTTATCCTATCCACCTGTCCCCATGGAGACTGTTACCTTCAGGGAAAGCAGACTCTCAGATCCAGACCCCTGGCACCCACTCTACCTCTAGTCAGAGCAGTCGGCCCGGGGTGTTGTTTGTTTGCTTTCCCTATTCTTTGCAATCTAAAGGACTCTAACTGATCAACAGGATGATATTCATCCTCCAAGAGTATTATTTTCTTAAAGAGTTGTGGCTTCTGCTTTCCTTCGTTTTATATTTTTTTAGACATTAAGGAAAAACTTAGCTGATTTCATAATATTAAAGTCTGAAGTTTTATTAAATAAGGATTTGTTTGATGAATGAATTAGCTGAACAAATGTATGAATAATGAATAAATGATTGAATATGAGATAACTTCTCTCTTCCTATTTTGCCCCTACTCTCTCAGGCTGAGACACATGATTGACAATGAGAAAAAAATAAAAGAAAAAATAATAATTGATTATAACTCAGATCTTTGAGTATATGTAATTTTCTTAGCCCATTGATGTTAGCCTGCTTTTTTTAATCCTCACCCAAGGATATGATTTTTGAGAGGAAAGGGGGAGGGAGGGACGGAGGAAGGGAGGGACGGAGGGACAGATGGATGTGAGAGAGAAACATAGATCCGTTGTCTCCCTAACATGCCCCAACCAGGGATTGAACCAGAAACCTGACCAGGAATCAAACCCAAAGCCTTTTGGTGCACAGGACAGTGCCCAACCAGCTGAGCTACCTTGACCAGGACAGCCTGCTACTTTACATTCTATAGTAAATCATACTAACCTACCCTCTTCCCTGCTTGACTTTATTTGAAAATCATACATATCTGAGTGTAGGTGCTTAGCACCCAGGAAATCAGAAACAGAAGAGTCCCACATCAGACACTGCCCCTGCATATACTGACCTCCTCTCACAGTCCGACCCATCAATAAGCAACATCACTAGAGAATGAGAGATTGGACAGTAGACTGTGTGTTTTGTTTTGTTTTACTCATAGGGGTAAAAAGTGCAATAAATCTTGTTCAACTGCCAATGGTAGTTGTTGAAGACATCAGTGCCATGACTTAGGGACCTTTCTCTCCAAGGAGGCTAAAGAAAGTGTAGAGATGACATCTACCCTGAGGGGAAAGGGCGTGGTGGGTAGGAGAAGGATCAGTATTGTAAAGACATTAGTCACACAGAACTGTTGAAGATCCCTCGCCTCCTGACTGGAAACTCCATTGAGAGGAAATCAGCTCTCACATTTAAAGTGGGAAATGACTATAGAGAGGAGAAAATGGTTATTTATTTCCAGACCCTGCCAACTTCCATATTGTGCTCTTGCTGTATCATGGTCACAGACCTATACAGTGACAGGAAAAATAATTTCTAATCTTCCTGCTCAAGGAATGATGTTATTGATCTGCACTCTATCTTTTGTTTTTCCTGTGACTCAGCAGGTCAGAACAGCCCCAGTTCCAAGATGTCCATGGGATTAAAACGTGTTACAAATTAATAGGAGGTGAGGAACTTTGCTTCAGCACCACGGAGAGTGCCCGGCTCTTTTCAATGGTTTTAGGCATTCAAACTGCATATTATTCATGAGGCTAGAAAGAAATTTTGAAATGGGGTTTGCTAGACTGTGGCTACGAACTCGTTTCACTCATGAGAAAAAATTCTAATAATTTCTGTAAAATAAAAACTTGCCAGGGTTTTGTACGTGTTCATGATTTCTATGCTATCCTATTCTCTCAGCTTCCAGTGCAATGGAATTAGTGAATCTCTGCCTATTGTCAGGTGTCAAAATCACAGTTTCTGAATGGATCTAGACTAGAGGAGGCTCAGTAAAGGCACGGAAGTGTTACCAACAGATTTAAAGCTCCATGACAACAAGTCTTACTGTCGTTCTCACCGCTGTGTCCTTCCTTAGGGCTTGGTAAGTGCTCAGTGAATATGTGAGTCCAGTGGGAATAAATGAATTAATGAATGATATTAGGTGAGTGACTGGGGGTGAATGAATAAATGCCTCATTTGTAATGAAAAGTCATTTTTTCTGAGTGGTCTCAGAGATCCCTGCATACCACGCTGCTCAACAAGAAACTCGAACACATCTGACCTTGGCCGATAGCGATGGCGTCTGGCTCTCAGACCCTGCATTTTCTGTGTCCTCGGCCTTCAGTGGGGAGGGTTCTCCTTAGAGACCTGGACATGTTGCTCAGGTGTCAACCTGTGCAATCCATCCTCTCCAGGCCAGCCCGGCAGCCGCCCACCTCTGGCTCCTCCAATGCTCGGGGCGCCCCGTCAACCTGGCTCTGCCCTGACACCAGATGGACAGGACACAGGCCCAGGAGGCGAGCCCTCCTCCCCTTCCACAAGGCGAGCCCTCCTCCCCTTCCACAAGGCCGCCAGGTGGACCACGGCTACTTGTGCCTATTCCCCCACAACCCCTTCCTCTGTGCCAAGAGCAGAAAGCATCAGGCCTTGCTTTGCCGAGGGACCCTCAAGAGGCCAGAGGGTCTGAGCCCACCTGTACCAGAGGCAGATGGCAAGACTGCAGTTCTGCTCTGAGTGGCCACCAGAGAGGACATGGGGTCACCCTGGGAGACTAGAATCTACCAAAGACAAGGCCAAAGGCCAAGAGAAGAGACGAACGAGTGAAAGCAGCGTTTAGACAGATGTTTGCAGCAGGCAGAATGTTGGGAAGGCTTCTCCGCCTCGGAGTCCCTTCCCCTGGTTTAGGACCAATTTGTGCAAAGAAACATGTGTGAATGGGGCCACGCGTCCTGGTTCCCAGGTGGGCACAGCCCAGTTCTCAGCTCCAAGGAGCCCTCTGGGCTCAGGCGCCACTCCACTTGGACTGTACTACCAGGGCCCCGGAACGGGGGGGAGCCGCCGGGGAAGGGCTGATTTCCATTTCAAACTGCATTCTGCTACTTTGTACTCCAGCACCGCTGGCCAATCAATATTTAATGCTCGGAGGTTCTGACTCTGCGCGAGTCATGTCAGGGGACCTGGGGAGCCAATCTGCGCGAGCTTCGGGGTGATAATTATTCATGGGCTCCTGCCTCTTGCTCTTTCTCTCGCTCGGTCCCACGCTGCAGACTCAGTGCCTTACTCAGTCTTCTCTCGCGCTCGCTGCTGCTGTCGCGGACCCCTCGCCTTCGCCGCCGCTCCGCGTCTGCACCTCCCCGCAATGGCTAAGACAGCGATGGGTAAGGCAGCGCGCCGCCTCCCCAGCCTGACCCGGAGCCCACCCTCCCGTCTGCCTTGGAGCTTGGCGGGCGTTCGGAGATGTTTTATAGACAAAAAGGCACGAAGGGTAGCACGGAGCCGGGGAGGGCTGCGCACGCTGGGGGTTTGGGGAGAGCCGAGAGGAAGGGAGGGCCCTTGGAGACCTAAAGCTAAGAATTTGTTTTTAAAAGTAGACGCAGGGAAGCTGCCTTCCCCTGGGTAGGGAATCATTATGTTTCTGTGCTTAAAAATTAAGGCTCAGCGCGGGGCGGGGGGGCCACCTTTAACATTTGCCTTAAATGAGGTTAAGGGGAATTTGGAAAGTGCTTTGTAACGTCCTTGTCTCTCATCTAGTAAGAAAGAAAGAGGAAGTGAGGGAGAGAAAGGGGTGGGAGAAAGAAAAATGCAAAGTCAAAGCGGTCCCGTCTGGGCTGCCTGAAAGATGGGTGGAGACGAGGGGTGTGGGGAGAGCAAATGGGCAGATTTTATTGTCTCAGGGGCTGGAGAAACCGCTAGTCCTGGGAGGCAGTGCCGGGGGCGGGATGGGGGGAGCAGCTCCTTTGTTTTGGGGAA
>NW_006284245.1:1596236-1596590 GCF_000327345.1 Myotis davidii
CCTGGGTTTGGGAGGCGCCCTGACCGTCGCCCCCCGCCCCGCCCGCACCCTGGCCTCATTGTTCTGTTTTGCAGAGGGAGGAGGAAAGTGGGTGAACATTTTTCTTTTCAAAACCATGTTGCGAAGGGTGATCAGCATAGACGCAGAGGGAGGCTTTTTAAACTCCTTTGCTCGTCTTGAGGAAGAGCTTCTGGAACCTACAGATGTGTGTCCGTAATAACAGATACAAAAGAGGTCAGCGGCCTCGACTGAGCCACGTGAACACCCGATCCGTAGGTCCGACGGGGCCAAATACTGGCCATTTTCAGAGGCTCAGCCTAGACCCCAGCTGCGTGGGGACGGAGCCCTCGCGCA
>NW_006284245.1:1597142-1622076 GCF_000327345.1 Myotis davidii
CCGGCCCCGCCCGCGCCCAGCGCTTTTGCTGCAGGGGATGCGGCTAACACCCCTGCTCGTCCGTGTTCGTGTTATTTCAAACCATCGTCATGACTATTTCCTGATTCCGTGGCCTTTCTCGTTCAGAAGGCTTGGATGACTGCATTGGGTTAAGGATGAACCCTTGTCGCACTCACTCTCCTTCCGCCTTCTCCTCCCTTCCCCACCCCGAACCCCGCCCCACCCCAAAAAGGAATTCTGTCTCCAGTTGCTCATTTTAAGTTAGAAAAACGTGGTTTCGGGTTTTCTCGAGATGATGTGTGTGCCTGGGGGTCGGATATGTGCGCGGGTGCTTGCTAGCGGCGGGCAGGCTGTGTGCTAGAGATTGCTGGAACATTCTCCCCAGAGCCCGTGGGAAGACGCACGGATCGCCGAGACAGGATCTCTGGCATGCAGTCCATACGATGACATCTATACACGCATAAACATAGGTTTTGCACAAAATCTTAACTCCCCCCCAAATCTGTTCTTCCCGCTGCTGATTCTTGATACAGTCTCAATTCTACAGAGAAACGTGGTTGGGGAAACGGTAGCCAGCCCCGTGCCATTAGTAAAAACCCCACCCAAACAGGACAGATCTGGTCCTTCTGCCAGCAGCGCGCTGCGTCTGCAAATCGCGAAGAGGCGCAACCTCCGCGATATTGAAGTCGTGGGTTTTGAAATCATTCCAGCTGCAAAGAATAATCGATCGATCCCGGGGCGGGTGCTCTTTCCTGACTCAGGAGCAATTACTGTATTCGGCGTGGTTGCTCCCGTCTAGGCGCGCAGAGTACTCCCCACGCCACTTTAATGAGACGGCACCCTCTACATGGGGAGATAAGTAATAGACGTGAGAAGACCAGGGTTTGGTCAGGATTTCAAGATGAAATTGAACTGAATAGCACTAGCTTATCAATTAATCATATAGAAATATATACAGGGGTGGACAGAAATAGGTTTACAGTTGTGAGTAAGCAAAAACAGTTCTTTTATTATTTATTAATGTATTATTTTCCATATGAACAACTACTGTAAGCCTACTTTTGCCCATGTATGTATGTATGTATATCAGGTGAATAAGCTGAGCCAATGCAGATCACTCGTGTGACGGTATAAATGAATACACTGGTGCTGTTTGCCTATGCATGTATGCGTGCTAACATCCTCTGAAAGAAAGTCCAGTATATATTTAAATAGTAAATTAAGATGGGATGATTTGTAATATTGAGATCTAGAATTTTGTTTAGCCAAAACTCACAATGGTTTTGTGATGCGATTTACAGGTTTGTAGTGAATTATTCTAGTCTAAGGGGGAGGGGTGTGTTTTCATTGCTAGAGAAATTGCTTCCACCCTTAGTCACTAACATTTTTAGCAGGGCTTATCTGTTGCATTAAAAACACTTCCTTACTGTGGGGTTTTCCCCATTAGTAATGGATAGATTTGGAACAAACATTTATCATTTGGCCCAATATGCATGCAGCATTTCACTCCGATTCAAGACTTGCTCTCAGCGTGCCAGAAAGCTGAGTCACACAATAAAATACTTTTCCTCCCTATAATTTGGGATCAAATTAGTTTCTGAATTCTGTGAATATTCAGTAGTTGCTATCAACAATAATTTTAAGTTAAATCTGTAGAATTAAAAAGTAAATGGAAGATGAATCAATTACATATTTAATTGGGGATATTTCTCATTGATAAAGCCAGACCATCTTTAGAAAAAAATCCTGATTTATCAATCACCATTGTTTCTCACTCCGAAGGTATGGGGCTGACCATGGACCCCGCCCACCCCTGTAGCTGGTTCCTCACTTAAGGCTGGTGCAGTGGCCTCCCCAAGGTGGCTGCCGGCTCTGGGCGTGGCCACCCCGAGCCCCTGCAAGCTAACTCTAGCTCACACCAATTTCCTCTTTGGTTTTGTAAAAATACATATTATTCTGTGGTCACAGGATGTGTGACCTTATATGAATAATGCAAGAAATCTGTCAGACAAGGGGAAAAATACCAACCTAGCCACTGACCCAGATGTTTCCAGTACCAAGGCCAGTTCCCTTTCCTGGTTTTCTCAAAGGGAAACTTTGGAGTCTGCATTAACTTTTCCTTCCACTAGAGGGCAATCGAATTCTCTAAAGCAGCGGTTCTCAACCTTCCTCATGCCGCGACCCTTTAATACAGTTTCTCATGTTGTGGTGACCCCCAACCATAAAATTATTCTCGTTGCTACTTCCTAACTGTACTTTTGCTACTGTTATGAATCGTAATGTAAATATCTGATATGCAGGATGTATTTTCACTTGATCTTAGCCAAAAGGCCGAGAAGCGATTGGATGTATTTTCATTGTTACAAATTGAACATAATCAAAGTATAGTGATTAATCACAAAAACAATATGTAATTATACATGGGTTTTCCGATGGTCTTAGGCGACCCCTGTGAAAGGGTCGTTCGACCCCCAAAGGGGTCGAGACCCACAGGTTGAGAACCGCTTCTCTAAAGAGGTAGATTAACCCACCTTCAAATACTTTTTTAATGAAATATTTTTAATTGGCTTATTCGATTGCTTATTTGCTACTTTAGTGCTATGCTTTACCCCAGTGGAACAAAAAGGGTTGTGAGCCTGGTCAATTACAATGTATTCTCTTACAATTTTACTTTCTAGTTTCACTACATTGTTACTATAATATTATTTTATGTTAATTTGGGGGGAGGTTGATAAATAGTGGAAAATGGTCCGTAGTAATAGGGAAATTACTAGGAAAACACACATTAATGCTTAAACAAAGGAATAAATTAAAAACATTGTTTACTTACTCATTTATTTACAATGTGCTTGATGTTTGGGCCACACCTGAATTTCAGTGGCCAACTTCCGTGGCCACCTTTGCATTGGTAGGGAATTTCTTTCTCTTCTATTTCATGTAATTATAATCCATCTGTAAAGTATTTGATAGTTTCATGTGACTGTGTTCCTCAAGCTTTAATGTGCACATGAATCACCTGTAATTTTCATTAAAATGTGAATTCTGTTAGGAGATCTGGTTGAGACCAGACATTCTACATTCCTAACAAGCTCCCCTGGATGCTGATTCTAACCACCAAACGGGTCAGTTTTAGAAACAAAATGTGTGCTATACACGTCCCTTTCATAATCAGCTCTGGTATGATGCCTTCCCATTTTCAAATCCATGGCCAACTTCACAAAATATTTCACTTCCAAACCCACATGCTTAGGAAATTCATTCTTCTGGAGTTACATATTTTGTGCCATCAATCTCTCTTCATGGGATTTTTAATATATATTCCTGGTGCAGGATGTAGGACTCAGCAAAAGACCTTTAGGAGAGATGCCCAAAGGAGTATATGTGCATGTGTGTGCGCAGGCATGTGTGCGTGTGTGTGTGCACACGCACACACGTATGTCCAAGAAAAAATGAATGTGCCTGTGGTCTAGTTGAGAAGGACTGATAAACCAATATTCAGCATCACTAGCTTACCGTTATTTACAAGACAGTGAGTTCAACTCGGAAGTTTTTAGTTGTGGATTAATATACAAAAGTCTGAGACTCCATTTGCCATACAACTAATTCATTGCAAATCCTCCTTCTACCGAAGCAATTAAAACAGAGGGTGTGTCCTAGGTGGTTTGGCTCAGTGGACAGAACGTCAGCCTGCGGACCAAAGGATCCTGGGTTCGATTCCAGTCAAGGGTATCAGGGTCCCCTCTGGCCCAGGCCCTGGTCGGGGCTCATGCAGGAGGCAACCAATCGATGTGTTTCTCTCACATCAATGTTTCTCTCTGTCTTTCTCTCTCTCTTCCACTCTCCCTAAAAATCAATGGGAAAGTATCCTTGGGTGAAGATTAACCACAATAAAAAAAAAAGGAGAGGGTGAGCTGCACTAACACTGCCTGTCACTGCCCCATACTCACTGCTGACCCACGCTCTGCCAGCATGTCTTCCTGGACCCGCATGCGGAAGCCAAGAGCTGAGTGTGGCCGCAGATCAGAACACAGATTACCTGTGGGCTTCCTGCTTCCTTAAGCCAGGAAAGGACCCCCCCCTTTTTCTCTTAATACTTTCTAAGGAAGTCAAGCCAGAGGGGAAATGGGTCTGCGAGCACGATCAGCGAAGACATCACATGTCAGTCCTCGCCTGCAGTGGGTGGCTGCCCGCAAACATGACCACATTCCTGGAAATGTTATCCTGCAAAACAACACTACACACGAAGTAAATCAAATGAGAAATGCTTCCCAAATAGGGTACTGAAAGCACCTCGGCTAAAACTGGCCACGGAGTGGGGAGGTTACGCCGTAAACGGCTTGACTGGCCCTTTAAATCAGCAGTTTTACTGTGACATTGCTTTTTCCAAGAATCACTTTTCTGGCACAAAGATTTCTATAACAAGCGACTTTTATTGATGGATTCAACCCTTACATAACTTGCTAGGCACTAAGCACTTTACACATATGACCTATGTTAACCATCCAATAATCCTTGAAAGTAGGTCATATTACAAGTGGGGGAGCTGAGGCACAGAGCGGTGAGGTGATTTAACCAAGGTACCATAGTCTGTCAGATCTGGAACCTGGGCCCAGACCATCGGCTCCAGAATCCGCGCCTTTAACCAACACCAGGTGCTCCTGGACCTACTTCCTGGCGGGGTGACCCCACGGGAGGTCAAACCTGTGAGGCCACCGTTGAGTTTCACAGGCCTGGGGTGGTCTCACCCTCTCTGAGCAGACTCGCCTTGAAGAGGAAACACCTTCAAATCGATGACTAGTTTTAGTAGCTCACCTGGGACTTATTAAAAAATTGCCATGATTTGGGCTTTTGGGGAAAGAGAGTTAAGAGATCTCGGGGGTGCCCTAACCGGTTTGGCTCAGTGGATAGAATGTCCTGCGGACTGAAGGGTCCCAGGTTCGATTCCGGTCAAGGGCATGTACCGTGGTTGCAGGCACATACCCAGTAGGGGGTGTGCAGGAGGCAGCTGATCGATGTTTCTCTCTCATCAATGTTTCTAACTCTCTATCCCTCTCCCTTCCTCTCTGTAAAAAAAATCAGTAAAATATAACTTTTTTAAAAAGAGAGACCTTGGGGGTTGCAATGTATGGAGCACGTGGCTCTCTGAACGGTGCCCTGAGAGGCAGCAGGGATTTCTGATGTGGACACGCTATGATGACCAGTTTCTGGGGAAAAATAAACCCTGGACTTAATCTAATCAGTGTCATCTTGGATAATGTATTTCAAAATGGATCCTTCCATTGACTGCAGATATCCAATTCTAATATTTTGTCTTATGAAATAAATCTAAGTCTAAAGGAAACATGCATCCCAGGCGCCCACATTTAACACGGTCGTTGGAATCGCTCCAAGCCCCGCCTGATACTACTGCCCCTGAAGCCGGCAGGCGGCAGAGGTCGCCGGGAGGCTGACACCCGTGCAGCATTGTTTAATTACCTTTCAGTGAAGGCAGCACGCCTGTCATTTGTCAAGGAGACACTGGCAGCCGTGGCACCTGTGTTTGTATAACCCACTTTACTAGCCGTGATTAAAGATAACATTAGGTGTACACGCGTTCTTACAAAACACTTTTATGTGGCTGTAAAGGTTAATGAATGCATCCCCGCAATCCCTGTGCTCATCATGGAAACAGCTTCGCCGGGAATTGTACTTAATAGAAGAGGCCACATGTTATACTATCCAACCACAGCAAAAAAATTTAAGATTTTTCTTATTAGTGATTTTGCTGACCTCTAGGTTACAATATTTACTGCTTCGACAAAGTACAAGATTCCAAAAATTTGCTTTCTAATCAGAGTAGATCGTTACAGTTCTTCCATGGCACAGGAAGGTACATTAAGAAAATGTGATTTTTTTTTCATCAATTTTAGCCTCCTGTTTTTTTTTTTCCCCTACAAACTGCAGCCAGACAGTTTAATTTCACTCAACAAATCTAGTCATTGTAAACCTACTAGTAAATAGTAATCTCCCCGTTTGGGCTTCCTCGTGGACAGACACCTAACTCCAGAGGCAGAGCTCCACTTAGAACGTACCAGCTGTTGCAAAGCTGAGACCAGAGATCTCGGGAAGATGTCACTGTTCTCATCCCCAGACGAACGGAGGGGCCCCAGCCATCTCGGGCTGGGGACCCGGCTTCAGAACATAATTGTCTTTATTGCTACCTAGAGCTTCTTACTGACGTCCACTGCTGTTATTTAAGTCCTAGCTTTATCTGAGAAGTGCCAGCTAGCATCCTTTGCACTATCATTGTTCAAGAACACAAATTACCGGAGTCAATGCTAGTCTTTTGATGCACATTATACATGATCCAAGACTCCTGTCACTTTAAAAACCATCTTTTCACTGGACTTGAGGGCTACATTTTCCTTTTATAGTTTTTTTTTTTAAGAACAAACACAGAAGATTGAAAAATGTTCAAAAGGAAAAATTAGGATCGACCTATATTAGACCTTGTAGTTCTTAGAAAAATCTTTTTAACCTTCATATAACGCCTAGAAGATGGGCATAGCACACAGGTCGCTCTGTCTTAAAATGAAACATATGAAAGTGATTCGGATCTGCCAGGCACCACATAAATTCAAGGGGTGCGTTTTTCATGATCAGTTAGGTGGAATGACCGGACATTTTATTCATGAAAACCTCAATGCACATGCATTCAGAATGAGTAACGGGGAGCAAGGAGCGCAGTCAGAAACGGAGTCGTTTGTTTTTTGAAAAAATACTTCCCAAATAATAAAAATTGAGCCCTGGCCTGTGTGCTCAGTGGTCAGGGCTTTGGCCTGTGGATCAGAGGGTCTCGGGTTCAATTCCCTGTCCAGGGCATGTACCTGGGTTGCAGGCTCCATCCTCAGCCCCAGTTGGGGTGTGTGCGGGAGGCAACCAATCACTGTCTGTCACTGATGTTTTTCTTTCTCTCTTTCCCCTTCCCTTCCACTCTCTCTTAAAATCAATGGAAAAAATGTCCTCCGGTGAGGATTAACAAAAAATGATAAATAAAAATTGAAATAAAAGTTGAGTGGCTTGTTCAGACAAGAGTGTCTGATATTTTCGAGGGCTTGTGCTTAGGTTCAACTTCAAATTCTTCTGTAAAATTCTTTTTAAAAAAAAAGAAAAAAAGAACATTGGTTGAGAAGAAGCAATAACTCATCCAAAGTTCTATTACAGCCCTAGATGATATGGCTCAGTGGATAGAGCGTCAGCCTGGGGACCAAAGGGTCCCGGGTTCGATTCCAGTCCAGGGGCACATATCTCAGTTGCAGGCTCCTCCCCGGCCCAGGCCCTGGTCAGGGCTTGTGCAGGAGGCAACCACTAACGCCCCCCCAAACCAGCCTTCTTTAAGGGAAGGTGGCCACGGTGGCAGCAGCCAAGTGGAAAGAATTGCTGGGCGAAGCAGGGAATTGCTGGGAAAGGCCTCAGCAAGCAGACAGAAAATGGAAGAAGGCAGACAAGCCAGAGGCAAAACTCAGGAGAGTGTTCTCCTGGCTCCACGCTTGCCCTTTGCCCACATCACCTTGACATTCTCTGCTCCGAGTCACCCCCGAGCAACTGCACAAGCAAAGCAGCCAGGACCAGACGGACGATCAAGTGCACGGGAGGCTTGGTCTGAAGCTCACCCAGGAGTTACAAACAAGGAAAAGCTCTCTGATAAGGAGATACTTTCAACAATAAAGATTGCGTGTGGTTTTTAAAAAAAAAAATCAGTACTAATAAATTCCACCAAAAAATGGTCAGGTCAGGGAATGTTACTATTCCGGTTAAGAGTTAAGAGAGAGTTACCTGCTTCCCTATTCACTACCTGGTCATCCTTGAAATTATCATTTCTGGACCACAAGTGTCTCAGTTATGAAAGGGGAAAATAATACCACCTAAATCACTCAGTTGTTAAGAGGATTAAGTAACAAGCTAAAGGATAAGCACTTTGTAATAAAAATATTAATCCCCTTTCTAGACCCCTTATATGAATGATCGAAACACCAAATAAAGATATTAATTTAAAGTAAAAATCTAGCCCGGCCAGTGAGGCTCCGTTGGTTTGACGTCATCCTGTGCACTGAGAAGTTGGGGGTTCAGTTCCCAGTCAGGGCCCAGGCCTGGGCTGTGGGTTCAATCCCCAGTTGGGATGTGTACTGGCGGCAACTAGGAGATGTTTTGTTCTCACATTCGTGTTTCTCTCCCTCCCTCTCCATTCTTCTTTCTCTAAAATCAAGAAAACCATCTTTTCAAAATGTTTTCATAAATAAATAAAGTAAAATTTTAAATTATTTGAGATATCTTGGACATATAACATTATATTAGTTTCATGCTTATAACATGATTGATATTTGTATATGTTTTAATAAATTCCAATACTTTGTAATTTCCACATGTAATAACAAATCTACTAGAAATTACTTAGAATTTAGGAACTGATCACTACTCAATAATTCCTTGTGATAGAGGGAGAACTGATATTATATTTATTTTTTAATATATTTTTATTGATTTCAGAGAGGAGGGGAGAGGGAGAGAGAGATAGAAGCATCAATGATGAGAGAGAATTGTTGATTGGCTGTGTCCTGCACGCCCCACACTGGGGATTGAACCTGGAACTTGGGCAAGTGCCCTGACCGGGAATCGAAACATGACCTCCTGGTTCATAGGTCGATGCTCAACCACTAAGCCATGCTGGCCAGGCTAATATTATATTTATGATGAAGCTGCCACTATAGTGTATCTCCAAGACAAATCCACTCTGGGTAATGCCAGAATTAAAAGCACATTTCTCCTGCATTTCTCATCTTATGTTTTTCTGTCATATTTTGTATATCATCCCACTTTAAGTGTGTGTATATATGTATATGTATATACATCTATAATAATAAAAGTATAATGTGCTAATTAGACTGGACAGCCAAACGAACTTCCAGACAACCTTCTGGACGAAGCCGGGGATGCAAGGTTCATCTAACAGGTACAAATGTTGTGCATCAGGCCTCTAGTATATATATGATTGACAGTTTCAATGAAAACAGTTTCAATAAAACTGACCCTTCTCACCTACCCAGTAAGGCTCATCAACATGAAATGTCACCTTTAATAGAAATAAAAACTAATTCCAAAATTATTAAAATGTAGACATCTCCTGAAGAGCAATAGCAGGAAAGGGAGAAATATAGCACACACACACAGTCTCTGATTCTTAAAATATTATTAAACCATCCATTTCATTCAAATCCCACACCACTTGGCTGTTATCATCTCTTCTTCCTGCCTCTCCAGTGTCCTCCCTGCCTGGCTCTTTCCTGCCTTCTACTTCCCTTTCCAACACCCTTCCTTCAGCTACATCATTTCTTTCACAGGCATTTTCTTATCTAGATCTGTTTAGCCTTCCTCCCCTCAACCCATTAGTAGAGACCCATAAGGAAGATCCTAGAACCAAACTTCAAATAGAATGTTCCTTAGATGACTATAGTGGGGACAAGGATATGGATTCTCGGAGTTTAGTATTATTTCTGAGTCTTTCACGAGAGTAACACCTTTTCAACTAACAGTGTTTCTGGTACCAATCAAAAAAAATCTAAGATGTTAGCAGAATCTAACTGTTAGAATAAGAAAGATATCCTTAGAAATCAAATTAGTGTTCACGCATCTGGCACCTGACTTTCCAAAGGCTTAAGGGAGGACAGTTGACTAAGGAAATAAAAGAGCATTTTAACTTTGGTTTTGCCTCCAAAATATCAATTCACATACATGTATGGTGCACAAACTAGGGATTACCTTTATGACAAATGCAGTCAGTGATAGAAACATGTGCTTACATTTACAAATACAGTAGAGTCCTTGTTCCAAGTTGATATTGTGGATGGTGACAATCTAGATATAAAAAATACTTATGTTGTTTCACATTTTACGCCATCAAATACAGATAAGGTAGACACCCACTTTCTCAGAAATATGAGATGATGGCAACGGAGGAGCTTCGTCTTAAGGCATCGATACAGTTTAAATCCTCCCAAGGTCATAATATATTGCCCTCAGGAGGGAAGCTCAGCCTTAAAGAAAATTCAGACATATCTTCACTAAAAAAAAAAAAAATCTAACAGGATTTTGAAATGCCTCGCCAACACTCAAAGGAAGAGAGAAAAGAATGGCATCGCTTCTATCAACCAAAAAATTGGTTAAAAATCTTTTTAGTAGTAGAGCAAATAAAAGAAATGAAATTCAGACTTCCGGATAAACACTTCTTTCTTAGTTTAGGACTAACATTGAAGAAATATTGAGTTAAGCAGCTTCAAAATAATTGGATTCCTTTTATCGAAATTTTTCTTTAAATGAAATTAGAAAAAAAAAACACACATTTGCTCTGTATTGGTGATGCGTTGCAGCAAGCTACATAACACCCTACTGGAGAGAGGAGATGCAGGCACATGGAAGTTGGGAGAGACTGGGCTTTCGGTCCTGCTGGCATGGCTGAACAGAATAAACTAATTACCTAAACCAACCGAGAGGGAAGATGTCCTTCTTGACAAATAACAAATAGCCAAAACTTATTAATAATTTAAACATATAAATTGATGGGCTTAAAGTAACTTAATAGTGCTCACCAATCCAAGTCAATCAGGTTTCATAAAAGTAGAAAAAAATGCAATAACCAAACCAAACTAAAAATCCTTCATAATATACAGGGTTTGGCAAAAGTAGAGTTACAATTGTTCGGATGGAGAATAATTAATAAATAATAACAGGAATAACCCTGTGTTTTGTGTACTCACAACTAAACCTGCCTTTGCCCCATCCTGTATTTCCTCAAAGTCTGAGCAAACTCTACTGGTCTCAGGGATTCTTCTATTTTATGGCTTCCGTATATTGAGAAATCTACCTGCGCGAGAACACACAGTTGCTTTTTATTTTTTTAATATATTTTTATTGATTTTTTACAGAGAGGAAGGGAGAGAGATAGAGAGTTAGAAACATCGATGAGAGAGAAACATCGATCAGCTGCCTCCTGCACACTCCCCACTGGGGATGTGCCCGCCACCCAGGTACATGCCCTTGACCGGAATCGAACCTAGGACCTTTCAGTCCGCAGGCCGACGCTCTATCCACCGAGCCAAACCGGTTTCGGCACAGTTGCTTTTTAAATCTGAGTTTCTTTGTGCCATGTAATTATTTATTTCCGGTAAATCAAAACCCAATTTTCAATTTTCTTTTCTTCTCTGGAGCCGTTTGTTTTATTACAAAAATAAGCAAAGTGTTATTTTGGCATGGGAAAAATAGAAACTCAACAAAACTACATCTATCGTAGCGTGAGCGTGAAGAACTTCCGTTTACCATTTCTTGGAAGACCTCTGATTCCCATGTGTCCAGAAGGAACAGGAAGTGTGAAAGAAGGCAGGTGTGGGAAGCGTCCCCCGCACTTGGTTGTCTCGTACGTTTGAATCCTGTCCTGCTGTGACGTGAGGACAGGAAACTCACAGTGGGACTCACAGGCAAAGACGTGACTTGCTTTGTGTGTTGCTTTTCGTGCCTTGCAGAAAATTATGCTCATTAAGAGATTCTGGTATGTGCTCTGATGAATCCTATTTCAGAAAATGAGTCTTTACCTACCAAAGCCTGAGGAAGTCCCATTTGATTTCCAAAGCAAAAAAAAAAAAAAAAAATGCCATTTTCATGGCACGTCTAGGCTATCCTGAAGGATCACTTTCATGCTATTAAGCATCTCAAAAATGGATGCTGACGGTAATGACTCGTGGGAGCTGTGACATTACGATGCTGGACACTCGTTGCCAAGTCTCCGTCACTCTCACCTCCTCCCAGAGATGCTCAGAAATAATATCCCTGCAATCATTTTTAAATTCTGAGTAGTTCTAAGCCTTGACAATATTTATATGTTTTATTTTTTAATGTATATTTTTTCATTCTATTCTTGAGACAAAGGAACTATAGGACATGTCACTTAAGTAGGGCTTACAAAGTCCCGAGACTTATTTTCATTCAGCAGAAAACTATTCCCTGACTCTCCGCTTTTGCCCACTACACCAGTTACGTAAGCATCACTGCACAGTTTGTTTGTTTAGTTTTTTCAAAATATATTTTTATTGGTTTCAGAGAGGAAGGGAGAGGAAGAGAGAGATAGAAACATCAGTGATGAGAGAGAATCACTGATCAGCTGCCTCCTGCACGCCCCTCACTGGGGATCGAGCCCACAACCCCGGCATGTGCCCTGACCAGGAATTGAACTGTGGCCTCCTGGTTCAAAGGTTGACACTCAACCACTGAGCCACGCCGGCCGGGCTCTGCACAGTTTTTGAATGGATGACTGAAATGGACCTTCAATGAATGTGATTTGAAAATCCGATTTTTAGGACACTATGGAGTAAATGTTTCATAACATGCATCTTACAAGGTTTTATTGAATGAGGCGAGAATCCTTCCTAGGGTTTTGGATGCACACGAATCCTACCTGAGGCTTTCGTGGCCTTTGTCTGAAATAGTTGCTGTCTATGAATTACTACATATCCTTTATTTCCTAAGGAAGCATGTGGGGAGAATGCTGTAAGCCTCGGACGACAGACTTACCCAGATAAGGATTCTATCCTATGGCCTGGAACCATATGAGTGCTATTTGGCACAAACACCAAATTAAAATACTTCTCTCAGTCACAATTGGTGCTAGTAAGTATTTGTAAATTGTACAATTTTGAAAGACACACACAAAATTACAGCAACAATACAGACCTCTTGGAATGCATAGAAACTTCCCACCATCAAGGAAAATAGACGTTTATGCAAATTATTCAAGAAATGTGCTCTGAATTTTTAGCAGCACCAGGAAGGTGAGGTCCCAGGTCGGTATCACTTTCCTTAGCACAATTTTGATCACAAAGACTGATTCATGTCATCCAGTCTTTTCCTCTTCATGATGCTTTGCCAAGAATCAATCTAATTGAAATGTACAAGCCTCATATACACTGAGTGGCCAGATTATTATGATCACCTGACATTTGTAGGCAAATTAGCTCTAATTTCGCGCTGAAGTTGCTAGAGGGCCAGATCATTATAAACGGCTGAATAGCACAACATACCTAAGTATCGTTGCTGATCAAGTTCATCCTATCATGTTGATGGCGTATCCCAATGGAGATGGCTTCTTCCAACAAGACACTGCGCCATGCCACGGTGCTCATATTGTGCAGGAGTGGTTTCAAGAACATGAGGGAGACTTTACCTTGCTTAGGTGGCCCCCACAATCACCAGATCTCAATCCAATTGAGCCTTTGTGGGACAAAGTTAAAAGAGCCATCAGGCAGCTGGTTCCACAACCATCAAATCTCACAGAACTGGACAGTGCTATTCCTCAGGCATGGTGTCACGTTCCTCGCATCACCTTTCAACATCTTGTGGAGTCAACGCCAAGAAGAATTGCTGCAGTACCGAAGGCAAAAGGTGGCCCAGCGAAGTACTGATGGGGTGGTCATAATAATCTAGCTTATCATAATAATCTGGCCACTCAGTGTATTTCTGTAAAACCCAATAATGGGTTGTCCGTCTTTGACCTTCTTAAAGGCTGCTTTATTTGGCTTGATATGTATTCCTACGGAAACAGGATGCTGCTTCAGCCTATCTTCCAAAACCTTCCTGGTCATTACAGCTTAGGAGACCGTAATTCTTGTGGGGAAGGTGTGTAGGATGAATGCAAACTGGATCCTCATTTATACTAAACCCAATAGCATGACATCATCGTAGCAGAAATATCTAGGACATTACCTCATATCCGAGATCTGCTGGGACTTTTTAAAATCTGAGATTTATTTTTCATTTAAATGAGTTGAATCCTCAATTACATATTCACCAACCAAAGTTTTTTTTTAAGGCCCACATTCAAGCCAATCTAGTATGTAAGTGTTTTAAATGAAATCATTTTAGTCTATTGTATCTTTCAAGAAGAAAATCAGTGGAGGTCCCAAAAATATCACTAGACGCGGTGACCGATTTGACTTTTAGGAAATAAACTGCCTCAGACTATTGGACCACAGAGCAATCAAACTACCAAACACATCACACACACACACACACACATGCACCCACGCCCACACATGCACGCACATGTGTGCACACGCACACATACTATAGATCAAAATCAAGTTAAAATGAGCACCAGGAGCTTAATTTGTAGCATGAAAACAAGGCAGCACAAAAGACCTGAGAAGCCACTGGTTCCATCTATGTTAAGACTCGGACAATGGGAGGCAAAGAGGGTACAGTGAGGAGAGCGGTGGAAAGGGTGGGTTCAAGGTCTAGTAATCATGGGTGGAGGTTCAGGTCTTTAGCACCAATTAGCGGAGAGCCTGGCTCTGCCACTGCCTGCGGTTCACTGAGGGAGAGAGCCAGCCAGGCCCACAGCTTCCTCCCCAGTGTGCCAGGGGCTAAAGGTACCTCCACCGGGAATGACAGCTTTTTTTCCCTGAGAAAAGGGGTGCCTTTAGTCCATGTTTATAAAAATGGGTAAGTTGCAAATAAGGAAATTTTTCAATGAAATCCCTCAGACGCCAGTGCGATCTGAGTGCTGCGAGACCAAGCGCAGGCGCCGTCTCCTGCGTCCGCCCTCTTCTCACACTGTGCCCTGCACT
Source organism: Myotis davidii (assembly GCF_000327345.1). NCBI lineage: Eukaryota > Metazoa > Chordata > Mammalia > Chiroptera > Vespertilionidae > Myotis > Myotis davidii. The sequence goes on from NW_006284245.1 coordinate 1,611,791, forward strand.
CTGCCCAGAGGCTTTCAGAAGAAGGCGTTCAGGTGGAATCAAACTAGGTATTGAAGCCAAGAACCTCCGGCCCTCGCTAGTCTCACAGGAAACATGAGAAAGGAAGGGAGAGAGAAGGCGCTAACAGACCTGGGCGCTCGCTCTGCGGGAGCCATCCAGGGCACACGTCCTCGGTCACGTCCAGGCCTCTGGGGACTGTCCTTATGGTCACGCACTCGAGTGTCCACTCAGACAGTATGAGATATTTCCTCCCAACGTAGCACCTTGCGAACATTCCCAGAGCATTTCCCGTTAGCTCTCACCTGGTAACAGGAAATCTAACCCAGAGAGCCACGCCCCACTCCGCAGTAGCCAAAACTGAGGAGACAATTAAAATTTTGCCCAGATGGATACATGGAAAGTATTTTATGACACTTCTGATTCCAAATCAAGTAACAACGAGATGGTAGGGATGAGAGCTCATGTTGGTGTGTGCGTTCTCACACAAGCCAAGTGAAGTAGAAAGTTTACAATGTTTGCTTATTTGGCCTTTCAAAATAATGGGGCGGGGCATATTGTCATGAATAATATATTTTCTTGTTGAAACACAACATCTATAAAATTAAGAGGTAGTGAAAGTTGGAACAAAGGGCTCAGAACTTATGATGTAGGCTTAGAAGACTGGGGGAAATAACTATAAATGTGTGTGTCTATTTCATATTTTACCAAGTAAGCAACACATCTCATTTTAATCTATCCCACGATCTAATCTGATGATTAAGTCTCAAGAACAATTATATTGTTTTCCTCCACTACTCTGTTCCTCAAAGAAAAAAACACACACTCCCCACATTTGTATACACACAGGGAAAAGAAACAGAAAAATTTCAGGTAACTGCCTGCCAACATATATCACTCTTCAAACACCTGAATAACTGGTGCAAAAGTGATTTCCTAAAATACCTGGATAACACCACTTTCTCTATCTTCTTGACTGTGACATGAGCATGTAAGGATATACTTACCCATATAATAAGAATATACACTCAGGACTCTCGCTGGTTGGGCTCAGTGGTTAGACCGTCGGCCTGTGAACTGAAGGGTCCAGGGTTCAATTCTGGTCATGAGCATGTACCTTGGTGCAGACTCAATCCCTGGCCCTGGTCAGGATGCGTGCGCGAGGCAACCAGTCAATGTGTCTTTCTCACATCAATGTTTCTCTATCTCTGCTTCTACCTCTCCCTTCCACTCTCTCTGGAAATCAATGGAAAAATATCTTCCGGGTGAGGATTAACCAATATATATATTACATATTATATAGATGCATCATGTGACTGAATTTTAAATGTGTATATATATGTGTGTATATATATATACATATATATATACACAGTGTATATATATATATATATATAATATTTTTTTCAGAGTCCCTGCTCAGCAACTCTTCCTGAGTTTTCTCACCATCTGCACCAAGTAAAATCCACAAGTTCAAAAAAAGGTTTCTTTCTTTCTATAAACCTCTATACTTACTTGTGCCAATTAAACAACAGACGCCAAAGGAAAATGAGAAGATAAAAAAAGTCTTGGATTCTTTATTTTAAACATCAGTAATCCTAATATACCAACAAATAAAAAGTAATCCTTTCCGGTTCGAAGCCACATGCAGACGGTGAAGGTGTGTTACAAATCTGAGCAGATTGTTGGAGGAAGTGAATAGTTACGTCCAAACTGAACTCCACTCTGATCTGTCGCACGCTGCGCACGTTCCCCCACTTCTCTGAGTGTTCGCTTCATCTGTGAGTCCAGACTAGGACAGTGCCTCTCCCCTGGCTGTGTTGAGATGACTACATGAGAAAATGCATGCAAACGGCTTAGCCTGCCACGTTGTTTGATCTCAGCGAACGGCAGCTGTTACCAGTATCCACCGTTCATGTAGCCTTTCGGAAGAGTGGCAAAACTACCACTGTCCGTACATCACTAGGCTGCGTGGATATTGCTGTAGAACCATTAGGCATCACATGGGCTGAATTTTAAATGAAGTCACTGGAGAAAGACACCTACTTGCAAACATTAGTAGTTAATCGCAAGTGCAACCAACTATGAAAAAGACTACATGGAGTTGCCGGTCACCTCCCACATCCCGGCAAATGCGCATCCAGCTCTGCTCGCATGCGTTGGGTGCTGTGAACAGAGTGATACAGGCTGATTTTCAAAAACCGATAACAACAGTTGTCAATTCAAAGTATGAAATATCAACAGTGAGATATTATTAGTGCGTTTCTAATAGCCTTTGCAATTGCTTGGGATTTTTTTTATTCTGCATACAAAAGTTTATCCAACTTATGTGCATTTCAGCACCTCAATGCATGCCCTACTTTCTGCAAGAACAACTCGCTCATGGGACTTCGTTTTCAGGACACTTTCTCTGTCAGGCTTCCCTTGACCACTACCTGCGAGGGCCCCCTCCCCTCTGCCCTGGGCCCTCATTCAGATGTTATTTCTTATCAAGGTGCTTCTTTCACACAGTCTCTTGCATTTCCCGTCCTTTGCCCCTGGCACTACCATTTCCAACGCCAACCACGGTGCCCTCAAACTTCATCCAGCCGTTTCTTTTCTTTTTTTAGTATATTGTATTGATTTTTTACAGAGAAGAAGGATTAGGGATAGAGAGTTAGAAACATCGATGAGAGAGAAACATCAGCTAGCTGCCTCCTGCATAACCACTACTGGGGATGTGCCCACAACCAAGGTACATGCCCTTGACCGGAATCAAACCTGGGACCCTTTAGTCCGCAGGCCGACGCTCTATCCACTGAGCCAAACCAGTTAGGGCCATCCAGCCATTTCTTAAGCGTGTCTCCCAGTGGCAGGTCTTTCCGGCATAAAGTGGCCAAATAAATGTAAGGAGGGGCTTTTGTCAGGTACCTGCCCTCCTTTGGAAAGGTTTAGTGGCTCCCTGTTACTAGGAGGAATGTCATGGCCAGACTTTGACAGTGAGAGGGGATGTTACTGATGGGCTTAAACCAGCCCACTGCCACCTCTGCTTCTCAAAGTTTCTCACAGAAATATTCCTAAGGGTTGATGCAAAACCAAACTCCTAAGCTTATGTTTCTTTTAAGATTACATTTAAAATTCATGGTATTCTAACATTCTTAGATAAAATCTATCCATGCTTGTTTCCAGGCAAATATGATGTCATAAGTCACAATCCGTTTCCATGAGCAAAATTTCCAAGTATCTTACCGGAAACCTGGCTCCCAGGAAGACTTCTTACCATGGCAGCACAGCCTGTGGCCACGCTGTCTCCCGGGCACAGAGGTCCCCATTCACAGATACCAGGAAGCGGGTGATACTTCCTGGAGTTTTCGGCCTTCTGAGAACCCAGAGTCCATGAAAGTCTCCCCTGGACTCTTTGGAGCCCAACTCCATGTCCTTCCCTCCATTTTCTCTGGCTGCCGTATGAAATACAAGACACCCAGTTCCATTCGAATTTCAGAAAAGCAAAGGAAGATTGTTCGTAGGTCTCATGCAATATTTGGATTAAACTGGACTCGGTGTCCTATATGTGTAGTTGCTAACTCTAGCAACCTGACTGTGAAACCATTCCTGCCCCCGCCCCGCCCTCCTCTGACCAGGCAGGCCCAGCTCCCTGGGCACAGTGAACCTCATCTTGAAAACTGAGTGGAGTGGGCCTGTTGGCGACCTTGACGTAGCATTACTGCCTCTCATCCAGAATCCCAGCCTTGTCGTTGGCCTCAGATGACTGCCCTCTGAGGGCCAGTTGACTAAATGCTCCCTTGGGACCTTCCCAATCTAGCATTCTTAGCTCTAAAGCGCCCGGTGCTGCATCTGTTTCTCGCTGGCCAACAAAGGCACACCTGCCGCTAGAGCGCAACGGTATCTTCTGCGGGTTTGCGTTTCCCCAACATGCTCGCTCTCCCTTGGGCCACAGTGGTGATCAGAAGACCCTGCCAAGAGGCATGTTACCCGGGAAGTTCAACACATTATTCCATGTTGTATTCCAAGTTAGGGCACCATATGCCTGTCATTTTCCTCCCATTTTTCTTAATGTATTCATCTCACTAATTAAAGAATCAACATCTGGCCGTCACTGTCCCGGTGACCACGAACAGTGGTAAAATGCCCTCGAGGTCGCCTGGGCAGGGCACCCCTTGGAGGAGAAAGGGGGGAAATGAACTGGAAAGTGGAGATAAGGAGGAAGGAGGTGCCCATCTGAGCTCCTGCAGCCACCTGGTGAGGTGGGCACCCACACTGGGTCCCACAGAGAGCAAAGGAGATCCACGCTGGGTCTCAGGTCAGGTTTTCGGTGTGTGTTGAAAGAGGGTTGAAAGAGGGAGACGTGAGAAAGTGCTCTTGGGGGTGACGAGAAAGCAGCAGCCTGGGTCCCCGGAGGATGTATCTGCTCACTAGCTATCCCGGTGCGTTCTCTGCCGTCTCCAACGAAGGCCTCAGGCTGAGCCAGCTCAGGGCACCTCCTGAGTCTCACTTACAGGCCACAGGCCTGCGCGGGTGCTGCACTGCCCCCATCTCTGCTCGTTTCTGCTCCTGCTTCCTCCAGATCTTTCCCGTCGCTCCCTCCTGTCCTGCCGGATCTCATCCCTCCACCCTCCTTCCTTTAATCCCCTTCCTCCACCGTCTTACCTGACCGGCTGGAACAGCCATTTATGTCCTGAGTAAGAACATGCACTTCAGAGTTCGGTCTTAACCTTTCATCCGTTTGTGTTTTGCGCAAGAGAGCAGAGCGGGGTCCGGGCCGTGTATGGGGAAGGCTATTACTACAGAACTTAAATGAAGCGTTAAGGGGAAAACGGGGCCCTGGCCAGTGTGGCTCCGTTGGTTGGTCGGCATCCCGAACACCAAAATGTTGCCGGTTCGATTCCCAGCGGTCAGGGCACAGGCCTGGGTTGTGGCTCAATTCCCAGCTGCTCACTGTCCCACTCCCACATCGATGTTTCTCTCTCTCCTGTTCTTTTCCTCTCTCTAAAACCCAAAGAAAATGTTTTTTAAAAGAGGAAGCTGAGGGAGGGGAGAGTCTAACCGCGCCCTCTCTTCCAGCCTACAAGGAGAAGATGAAGGAGCTGTCCATGCTCTCGCTCATCTGCTCCTGCTTCTACCCTGAGCCCCGCAACATCAGCATCTACACCTACGATGGTGAGTTCACACCAGGGGGCTGTCCCGGGGAGGGCGGGGTCCTGCCTTTCTCCCTCCCAGCTCCTCGTCTGATCAGATCTGTGGCTGGTGGAGTTCGCTCCTCACGTGCTGGGTCCAGCTATCAGGCCTCACTGCTTGTCTGTGGCTCAAAACAGTTCTGACGTGGGGCCGCTAACAGGACTGTGTGGGAATGGAGGACTTTGTTACTTCTCATCATTTAGCCTGAAAGTGCCTCCGGCCTGCTCATTTCCACACAAAACCATCGAAGTCTGTGCTACTTGTTTTTCATGTGAAGCCCATATTTATGCAAAAAAAAATTAAAAATCAAGTTTAGATTAAAATCAATTCAGGCTATTTTCTCCTAAGAATGTCTGCCATTACTCAATGCCCTCTGGACGTTGTTGGGTTCCTCAACAGCGTAAATATTTATTCTCTTAAAATATATCCCTAATCGCACCGCAGAAAGAGGTCCTGTATTTTCCACACGAGGTGGAGCAAGGGTCCAACGCCGCTCTGTGTCCCTAACTCACAGCACAGCAGGGCTGTTCTCAATCGCCGGGACCGGGTGATTAAACAAGGCCCAGCTGCCAGGTGTGCTCACCATCCGCACACATTCCTTCCTCAGACATGGAAGTGAAGCAGATCAACAAACGTGCCTCCGGCCAGGCTTTCGAGCTGATCTTAAAGCCGCCGTCTCCCATCTCAGAAGCCCCGCGAACCTTAGCTTCTCCCAAGAAGAAAGACCTGTCCCTGGAGGAGATCCAGAAGAAACTGGAGGCCGCCGAGGAGAGAAGAAAGGTAACTTTCCGTACATTTTTAAAATGTGTGCTTAGTTATGGTTGACATACATTAGAATAGTTTCTCTCTCCTCTCTCTCCCTCTCTCTCTCTCTCTCTCTCTCTCTCTCTCTCTCTCTCTCTACACACACACACACACACACACACACACACACCCCTGGCTGAGGTTCCAGAGGGCGGCACCTGGAAAGCTGAGGGCCCTCAGTGGGCCTGGAGTCAGCCCACTTCTAGTAAAGGCTGCTGCTTTTAGACTAGCTAGAGCCAGAGGTCTCAGACTCTAAAGAGCTCCATGCCCTGGTGCCCTGCCCCCATCGTGGGCCCCTCGCCCTAAGGGAGAAGGCACAGCCTCAGGTAACGTTACTCCAGGGCTGGTGGTGGGAGGCGTGCAGGTCCTTGCTCCTCCCTCAGGTCTGCCATCCACCCCCAGTGTAGTTTGCGGTTTTCCTTGGAACTAGGAACCACGCCTCCTTCCTCTGAGATTTTCCTGCCAGATGCTCCCCGGGGATGAGTGCCAGGCGCTGCCCTCCTGGCTGAGCTGCCTGGTGAAGTTGCTCCTCCCACGGGCAGGATCTGCCCTGGGATCTATGAGTGTCTTCCTGTGCTCACTTCTAAGCCTGGATGGCATTTTTTCTCCTTTTCCACTGGTTTGTGTTAGAGACCTTTTCTTTTCCCAAATTTTAATTCTTCACAATCAGATGACCAAGAAAAGCCAAGAGTATTACAAATGGAGGGCACTCAGAAACCCCAAGGGCTTTGCACACAGCGGCAGTTCTGTCTGCATGTATCTGTACCAACGATGTGAATGTGGGCATCCATCCCATGAAGATACCTTTAATCAACCCAAGTGGAATTACTTTAGCTAATTCATACCTACATTGTGTTTTCCACGGACTTTATCATCATATGTTTCTAGGATTATTTAGTCACTAAGAATATGCTCTATGCCCAATCTTGTGATTTGAATAGAAACTCTGCATTTATAATAATTTTTAATTTTATTAAAATGTTGTCTATAAAAAGCCACCCAGTAAACTTCTATGTGACATGTATAAAGAGAATGAAGACAGTCCTCCTAAAAACTGAAATTTCTAACAGGGAGTGCAGGACAAACACGTGTCTGTGTGTGTGTGCGCACATATGTATATGTGTGTGCATATACATACAGATATGTACATATGTATGTAGTATCAAATAACAAGCCTCGAAGATTAAAAGTCCTCAGGCTAACTTTTCTGAACCAGAAAATACTTTCTGTTTAAGGTGAGAAACAACACGGTCTCCCTGTGGTTGAAAACCGTCTTGCTGTGTCCTGTAACAGACTGATCGCAATTTCACTTTCCACTGCAGGGTGATGTTCTCGAATGTCTGAGGAGGACTTCTTTATTTCTTACATATATATTTATTGAATTTGCCCACGTACTGTTGCTCTAAGTCAGAATTTTAAAAGGAGGAAACTAGCTACTAACCTGAGTATATGTATAGAACGTTGCTTTAAAAATATTTGTTCGCTTTTGGAGTTGTTAATTATAGCTTTCCTTGCATAGCCGAGCTAAGTTAATTTCATCCGTGACCATCCACCAAGACTTGGCTGCTGGCAGATATTAATTATGACTGTAACAGCAGCGAGCGGGCCGCATGCAGGCAGTTAAGTCCTCCCCATGCACTGGCATCAGAGGACACGGGTATCCGTCCTAGGTTCACATAGGCAGGTTCTGGACTTGGTTAGAATACAAACAGTGACTGAGCTAAAATGGAAACTTAGAGATGAAAATTCAGCATCATGGTTCAGGGTGTTGCTGGTGTTTCTAGATTGGGCATTTAATTGGAAAGAAATCCTTAAAGGAAAAGGAAGAACAACACAAAGGTGATCAATGTTAACTGGGAGTTTTCATAAAACTCCGTGAGTTAACTACTTTCTGGTTCTGGTAAAATTCCTGCCCCATAACAACAGTAACTTATCAGCAATGAGACATTTATACAATTGAATTAAACTGGAAATTGGCCACGTGGCTAACAGACATCGACACGTATAACCATCTGCATTATGACTCCCAAGAAAAACGTTTTTTGGAACCCTTTAAAATCAGTATTCCTCCGCATTTTTGCTATGACTTCTTGTTATAGTTTTCAAGGAAAAAATCTTTATATAGATTTTGTCCTGGCAGTAGGGCTTTAATTAGAAGAAAATACAACTAATTAACAGAAAGTATCAACCGAAAAAATCATTAATTGATTTTATTCTGGTGGGTTGTGCTGACTTAGTTAGTGTTCATTTGAAGAACTGCTCATTCTCTTTAAAAAGCCTTCAGCAAGTGCATCTATCTCAGCAATTATCTAAGCCAGGACATGCATATAACCAAAACCCGGCTCAACTAGCTAACACCAGAACAGGGTGTGTGACTGAAAAGTCTAGGAGGGGTTGCAGCTTCAAACCAGCTGGATTCAGGAGGCCAAGCAATGTTGTCAGAAAACGTTCTTTCCATCTGCTTCCAGTTGGTTTCAATAGTAAGAGTGTTTAGTTTCAAAGAGTCATCCCAAATCATTGTCCTCAGAAATTAGCAGCGCCTGCAGAAAGAGCTCCTCCTTCCTAAGAGTTCTACCAAAAGCCTTGGAACTAAGTCTTGATGGTCCGTCCTGGATCACATGCCCGACCTGGGGAGGCAGCACTTTGATTGGCTAGCCTGGATCACATGACCTGAAGAAACTTCGCTTAAGATCTCTGAGGTTAGAAGTGAGGAGGAGTGATAAAGACTACTGACATGTTCTTACCTGAAGAAGGGGAAATGGATGTTGACAAGAACAATTACAAGCATCCACAGTTTTTAACTGCAAATGTTAGATAACCATTAGAATAATGATTTTGCTCATGCACTATTCACTTTGTAATTCTCTTCTTTAGCCCTGCTGACATCCTGTGTGGATATTTTCATGTAAAAAGAACAAACAAACAAAAACCCAGCTATGCAGCTATTTAGACCAGCACTGTCCGACAGAAATATAATGTGAGCCACAGGTGTATTTTAAATTCTTCGAGCAGTCACATTTAAGAAGATAAAAAGGAAACATGACATTAGCCGTGTGTGGCTACAGCTGGAGGGCACAGAGGCAGCTGGTTAGACCTGGAAACTTGTAGTGAACAATGGAGGACCTTTAGGCCTTACTTTTCCAAAGTGGTACCAGATAATTATTCAGATTCAACTTTACCTGGTATTTTTCCTTCCATATTCTCTAATAGTTACATTGATATAAAGTCACAAAGAAACTTCCACGCTCTGATTGCAATCTTTGCATTATACAAACCAGCACAGGTGGAGTTTAGGACCAACAGAAAGGAGTGGGCTCTTCTAAATCCCACACTTCCTTCCTTTCCTCCCCAGGCCTCAGTTTATGTGTCAGTTCCTCACTATGGGGAGGGGGCTCCTCCAAGCCCCTTTTACTTGTTACTCTCTCTTGTGGTCATAGGTGCTCAGGACTATTTTTCCTTTGCAATCCTTAGCACAATTGGTGCACACAATTGGTGAGCATATGTTTATCTGCATATTTACTTAGCCCTATATCCCTCATCTAATCTAATAAAAGAGAAACATGCAAATTGACCACACATCCACTCTGCCCCAACCCATACCCACCAGCCAATCAGAGTGACTATATGCAAATTAACCCAACCAAGATGGCAGCCGGCAGCCATGGAGCTGGAGCAAGCAGGAGGCTTGGTTGCCCTGGCGATGGAGGGAGCCAAGCTTCCCACCTGCCCTGGCCAGCTGTGGCCTCAGCTCAAGGCAACAAAGTTTCAATTATAGAAGATAAATAAATCCCAGATACCTGCTTCCAGCCAGTCTCCATTGGGAGCTTGGGTGGCTGGGGGCCGTGGCCAGCCTGCAAACAGCCATCAGCCCCTCACCCAGACTGGCCAGGCACCCCAGCAGGACACCCACCCTGAAGGGGCTGTGGTCAGCCTGCAAACAGCTATCAGCCCCTCACCCAGGTTGGCCAGGCACCCCAGCGGGGACCCCCACACTGAAAGGGCTGTGGCCAGCCTGCAAACAACCAGCAACCACTAACCCAGGCTGGCCACACACTCATGGGGTGAGGGTTCCCACTGGGGGCCTTGGCCAGCCTGAAAACAACCATCAGCCCCTCACCAAGGCTGGCCAGGCACCCCAGTGGGTCCCCCACCCTGATCCGGAACACCCTTCAGGGCAAACCAGCCAACCCCCACCCATGCATCAGGCCTCTATCCTATATAATAAAAGGGTAATATGCAAACTGACCCTAACAGCTGAACAACTGGGAATGACTGGTCACTATGACACACACTGACCACCAGGGAGCAGA
>NW_006284245.1:1622211-1642662 GCF_000327345.1 Myotis davidii
CAGGTGGTCATTCCCAAGGGGTCCCAGACTGCAAGAGGGCACAGGCCGGGCTGTGGGGCCCCCCTGAGTGCACGAATTTTTGTGCACCAGGCCTCTAGTCTATACTAATAAAAGCATAATATGCTAATTAGACCAGACAGCCAAATAACCTTCCTGATGTCATTTTGGACATCCTTCCAGATAAAGCCGCAGTGACGGGGGCTGAGGCAGAGGCAGCTAAGGGCAGTCAGGCAGGCAGGGGAGCAGTTAGCGGCAATCAGGCTAGCACAATGTCATTTTGGACATCCTTCCAGATAAAGCCACAGTGACGGGGGCTGAGGCAGAGGCAGCTAGGGGCAGTCAGGCAAGCAGGGGAGCAGTTAGCGGCAATCAGGCTAGCAGGGGTGCAGTTAGGCAGGCAGGCAGAGTGGTTAGGGGCAATCAGGCAGGCAGGCAGGCAAGTGGTTAAGAGCCAGCTGTCCCAGATTGCGAGAGGAATGTCCAACTGCTGGTTTAGGCCCAACCCCTGTGGGATCGGGCCTAAACCGGCAGTTGGACATCCCCCAAGGGGTCCCGGATTGGAGAAGGTGCAGGCCAGGCTGAGGCCCCCCCCCCCCCCCCCCCATGCATAAATTTCATGTACTGGGCCTGCATATAGATTATAAACTCCATGAAACTACGCGTTATATCTTCTATTTAATAGTGCTTGGCCATAGTTAGTACTACAAATCTTTTTAAATGATAACTTGCAGAACAAATGCTAAAGTGGCAATATGTAACTTGTTTTTGTTTCATCCTCCCATCATAAAACAAAATAATAGTAAGTTTCCAAATGACACCTTCAGAAGTTGCACTAAGTACACTCTACAATCCAAAGAATTCTCAGTCTGGGGAAAATCACTCAATCAACAGATATGTATTGAGCATGCTCTATTTGACAGGCCCTGTTCCATGCATTAGGGAGACCTCACCAACCTTACATGTGAGTGGGGGAGACACAGCAAGTACAAAAATGTACATGTCAGGTGATACTAAATAAAACAGGCCAAAGGGAATTGGTGGTGCTGGAGTGAAAAGCTCTGTTCATGTCGGGTGATCAGGAAAGGCCTCTTGAATATGAGAACATTGGAAAAGCAGCATGAGGGGTAGAACATTGGAAGTAAAGGGAATGGTGAGTGCAAAGGCCCTGAGGTAGGAGGATGCTAGGATTGTTTGAGAAAGAACAAGGAGGACAGTGTGGCTGTAGCAGAAAGAGCAGGGGGAGACTGGTAGACATTGAACATTTTAAGGAATTTGACTTTCAAGTAAATGGAAGGTCGCTGAGGAAAATAAAACCATTTCACTGCTTGATATGATTTGCAACTTCTTTTCACAGAAATATCTGCTTTAACAAGCTGGGTGACTAGAAAAATAAAGAGCTTTAGATGAATAGAGAAGACATGAGTGGTTCCAGGACTACCGATGCCCAGAGAGGATGCAGGAAGTGTTTTCAGGACAGCGGGTAGACCAGCAGTTTGAACTAGTGGATCTGGGTGGGGGTGGGCGAGCAGTGAGGTGAGATTGTGGAGGGCCTTGAATGCCAAGTCAGGCGCTCACATTCCGTTATGTGAGAAACAAGGCTTTCACAAGTACAGATGTCCAGCCTCGCCCAGTGGTCAGCTACATTTCCACTGCCCCAGACCCATTGCCTCTCCCAGATATTACACATTCTAAAAGATTCAGCCTGTCAAACATACTACATTTAAATAAGTATTAACAAATTCCTGTGTCATGGTTATAGTCAAAGGAATCTGTAGCTGCCAGTAATTCTGACCATCATAAAATAATAAACATTTTCTCACTAAATTGATATAATTCTAACTCAAAGTAAATACAGAGATAGCTGTGGACATAGATGTGAAAGATGATTTCTGGTAGGGCTTTGAAAACATAAAAAACTATGCGTTCCCCCCCATTAGTCCCTGCTCCTGAGAGTTCAGGGACCACATCTGGGCAGCGGTGACCTGGGCTGCCCCGAGGCACCACCACGCACCGGGGACTCACTCCGTGTTAAGTGTCCTGACAGTTTCCCGGCTCCTCGCCCCATCTGCTGACCCGACTGCTGCTCTGACCATCTGGTTACTCTGTTGGACCAGCTTCCCTCAGGCTCCTCTGACCCAGAATTAATGCTCCGGTGATTAGCTGGTGGCAGTTTATTATTTAAAAAAATGAGACCTTTCCCGCTTTTCCTCCCTTTTTTAATTATCTCTGGGAATCCACGGTCACCTCCGTGAGACCATACTCTCTCATGAGGGCAGCTTGAAGCTCATATTCTGAAATCAAAGTTTCCATAGTGCAGCTGACCCACTGGGGCAAAACAGTAGGAACACTTAGTCATCCATCCTTCCACCCACCCATTCATTCATTCAACAAACATCACGTAGCAGGAGGCAGAAGAGCCACGCTAGCCGTGCATCCCCGTTGGCTCAGGACCACGTCCGCTTTACTCCTGCTGTTCTGATATCATCGGTATTATTTCAATCTCCTACGTGTCCTGGTCTGGACAGTACATGGCACGGACATCCTAAGCCAAGCGCAGTGTTAATGAGTGTTTCTTAAAGCGTAGTGGTTAAGAGCATATGGTTAAGAAAATGTCTATGATTCAAAGCCTGTTCCACCACTTAATGGCTGTGTGACTTTGAGCAAGTCACTAAACTCTCTGTCCTATTCTAGCCATCTGTAAAGTGAGACAAATAATAGGGCCTACATCACGGAGTCACTGAGAATTAGAGGAGTTAGTTACTCCACACGCATATAACCAGCACTGGGAAAGCACTGTTAGCTGTTACTGAGCAAAAACACACCCAGTTCCTGACTTCACAGATAACATGTTCTAGCAAATTCATAACTTTATAACGAAAAAAAGCTCATCAGTAATGTAAATACCGAAATGTTACCATACAGTGTATTTCATAAATATTTTTAAATATAAAGAATATTATTTATCCAATTATAAAGAAAAATAGTTTGATAAGTGGCTTGAAAATTTAATGTTATGAGAAAATGTTGAAAGCTTAAGGATTTAAATGACATTGATAAAATCTCGTGTTAAAATTGATTATATTATGAAGAATACCACTCAAACCAGTCCTGTGACATATAATTGGCATCCTGAAAATATTGGCACAATGAACTCCCAAATCACTGAACTGCTGAAAGAAAGATGTGTTGCTTATTTTCATAAAATGGCATAAAACTTGATAAACTTATCTTTTGCATTTGTTGGCAACTCACATTATAGATGACAATTAACGTCAAACCCAGGAAAAGAGGGGGTGGACTGTATAGCAGTGGGTCCTGAACTGAAGGGCAGGATTATTCGCAATTCCCATCACCATGGCCACAGACTCCTCACGCATGTCCAGCTCCCCGGGGGCTGTGTACCGAGGACTTGACCCAATAAACGGGTACAGGCTTTTGCAGAAGGGCTCGTTCTAAAGAATTTGGATTTTAATCATTTTAAATTTCTTATCCTGCTTCTGGTCCTTCAACACAAAGTGAATATTGCACCCTTTCGTTTCACACACTCCCATTCAGTTGTCATATTTTAATAAGACATTACTTGTAACTTTAATTGGGTTAATATTTTCTTCATCATTAACAGTAAATCAATCATTAGATGTTATCATGAGTGTCTGATAAATGGTGCTAAATGGAAAGTAACACACCCAAATGATGAGAAGGGACAGAAAAATATTTTACTTCAGAAGTGAATGAAAACTAGCCCTTTCCACATGCGGTCTTAAATCTCCTTTGTGTACCTAACATAAAGTGAGCTTTATGTACCCCTCAGCTCAAATGTATCTTCCATTCGCTTGCACAGTAATTAAGTCTTCTACTCAGTAATATAAGAAATGGTAATGAACTCTCTGGGCAATGCTGCAGTGTTCCCACATGAACAATCACTCTTCTCCCAGACTCGTTTTTCCTCCCTCCGCGTGCCTCCGTGTACTCACTCCAATGATATCGAGTCCAGCGTGACGCCTGGAAAAGGCGTTTGACGATCACGTGCCTGTCATCCCCACAGCAGATGGAGAGGGCTCCGCGGTCTCCCAGGATGCCCCACTGGAGGTCTCGGGTCTATAAATACATTTGCCTTGATAACAGCTGATCACTCCCATGCCCTAATTTCCTATTTCAGAATTGCAGTGACCTTCTACATGAGGCACATGCCACTCAGAACTGTCCCTCCATGGCCACCTCCTTTTCCCTTGGACAATTTATTTTTAGCAGCTTTCAGCAAATCCCACCTGTGTCAGTCAGTCCCTTGCTCTCTGCTAATCTACAGAAGCGAAGGACAAAGCAAGAGGGCCTATGCGACCATGTCAGGAGCCCGACTTCTGCAACGCCTCTATTCTGCGCCCCATACTCATTGTGTGTCACGTTTTCATGCGCTTTTCTGGATGACATGTCAATTTGCTCATTGATAGAAATATTGGGATCAGAACCAGCTATGATGTGGGAGATTCCACAAGATTCAAGAGAAAATCAGTTTCTCCCAGGAAGGGAGCTAAAGTTTTGGCAGTGGTATCTGGGCGCTAGGCTATGAAAGAGGGACGAAATGCGATTTTCCGCAGCGAGGGAGTGACAGAGACTTGGGGCCCAAGGAAAGGCCCCCAAGACTCCTTGAAGAAGCTGTTTGAGTTGAGTGCCTATGAGGAAGGACTGAAATAGGGAGCCATAACTATTTTCTCAGAGAGGCATTCATTTCATAATCGCTGTCTCAGCCTGCAGTTTTTCAGAGACACAGATAAGTACCAGGTGGTAGCAATGCATTCGCTGAGACACAGTGGCTTCGCCGTCCCTTCCAGTGCCGGTCTCTGCCGTGTAGCAGTGGCCGCACCTAAGCGCACACTGCACTGCTGCCCCGGTTTCTGTCTCACCCCGTGAGCTGCGCTAATGAAACACACTTCGCACCCAGGCTGAGCCTCTCATTTGGCCTCAGTGGCTGCAGAAATGTTAACGCCATGAACTGGGCATTTCAGCTGAGCCAACGCCACTCCCGGATGCAGCAGGCCAGGCCTCTCTCCACCACTGACAGTGGGGCCCGCGGGCGCTTGCTCCCACAGACCCAGGGTGCCCCACCTCGGCAAAAAGTTGGCAAAGGTGTGTGTTGCTATCTTAGCCTTTTAATTCCAAGGGCTTCCTTTCTCAGGCCTTTTCCCCTGCTGTCTCCTGATTGTCATCAGCTCTTTTGCAGAAGAAAATTAAGAATGCAAGATCCAAAGTTAACTTGAGCACCTGGAAATTAACAGTTACACAGTTACCCCTTAATAACTACCCGTGGTAACTCTCTCTGCAGAAAAATGGTCATAAAAAGTCCAGGTGGCTCCCATTTATCCAGGTGGCGCCCATCTAGCCAGGGGGCTCCCATCTAGGCCACCAGGCTGGGTGCACTGAGGAGGAAGAAGGGAGGGCCTGCTAATGCCCTGTCCAGAGAAAAACCACCCAGAAGCCCTGTCCACAGAGAGGGCTTGAAGTTACATTTTGTTGGGCTTTATTTTTATCTATTTGGTTTTCTTTCCTGGCGCTGACTCAGGGTTTCCTGTCCATTATAAGAGAAACCTCAATTCCAATCTTACCTCTAGTTCTCAGACACGTGGCACCCTCATTTGTGATAACCCAGACTTCTCTCCCTCTGGAAGTGCTCCGGTCTGGGGGTTACAGATTGAACTGCGTGTCTGAGATGAAGGATCAGTGGTTTCCTCCTGTTTCTTTGAGGTGTTCACTGACCGTGACATTTTCTATCGCTGCCGCCCATTCAGCGGATGAGGGTGGTGCAGAGGATGGAGGTAGGAAAGGGTTGTATCATCACCATGAGGACCCTGAACCCACTGATGTCAGTAACTCAAGATGTTTGCACACAGATATCCTGCACACAGGAGGCAGCCAGAATTTTAGACCTGAGTTTAGCTGTACCAGTAGCTTCAATTGCCATCATCTCCCAGTCACTGGGGTTTGAGTTTGGGTTTCAATAATAATGGCTTCCATTTGCCCAGTACTAGCTTACTCTGTACTGGACACTAGCTGAGTGCCTTGCAAACATTTCATTTGATGCTTATAAACAATCCTATGAGATAGGCACTATCTTTATCCATATGCCAAAAAGGTAATAATTGAATGAGACTGTTCTCAGAGAAAAACTTTAAACACACACACACACACCTTCAATGTCTCTTTCTCTCTGAAACAATTCAGTAGCCCTGGTAGCAGAAAAGGAACAAAGTCGACGCAGGAAGCTTCACCAATAGTCCACCTGCAGGCAGGAGGACGAACCAGCTAGAAAATGCTTTTCATGTTTCTCCAGAGAAGCTCCATTTGATTTTGAACTTGTTTTGTGTTAACATTTCCTCCTTGTTTTTCATATCGGTTTTATGGCAAACTATAACGAACATTATGGGGTTAAAACTAGAAGTGGGCTCAGTTCCCAGGATTTTCTAATCTCCCAGGAATCGTCAACATGTTCCTGATAAAGGTCGGAATAAACACATCCACAGGACTCATCAGGCTTTCTGTAGAATATCACCATTTTCCCACGCCTGTAGAACTTTATCTGAGTTTCTATCCATGTCAGATGTCATACTGTTTATACATCAAGATTTATTTAGTAAGACCCCATGACCACTACCTTCAACTATTGATGCTTTTAGTGGTATTAATACTTAGCCCATGGAATATATTTCTTATCTACCATTGTGTGGATACTCACATTTAATCCATCTCAGAGGACCAGCCAATCCCAGGGAATTGCCCAGAAACAATGAGCGTGTAATAGTTTAATCTTACCCTCGGAAAGCCCAGTATTAAACATCTATGTAGTGGTGGAGGAGCAAATGAATGTGGAAAGAAGTTAACACATCCAGGGTCACCAACAGCTAAAACGTGAACACAGGCCTGTGCCAGTGCGCTTTTCAAACATACACTGAGAACTGCCTGCATTATAATCACTAGGGATGGTGGTCAAAAATATAGGCTCCTGGGTCTCACCAAACAGCCACAGAATGGAAATCTCTGGCGGTGGACACCAGGTCGCTGCTTGTTTACCAAGCTCCCTGGTGGCTGTTAACATTCATGCGCAGAACTGTGCTGCCCCCTGCTGCTGCAGGTGAATGACAGCCCAGAAAATGCAGAGCAAAGGCAGGGGTGAGGGGTGTCTCCTCCTGGTGTTTCTGCTCAGATCACTAACCAACCACAGGGTTTCAGAAATGACCTCAGAATGCTACAGAGAGGTCACAACAAAGACTTCCTGTCGTCTGTGGCTACGTGGACCTTAAGTTTGCACTATAAACAAGTCTCCAAGGATAATTTGGCACAAGACAAAAAGGGGGGGTTAGGGAGGGCGAGAGGGGCATGGAATTAAACCGGGAAGTGAGTGTAGTGATTAGATTGGCGGAAGCGGGAAGTTCGTTGCAGCACCCAGCCTACAGCCGATCTAAAATAATGAGGCAGAAAAAAGACCGACCTTGCTCCAATCCTACCTACTTCCCTCAGGCTTCAGTGGATGTTGCTACCCAGTGAGTAAGGACAGCATCCTCTGTCGCATAAATGCATAGCAGCAACTCATTAAAAAACACAGGAACAAAAACTCCTCAGTGAGGGTTAAATGTTTCTTCTAAGACAGCCTGCCCAGAAAGCTCACATCTGAACCTCCAGCTCCCCACCTGTAGGAACCCTGAGGCATGGTGGTAAGGGCCCAATGGCCAGCGTGCTCCGGCCAGACACGCTGCTTGTTTGCTAAGCGTGTGCTGGGGTCTGGGCTACCCCTCCTCCAGGCTCGCAGCGGGTGGCTAAGGACGTGTTTCTCTCGCCCAGTCTCAGGAGGCCCAGGTGCTGAAACAGCTGGCGGAGAAGCGGGAGCATGAGCGGGAAGTCCTGCAGAAGGCGCTGGAGGAAAACAACAACTTCAGCAAAATGGCCGAGGAAAAGCTGATCCTGAAGATGGAACAGATTAAGGAAAACCGTGAGGCTAACCTAGCCGCTATCATTGAACGTCTGCAGGAAAAGGTACTCACCTCGGGGTCCTGAGCGGGTGCATTCCTCAGACACCGCTGGGTGAACTGCAAATCGGGCACCAGAGACTGGGTCAGAGCCTGTGCATGCGGGCACAGCTCGCCCTGTGCTCGGGCCTCAGTGTAGACAGACCTAGTGGGGCTGTAACATGGGCCGGGCATTGGGCTCCATCGGGAGGCTGGAATTGTGTCAAACTTCCAGGGGGAATGGATTAAGAGGGGCTAATTCATGCTTTTCCAATGTAGGAAAGACCGCTTTACTAACCTTCAGAGCCAACCTATTGGAAATATTACATTAGGACCATGCAATGCTTCATACATATATACTATATAATGCTTAATTTTAGTTTAACCACTAATTAATATGTAATGTTAAGTACATCAATATTAAGTTGGAAAAATATATTCATCAGAAAAGGACAGAGCATGTATGAATGGGGGGAACCTGTTGTCTCCACCTAGGAACATCTACGTGGAAAGCTCGGCTGCGATAACACTGCATGGAGCCAAAGTGAAGGGGAGCGAAGGGGAGGTGTCCATCTCCTCACATCCATACCCTGGTGGCTTTCTCTCCACCAAATGTAAACTCGGTCCCACCAGTCAGGATGAGTGGTGCTGCAGATCCTCCCCAAAATGTTCCTTCTTGCCCTTCTGTGGGCTCTGTGCCATACACAGCCAGGGCCACATCACCCACCACCTCCACTATTGCCATCATCACCACCACCACCATCACCATCACCACATCATCATCCTCACCACTATCATCATCACCACCGCCATCATCATCATCCTCACCATTATCATCATTACCACCACCATCATCACCACCAGCACCACTATCGTCACCATCATCACCCTCACCACTATCATCATCACCACCACCATCATCATCATCCTCGCCACTATCATCATCACCACCACCATCACTACCACCACTATCATCACCACCATCACCACCATCATCTCCACCATCATCACCACCACCATCATCACCACTATTACCATCCTCATTACTCTCAACACAACCACCACCATCACCACCATCACTACCACCACCACCATCACCATCAACACCATCACCACCACCACCATCATCACCACCACCACCACCACCATCACCACCACCACCATCATCACCACCACCACCACCACCATCACCACCACCACCATCATCACCACCACCACCACCACCATCACCACCACAATCATTACCATCACTACCACCACCATCACCACCACCATCATCATAATCACCATCACCACCACCACCATTACCACCCCTCAAAACCTTCCTTTCAAAATGGACAACATAGCTATGAGTAGTCAACTTCTGTCCATTTTCAAAACTCAGATTAAGCCTTGTGAAAGAGGGTCTTTGAGTTAGGCTGCCTCAATCCTTTTCTGAGCAGTCACCCGCGCCTGTCCTGGGTGTGATCGCATGCTAGGCACTAGAGATGCAGGGAGATATGGACTGTCCCTGTCACCAGAACACTGAGTGAGAGTTTAGACACTCCCGGCCCCTGTTTTCTGAGTATTTCTTAGGAAGCGTCATGTCGTCTGTTAGAGTTGGCCCATCTCATCCACGAATCCGGCAGCCTCAGCCTGACATTCTAGTGATTCTTTGTTCTTTCACTCCCATTCTCTGACTACAAATATCAGGCCAGAACCAAAGGAAGTCATACATAAAACCTAAAAATATATACACTGAATTCTTGGAGATTTTCATGGGCACCTGGACTCAGGAATGCTTGGAAGCTTTGCTGGGCAGGGCATGTGAGGCTCTGGGGGTGTGTGAGGTTCAGGGTGACCTGGGCAGGAGCCAGAACAGCCACTGGATGCCTCAGTCAAACCCTAAAGTTGAAATTTAACTTACTGTGTAAGCCCAGTCCTTTCACACCCTCAGAACTATTTCACCTACATGGGTCAGGTCAGCATTTGGAGGAGGCACCAGAAACCAGCTCGCTGCGGGTTACATATGGTGATGCCATAGTGAGCGCTTGACTGAGATGCAGGAGAGCAAAGCTCCACTGGCTAAAATTTAGACCCATGACCCTGAACATTCCTCCATGGACCCTCAGGCTCCACTTTCCCACGCAACTGGTGAGATGCCTACTGACAGGCCTGGTACCATGGACAGCGGAGAACCACTGTGTTCCATCCAGGATCATTGTGACTCCACCTTTACCTCACATCCTAGGCCCTAAAAAAACCCACGTGGCATTGCTAGGCATGGGCACGCTCATCTCATCACAGCACGATTCTCATTCGACCTGCAGAAAGTTCCCCACCTGATACATCAGGAACCCTGAGTAGCGGTCACTGTCTGGATTTACACAGTGGCCATAACAGTGAACATTCTCTTCTGGTCATAGTTTCGGTTGAATACAATGGTTGTTGTTTTTTTAAGATGTCATAAGTCTCCTAAGAGCTTCTGCAATGTGACACGTATTGGGTTCCATGTGTTCCTTTCTTGGGAAATGAGAACATTTCCTGAAGGTAGATGTCAAACGAGGTTCCTTCCCGTCAAGTACACCGCAGGCAAAGGAGCGGGCGGGTCCCCCCGGTTCTGCGTGGAGCAGACAGCCGGCTCTGTGACCCAGCTTGTCCCTTGGTGTCTTGCAGGAAAGGCACGCCGTGGAGGTGCGCAGGAACAAGGAGCTGCAGGTGGAACTGTCCGGCTGAGGCGACGGAGGGTATGGCACGCCCTGCCGCTAGGAAGTCCCCCTGCCTATGGCATAAGGGATCATGCGATATCAGTATGAGAAATGTGTGACATGGTTTAAGAAGAACTCACTATTTAAAAAACACACAAAAACAGAATCAAAAATAAAAGAAATCAATGCGGTCTCTTTGCAGAATGTTTTGCTTGATGTTTAAAAAAAAATACCTTGGTTCTTATTTTGTAAATACTTACATTTTTGTTAAAAAATACAAGTATTGCATTATGCAAGTTATTTCATAACCTTACATGTCCTGTAACAGGCTTTTGACGTTGTGTCTTTCCACGCAAATGAAATCGCTGGGTCTGTTCATTCCGAAGCTCCCCACGTCTGACTCCTTTCCCTGCTTTCTCATTCCAACAGAAAAACGAGGTCAGTAGACAGTCTATGGTGCTAGAGACCCACCATTGCCTAATGACCTAGACAGCGCCGTCATCCCTGAACTTGACCGAGCCCACCCCTAGACCACAGGTGTTATGACTCCACACCTAACTCTACATTTGTTCATTCACCACCTACTTACTGCCTAGAAACAGCAAAACCAGGCTAAGAATACCCACCAATCGTAGCATTGACATTCGCTTCTACTGGATTGTGTGCTACCGACGTGCTTCGGTTTTAGAAAGGGATGGATGAGAAGACAGGCCTGAGATTAATCTGGGTGGAAGCAAAAAAAGGGACCCTTTAAAGTGCTGTTTTAAACGGCTCCAGCAGCCGTGAAATCGCTCTTTGTGAAGTGGGCTTAGTTCTCTCCTTTAAGTTCTGTTGATGGAATGAATTAATTAACGTGTCAGGTGGCTTATTTGTGGATGCCATGATGGACGATGTTCATTTTAAGCTCTTACCTATAGAACAAGTACATGATGCTACTGAATAGTTTTCACTTGGAAACTGTGAGCTGGTCGTTGCGTTGAAATACACACACACACACACACACACACACACACACACAGTCAGAAACACTGCGGACTTTCACACAAGCTGGTCTTTCTTCCCCAGTGTGAGGCAATCCTGCCGATTAAAAAAAATATATATCACTCCATCTGCAAGGGCTGCCGCAGCGGAGGGGGTAGGCAGGGCACTGTGCCAACTACGAATCACCAGACACCCACGTCAGGACCTATCACAGTTTTGAAGTCGTTTCTCCCCACCTCCCAACTCCCCAAGGTTGCTGCCTGCATATTTACTCTTCATTAGTGCTCTTTCCTGTATGTCATTGTGAGCAAGCTGTGATGAATAAAGAATTGGAGTTCTGTGAACTAATCAAGGGTTGGTCTGTTCTCTTGCCCCCTCACGGGTCTGAGCCCGGAGTCCAGATCTGCAAATGGCCAGTGGATTAGACCGTCTCAGCAGCAAAGACCTGGAGTGTTTGAGACCTTGCTTCCCCGCATATGTCGTCAGTTTGGCTCAAACTCACAAAAATTATCTAAAATAAACAAACAAATAAATAAGCAAAGAGACAGTAATTAGAGCTTGAGGAAGCCAGTGCGTGCTGGCTCCCTTCCCCTCTGTAGCAGCAGGCGCCTCCCTTCTCCGTCCCTCTCTCAGGCCTGCATGGCAGGAGGTGTCTTTGATCTGGTCCCCTTAACCACCTTCAGGACTGATGGAGGCACCCCAGGCTCAGACTGAACCGATCGTTCTGAGGGTGAGAGCCCCTTTCAAAAACCCTGGAGGGTTCCTGGCACCCCGTGAGGCTCCCCTGGCCCCAGGCCACCTCCCCAACCTGTGAAAGTGCGGCCTCCCTGACCCCCTGCTGCATTAGCGCTGCCAATCACACGGTGCACACATGGGTACAGCGGGCCCTGCCCAAGGCCCAGATGGTCCTACAGGACCAGTGGAACCACGTCCAGTTTAGCAGGAAATCATAAATAATTGAAACCACACGGATTTATGAAAAAAATAAACTGGGCTGTCATCCATGGCAGTGCTAACAAGCCAAGTTGAAGGTTGAGGCCATCTGGTCTCCACCTTGAGCATCTGTACTTGTGGGGAAAATCTAGCCCCACAACACTATGCACACAAATGCTTAAAAACAGGAGCTCTGTGATCCCTTTTTTGGAATATCAATCAGCTTCTGATTGGTTTACTTTGGTGGTAACTAGAGTCACCGGCATTATTTTCAAGGGTAAAAGAACAAAAGGGTAAAAAAGAAAACTCTAGCACACAAAGGCTTCCTGCGCACGTTTGTGTCAACCACCTCTGCAGGTTATAATTCCCTAACACACCAGCCCCACGGCTGAGGCTCCCACAGACCCTCGTGTATTCAAGGTAGGAGCAGGGTTTATGAACACTCATTTAAATCCATTTGTCCCCCAAAGTCTCTTCAGACCTGTTTGTGATGAATATGGTACCTCACTTCCTAAATACCCATTAAATAAGGTATTGACTCTGTTCTGCAAGTCTAGGACAGAGAGTGAGCCTGGCCACGATGGTCGGCAATGGCATACACAATCACGGAATTGTCCCCTCTCCCTCTTCTTGGGTCATAATCAGCTCTTCTCTCTTCCTTGCCCTCCACAGTCCAGTGGAGTCCATCCTGTGTCAAGGGATAACGATGTGATAGATATTTTATTTTTTTATTTTTAGAGAGAGAGAGAGGAAGGGAGAGAGACGCATCAATTTGTTGTCCCACTTATTCATGCATTCATTGGTTGACTCTTGTATGTGCCCTGACCAGGGATCAAACCCATAATCTTGGCATATTGGGACAATACACTAACCCACTGAGCAACCCAGCCAGGGCATGTTGGAAATTTAGAGGCCATTTCTATATCCAAGAAGCAGGCCTTTCTGCTAACTTTTAGGTTAGCAGCAAGCACTCAGGTCTTTAAGGAAAAATAAATGCTCTGCTCTATTCTATTCCAATCCTACTGCTGTATTTTTCCTACTCATATCGACCAAGCTTCTAGAAGTTGTTTCTCTTCCTTCACCTCGTATGCACCTCTTCACCTACCACCGTCTGCCTTCTGCTCTGTCTCCAGTGAAACCAGTCCCACCTGTACCAATGGCCTCTTTGCTGCTAAACCAAATAGAAACTCCGTCTGGCCAAGACTACCGAGGTCAGCCCCAGGTCCTACCTGCCCTGAGAGTCTTCCTGGAACCTCTCCAACCCGCTGCCCTGGTGAGCCACCCACCTCTCCAGTGTGCGCCCAAAGCGCTCTGTGCACAGCACTGGAAGCGGCCAAGGACTGCGGCTAAGGCGGAGGTTAAGGTGCCCAGCTTTCGGACCCTGGGCAGGTGTTTGTCTCCTTTAAATTTCCTCACCCGGAAGTTGGGGGTGGTTTCCGGACTCATTGTTCTCACCTCCTCACTCTCTCCACACACCCTGGCCCTCTGCCCTGTGACTCAGTGGTACCTCCCCTCAGAGCAGGCCGTGGATGCTGGATGTGGCCGTGCGGCACACTGACCCCTGCAACGACAAGGGACTGGACCCGAGTTGAGGCTTGAAATGTGCAGAGGCTTGCCAGCTTTCACTCCCAGCCTGTTGCCAGGACGTGCCACCCAGGGGCCGCAGGGACAGGGGCATGACCCGCACCCACTCAAACACCTGGGCTGTTGCCATGCCCGGCCGGCACCAGCCTGGAACCAGAAAGAATACTCGCAGGAAAAGTCAACTCGTCATCCGAGCCCCTGAGACTTGATGTGGCGTGTAACACAGCGTTACTCTGAAAGGGTCCATGTGACGTCTGAGAAGATTGCTGAGGTTAAAGGAGCGAATATAAGATGCCTTCACATGGCACCGGGTGCACAGTAAATATCCAATAGTTATTCATTATCAATATTGGTCACACTGAGCTTTACTTTCTGTTTGCTTAGCTGTTTCTCTCATTTAACCATTAGTTCCTCTAAGGCAGAATCTCTACGTTTGTTGTCGAATCCCTAGCATTTAGCAAGTGTTACACACACACACACACACACAAATGCAGGAGCAAAATGAATGAATGCATCCAGCTGAGACAAATATGTAGTGCCGTGTTTGGCCTCTCTGGGCACTTCATAAATATTCGCTTCCATCAGGCTTCCTTCCTCTGCAGTCCAACAGTGTCTGCTTGGTTTTACATTCTTTGAAATTAAGCTTTATGTCCTACAAAGGACCGTTTTAGATGATCAGAAACTTCTGTGAAAATTGGAAAACTTGCTAACACCTCACCATAAAGGAAAACAGATTTAAGTCACTTGGGGGAACTCACTGACAGGAATTGAACACCACTGACAGAAACCGCTGTCCTGAACACTATGCGCATTGTCCCCTTTAAGCCTCCAATTCCCTCTGTCAACAGCATCGTTTCCAATGGCAACCCCGGGACACTGCTGCCCTGGCAGGCGCCCATCCCACCCAGGTGGCCTGAGTCTGCCTGGCTGTTGGTGGCCACTTGCAGGTCATTCTTCCTCCTCCCAACACCCACTCCTGACTCTCATGTCGCCAGACTACTCAGCCTCTTCTCTCCATTGTTGGCGGTCACTACCAGCCCCAAGCCACGTGCCCCTCGCTCCCTGTGATTTCTAGTTCCCGGTCACTGTTACTCTCTTCACCCCCATTCCTGTCCTGACCACTGGCCATTTTCATACCACGCAGATGACGCTTCCACACTCCGCTCCGCGTCCCATGACATCCCCTCCTCTAGTGAGCCTGCCCCTCTGCTTTCTCTACGCCGCCCAGCTCCTGGCTCTGCCCTAGACCGCATCGTTATCAGGACTCACAATCCCTCCACCATCTCCATGCCAGGCACCCCACTCTTTGGCCTTCGCCTCCTGTTTTTCCAGCCGAATCCCTGTCCTTCAAGAACCCAATCCCTGGGCCTGACCTTGTGTGTCCTTCCCCCCACGGTCATCACTTTACCCCTTCCCAGTTTCTTTTCCCTGGGCAATCATCGCGATCTCTCTCTTCTATGTCCAGACAACTGCCACCCTCAGTGTGCTGTTTCCAGCTGGCCAAACCCATGACCTACAAAACTAACTCTCCACCGAGCCCACGCCTGTCCCCATGCAGATGAGCACAGCTATCCTGACTGGCCTTCCTTTAAATTCAAGAACATAAACCTCAAGCAAGCTCTTCACATTTCCCAGCCACCACGCTTTAGTTCTCTACATTCTCTTAAACCTCCTCGAACTTCTAACATCTCCTCATCCTCACACCCAGCTGATGACTCACTGAGAGACGAAGTAATTGGGATATGATATGCATGGACCCCCGCAACACATCCCCCGCCCCTCACACTTCTCTCCGCCTTTTCTGCTGTGGCCAGGGATGAGCCATTTCTACACAAGGCCCAACTTCTCTCACCAGCTCAGACGGATCGCTCCGGGAATTCTCCCCCGTCCCTCCGATGTCATGTTTCTTTCTACAGCATCAACATTAAAACGTGCTATCACTTCTTCCATCCTAGAAAAATCCTATTGCACTTTCCCACCAGCCACTGGCCCATTCCCCAGCTCCCTGTGCAGCACTGTCTCACTCACTGCCCTTTCCTCCTCATCTCTCGTGAACGCTCCCCATGAGGCCTCGGCCCACACTGCGCTGTCCTTACGGGCTTGTCAGGTTCCCCACGATCTCCATGCTGCTGGGTCGAAGGTGAATTCTCAGCCTCGTCTTGTTCGACATTATTTGGCATAACTGATGACTGTCTCCTCTACGACAGCTTCTTTCTCTCTTTCTCTCTTTTAAATCCTCACCTAAGGACATGTTTGCATTGATTTTTTTTGATTTTTTTTTGAGCGAGAGACACATGGATTAGCCGCCTCCCATACGCATCTCAACTGGGGATCAAACTCACAACTTCGGTATGTGCCCTGATTGGGAATTGAACCCACAACCTTTTGGTGAACGGGACGATGCTCCAACCAACTGAGCCGCCCGGCCAGGGCTTCTCCGTGATATCTTCCTTCTCAAGGCCGTCACTGCCCCGAACGTAAACATCATCTACATACCGACAGCTCCCAAACCGTTATCTCTAGACTCGTCGCCTGAACTTCAGTCTCATAGAGCCAGCTGATCACTCAACATCTGCATTTGTATGTTTGTACAATGAGCACCTCATTTTAACATGGCCACTGCAAAGCTCCCCTCATTCCCTCCCATCCCGCGCCCTCCGACTTCGACTTCATTTTCATCCTTCTAATTGCTGTCAAAAACCATGTAGTCATCTCTCAGACCACCAGGGGGCAGCGTCTGATCACATGTGCCAACAACTCTTTAACCCAGGCAATTGTTTTACAGGGGAAGTACCCCTGTCCGCTCGTCTAAGAAATAAAAGACTTGGACATAAAATACTACCCATTGCTTTGACAT
Organism: Myotis davidii; assembly: GCF_000327345.1. Taxonomy (NCBI): domain Eukaryota; kingdom Metazoa; phylum Chordata; class Mammalia; order Chiroptera; family Vespertilionidae; genus Myotis; species Myotis davidii. Next base: position 1,639,248 of record NW_006284245.1, read on the forward strand.
CACTAATTAAATACATGATGACAAATACTGTCGTTGAATTAAAATGTATTAAAACAGAAGAAAAAAAGAATTGTGTTTCATATCCATAATCTATAATTATCCTTATCTAACGGAACACATCTCCACTTCCCAATCGGTCACCACTCTCACCACCCAGGCGCCGGGGCAGCAGGTGCTCACCCCGGTGACAAGGAGTCTCCGGCTTCCGCTCGGCACTGATGCTGTCTGAGCCGTTTCAGCCGCTGCAGCCTTCCCAGTGAACGGCCCTGCTTCCCCTCCTCACAGCTCATCCAGATAGACAAGAGGCGATTACCATTTCTGGTTGGCAGATAAGGAAACACGGAGGGCGCCCTGCCGTTCGGGGCAGAATTGAAAGCGGCCTCCCAGTGGACAGGCTGCCCGGCACTCACTGGACGCAGCACCAGCCCCACGATCGGCCCGAGCGCTGCCATCGCCTGGTGAACCGGGATGGCCAGCTGCTTTCCAGGTGAGACGCCTAGAGATGCTATTCCCGGCAGAGCACCAGGGCATATAAAGAAGGTGGTTCCCAGAGGCCTCGGCAACATCTTCACCAGGAACCATTTATGGGAGATCCCAGAGACTGTTCCGGAAAATAAAAGCCATAAGAGCTGGAGGGTGACAAGCCAGACTTTGCTACCTGGTTACCCAATCAACTGGCATTCATTAAGCGGCACTGTGGGAGTCACTGTGGGGCTGGCAACGTATAGAATAGTGTCCTTACTCTAAAGGAACATAAATCTAATTATGAGAGCATGGCATCGAGTCACAAAACATTTCTTCACAAAATATAAAACAGATTCTGCTTCTCTGTGGCTGAGTTCAACAGAGGTTGTCAATAAGGATTTGTTGATTACTTCCTAATTTCCAACTATGAGTGAGGTGTAAGAATGTGTATAAAGGGCCTGTGTTTGTCCTTGCAGACCTTACACTCTCATTGTAAAGAGTATGATTTATTCTGTTTATTAATTTATTCAGTGAAGGTTACTGGACCACCTATAACATTGGGGTATCATGAGTAGGAAGAGGGAGATGACTAACCTGCAATCCCACCCAGGAGGAACTCAGCCTGGTAGGGGACACAGACCTGTAAACAAATGGTTTACTTTCAATGTAGTGTGTGTGCATAGGAATATATATAGACAGATAAGTATATTATTACTTTGAAGATTGAACTATTTGTAGGTAGATAGTGCTTAACATGAGCATGAGCATGAGAAGAAACATCACCAAAAGGTGACATTGGAGGACAGAGGGTGTTTTTCAAGTAGACTCATGAGTGAAGGGTCTTCCAGGTAGAAGGAACTTAGTGTGCAAAGGCACTGGATCAGGAAATGGCATGATGGTTCATTCACGGCTGAAGCACAAGGTAGACACTGAGCAATGATGGGAGGTGAAAATAGTAGAGAAGCAGGGACTAGATGGCAAGTGGAAGGGGACTTCAGCTTCACACAATAGAAAGCCATCTATATATATAAAGAGCCAGGGGCCATCCCAACCGAATGGATGACTGAACGGACGACCAAACAGGCTGAGTGAGGTGACAAGGCCGGCAGGAAGGTTAGGGAGGGACAACCAAACAACTGAGCACCAGGCTGTGTGGGGTGACCAGGCCAGCAGGGGGGTTAGTGAGGGACAACCAAACAACTGAACAGCAGGCTGGGTGGGGCAACCAGGCCAGCAGAGGGGGACAATGAGGGGCAACCAGGCCAGTAGGGGGTGCAGTTGGAGGCAACCAGGCTGGCAGGGGGGCAGTTCGGGGCGACCAGGACAGTAGGCAGAGGCAGTTAGGGGAGATCAGGCAGGCAACGGGGCCAGTACGGATAATCAGGCAGGCAGGCAGATGAGCAGTTAGGAGCTAGCGGTCCCAGATTGTGAGAGGGATGTCCAACTGCCGGTTTAGGCCGGATCCTAAACCAGCAGTCGGACATCCCCCAAGGGGTCCCAGATTGGAGAGGGTGCAGGCCGGGCTGAGGGGACTCCTCCCCCCCACGCATGAATTTCGTGCACTGGGCCTCTAGTTAAAATATGACAGAAACCAGGGCAATTTCATCTGTGTATTAGTAAGATTATTTTAATTGCTGTGTGGAGGATGGTTTGAAGTAGAACAAGATTAGAGGCAAGGATATAGGAGTCTATATCAATAATCAAGACAAAAGCTAATGAGAGAGATGGAATGTGGAATTATTTAGGATGTAGAACCAAAACCACAAGGCAGCCAATTGACACTGGATATAAGGGATGAGAAGTGTCAACAATTACGTATTTCTATTGAGATTTCTTAGTTTCTATTGGGTCATGACTAGGTGCCCTCAACTCACCCCTGCCCACCAGCAATAGGAGAGGAAATACAAGATAATGAATGAGAGGAGTGAAGGCGAAAGAGCTCAGATGTAACTATATCGAGTTTAAGAAACAGATGAAACACCTAATGGAGGTGGCCCATAAAATGGTTGAAAGCTGAGGTAGGAACAAGGATAGTAGGTGAGACCAACCTGAACACAGGAGAGGTAAGGAAAAAGTTGACACTCCACAGACTATACAGCTAAGGTCATGGTGAAAGCGGGCCCTGAGGAAAAGTATTCTGGTGATAAGATGCAATATATGGTTTAGAGACTAGAAAATCTCGATCAGAGAGGTGAATGGAGGTTGGTAAATTTTTCAGGACATGAAGAATATGATTATCATTTATGTTCACAAAATAAAAGGCAGGACCTCCCAAATTTAGTACCAAAAGTAGAGTTTTCTGGTGAAGAGGAGAGGGCGGTATAATATTTGTTATATACTTGGCACTGTTTTAAGCACTTGACGTACATTAATATACAGGGTGGGGCAAAAGTAGGTTTATAGTTTTGAGTACATGCAACAGTTATTCTTGTTATTATTTATTAATTTTGACATTATTTTCTATATGAACAACCTCAAACCTACTCTTTTTTTTCCCCACCCTGTATTTAATCTTCCCGGCCTAGTGAGTGGATATCATCATCATTATTTTGTGAGTGAGGAACCTGAGACTCAGAGGTGTCCAGTAACTGGATGGGGTCACACAGGTAGTGAGTGGTGGAGCCGGTGCTGAGCTGTACAGCCACATCTTCCATCCTTCTCCACGCTGCCTCCCAGGCTCGTGGGCTGCTCTGACTCGGGATCTTCCCTTTGAGCCCATCCACCGCCACCACCATGCGGATTCCAGGGAGGTCTGCTCTGACCCCGTGCAGCACGGATACAAGCCAAGACCTGTAAAGTCTTTACTAAGTCATAAAAGAGAATAAAGTGGAAACACAGGAAGAGCACTCGGAAAACTAATCCGACTAATAAAACCCAAGTCTCTGATGCTTTTATAGTCAGGCTGCCCTGTTCTTCATGCTTTCCTCTGAACACAACACTCGGTCCAGCG
>NW_006284245.1:1642711-1648940 GCF_000327345.1 Myotis davidii
CCCTACACGCCTCTAGCCTGACTCCCTCACCTTTACCGGGTGGTAAAACCCATCTTTAAAATGGGTGATATGGACGCCTAACTTGAAGAACATCTTTGTTAGTGAAACTTCGTCCTCATTTCTACGGCTTTACCAGCAGGCCCACCTGTACCCAGGTGACTGAAATTTTTCTACCAGTGACACTTCCTGCCCAGGACCCCCATGCCCACAGCCTTCACCGTGAAGTGTGTCTTCACTCTTCCACGCATTACCCAATACACTACACCAAATGCTGTGTCCACCTGGCATGAATTAGACACCTGTAAAATGGGAGTATTTCCCCATAAAGTTACAAGTGTTGGACCAGGGAGGAAGCTTTGGACATAGAGAGGAAAGAACTGGACTTGACAAAGTCTTGCTAGAAGAGCTGAAGATGAACTTAAACTTTCAAGCCCAGGGAGTACAAGATGGCAGCAGTGTAGGGAGATGCTAAACTCACCCCACCTGAGAACAAAATAAAAAATACACTCATGTAGGTAGCAGTTGCTCCTGTAAGACAACCTAACACTGAATGGCCAGCTCTGACAACAAACAAGGGGAAAGGCTGGGGAGCAGAGGGAGCCCTTGGGGGCCATGGGAACTCCCTGGGACACTGCTTACGGTTCCCTCCGCCTCCATGGGGCAGTGGGAGCGCTGCTGGGGGCTTTGGCCTTCCTGCAGTGTCACCATGCTGCATTCACAGCATTGTAGCCTGGAGCTTTGGCCTCTGAACAATGGGAGCAGCAGGAACATCAGATGTCAGCACACCCTCCTGGTCTTCCTGCCAACAGCTGTTCCCCAATCCCCCAAAGGCCCTGCCCTGGCCCCTGAACACGTGTGCGGCTCAGCACCTACAGCCTCCTGGCACTTACAGCCAGCACAGGGCTCGCTTCCACATGGACCACTGGAGAGAGAAGGAGGGAGACTGGGGAGAGAAGGCTGGTGACTGTGGGGATCCCCTGTCATGAAGTTAGTGAGCACCATTGCTCGGTCCCCTGCACCTCCATAGGGTGGGTGGGGTTCTGTCCAGCTGCTTGGGCTTGCCTGTAGGGTCACTGAAAAGTGTTCTGGATACCCACACCAGGACATATTGTAGTTGAAGTGGCAAAAGTTAAAGAGACAGTCTTGAATGAAGCAAGAGAAAAACAAGTTACATTCAAAGGAGACGCTATAGGGCAACCAGTTGACTTCTCAGCAGCAACTTTACAGGCCAGAAGGGAGTGGTTAGGACCTCTTTAAAGAGCTGAATACAATCTAGAATAATTTACCCAGCAAGGAATTCAAGAAGCGATCAAGAGCTTCCCAGACAAGAAAAAAATAAAGGACATCATCACCATTAAATCAGTTTTACAAGAGATGGTGAAGGTCTTTCAGTAGAAAAGGCGAAACCATAACCAGAAATAAGAAAACAGGAGAAAGAGAAAAGCCTTATGGGTAAAGCCAAATAATTGATAAATACAACAAGTCAGATATTCAAAAGCTACTAGGAAGGTTAAAAGAAAAAAAGTATCAAACTCAGCTTAAACTATAGTAAGTAGTTAGGAGATAAATAGTACAAAAGATCAAAAATCTGACATCAGTAACAGAAAGCATGGAGGGGGCAAAATGGAATCCTTATAGAATATATTTGAACTTAAATGCCTAGCAGCTTAAAATCGACTGCTACAGATAAAGAATGGTATATATAAAACTTACGGAAACCACAAGCCAAAGACCTACAAAGGATGTACAAAGAACCAAGAGAAAGGAACCTAACAAGACACTAAACAGCAAACCACAAGGAAAGAGATCAAGAAAAGAAAGGAACAGAGGACAACTATAAAAACAACCAAAAAACAATGAACAAACTGGTAATAAGTACATACTTACCAATAATTACATTAAATGTAGGTGGGTTAAATGCTCCAATAAAAAGACATAGATGGAGCCTTGGAAAGTTTGGATTAGTGGCTAGAGCATCAGCCTGAAGACCCAAGGGCCCCAGGTTTGATTCCAGTCAGGGGCACATACTTTGGTTGCAGGATCCTCCCCTGCCCAGCCCTAGTTGGGGCGTGTGCAGGAGGCAACCAACTGATGTGTTTCTCTCACATTGATTTTCTCTCTGTCTTTCCCTCTCTCTTCCACTCTCTCTAATAGATCAATGGAAAAATATCCTCGGGTGAGGATTAACAACAACAAAAAAGACATAGGTAGATGACTGGCTTAAAAAAAACATGATCCATCCATATGCTGTTTCCAAGAGACACTTCAAATTGAAATATACACCCAGACTGAAAGTGCAGAGATTTTTTAAAAAAAGGTCCCGGATGGCAAGAGGGATGTCTGACTGCCAGTTTAACGGGATCGGGCCTAAACTGGCAGTCGGACATCCCCCAAGGGGTCTCGGATTGGAGAGGGTATAGGCTGGACTGAGGGACTCTCTCCCCCAACCCCCGCATGAATTTTGTGCACCTGGCCTCTAGTACAATAATAATAGGGTATTTTAATACCCCATTCACATCAATGGATAGATCATCCAGACAGAAAACTAATTATGAAACAATGGCCTTATTGTCACAGTAGATGAGATCAACTTAGTAGACATTTGTAGAACTTTTCATCCCCAAACTGCAGAATACGTTTTCTTCAAGTGCACATGGACTCCTGGAAGGGCCTTACTATGCACATTTGGGCTTTTGCAGAACCAAATATAGGGGTTTGCATTGCTTCCTGGTTCAGTCTTGTACCCATGTTCCTTCTGTTCCTTCTCCAGGATACACCACACATTAGACCACAAAACAAGCCTCAATAAAGTCAAGAAAACTGAAATCACATCAAGCATCTTTTCAGACCACACTGGCATGAAACTAGGAATCAACTATGGGAACGTACACAAATGTGTGGAGATGAAACAACATCCCACCAAACAACCAATGGGTCCAAGAGGAAATCAAACAAGAAATCAAAAACTACCTTGGAACATGCCTGACTGGTTTGGCTCAGTGGATAGAGCATCAGCCTGCGGACTGAAAGGTCCCAGGTTTGATTCCAGTCAAGGCCATGTACCTTGGTTGTGGGAACATCCCCAGTGAGGTGTGTGCAGGAGGCAACTGATTGATGTTTCTAACTCTCTATCCTTCTCCCTTCCTCTCTGTAAAAAATCAATAAAATATGTTTAAAAAAAAAAAAACTACTTTGGAACAAATGAAAAGGACAACACAACTTTGTAAAATGTATGCGATGTAACCAAAGCAGTTCTAAGAGGGAAGTTCCTAGCTTACAGGCCTACTTCAGGAAGCAAGGGAAATCCCAAATACGCAATCTAAATACACCAAAAGGAACCGGAAAAAGAAAACAAAAAACCCAAAGTAAGAAGGAAAGAAATAGTTAGGATCAGAGTAGAAATTTTGAAAAGTAGAAAAGATCAATAAAAGTAAGCTGGTTCTGGGCAAAGATAAATAAAATGGACAAACCTGTAGGCAAACTCATCAAGAAAAAGAGAAGAAAGCCCAAATAAATGAAATCATAAATGAAGGAGGTTACCACAGAAATGCAAAGACTCCTGAAGCATGCTGTGAACAATTACACGCCAACGAAGTCAACAATCCAACAGCAATGAATGCATTTCCGGAAGCACATCACCTTCCAAGACCAAACCAGGAGGCAATAAAAACCCCTATATTTGGTTCTGCAAAGCCCCAATGCGCGTAAGGGAAGCAGGCCGCCCAGCAGAGCGCACTCTCCTTGTTGGATAACCTTCCATCAGGGAACCGCTCAGAGGCAAAGTCAGCCCTGCTGTCCCCAAGCGGAGGGAGGGGGCGGGAAAGGGGAGGAGAGCCTGCTGGAGGCTTCTGTCCCCGCCTGCAGGAGCGCCAGGACCTCCATCGAGTCACTTCACCTGTGCCTCGCTGCCCTCCCTTTAAACAGGATACCCCACCTTCCTCCCCGGAAAACCTGTCCTAGGTCCAGGGGCCTTTGTCCACAGTGGCTTTGAACTTGTTGGAAGGACGTCCTGCACAGGTTGCCGTGATCCCGCTCCCATGGAGGTAGGTTCATGACAACACGTGCAGGAAGGCAATCTACCTCGTGGTGAGGCCCACCCAGTGTCCCCAGGGTCAACAGACACGGAAAGCACCCCTGCCGGAAGCTGCTGGCCGGGAGCAGGGAGGAAACCCGGGTCTAGTCGTCACCATTTGTGTGAGAGAAGGTGACAGAGCTCAGGCAAGGCCAAAAGGATCGCACCCAACCAGGAAACCCTGAGGGGTGTGTGTGTGTCTCTGTGTGTGTGTCTACATGTGTCTTTGTGCATGTATCTCTCTGTGTATCTCTGTGTGTCTGTCTGTGTGAGTCTGTGTGTATATGTGTCTGTGTGTTTTGTGTGTCTGTCTGCATGTGTCTCTGTGCATGTATCTCTGTGTGTCTATGTGTGTCTGTCTCTGTGTGTGTCTATTTGTGGTCTGTCTATGTGTGTGTCTGTGTGTGTGTCTGTGTGTGTCTGTGTGGTCTGTGTGTGTCTGTGTCTCTGTGTGTGTCTATGTGTGGTCTTTCTATGTGTGTGTCTGTATGTGTGGTCAGTCTGTGTCTGTCTGTGTGTGTGTCTGTGTGTGGTCTGTCTGTGTCTATGTGCGTGTCTGTGTGTGCATCTATGTGTGTGTGTGTCTGTGTGTGGTCTGTGTCTGTGTGTGTCTATGTGTATGTCTATGTGTGTGTCTGTGTGTGCATCTATGTGTGTGTGTCTGTGTGTGGTCTGTCTGTGTCTATGTGCGTGTCTGTGTGTGCATCTATGTGTGTGTGTCTGTGTGTGGTCTGTCTGTGTCTATGTGCGTGTCTGTGTGTGCATCTATGTGTGTGTGTCTGTGTGTGGTCTGTCTGTGTCTATGTGTGTGTCTGTGTGTGAGTGTGTGGTCTGTCTATGTGTGTCTGTGTGTGTGTCTATGTGTGGTCTGTCTGTGTGTGTGTCTGCTTGTGCATAAAATACAGTTGTGCAGACAGGAGCCTGGAGATACCAGTTCCATTAGAAAAACTTAGTTATCTATCATTGCTTCCAGAAAGCAGATTCTAACAGCCTCCCCACAGCTTCTCTGGGTTACCGAGGAGCCTGCAGAACACCCACGTATGCGTGGCCAGGAGGTGAGAGATGAGGGGTTGCCAGCACTGTCTATCCACCCAGAAGTCGGTGGGTTCCTGCAGCCAAAAGCCAGCTTGTGATTGTCCAAGTGGCGTCAGCTCTCCCTGCCCTGCTTGCCTCCACATTGGCTTCCGGGCGCTGATATCCACATGCCAGGTGTTCTCAGCTAAAAGGTTTCTGGAGCATTCTACAGAGAAATATGAATAAGCCACAGCCACCGATCTCTAAAACACTACCACTCTAACAGCCAACACTTAGACACACAGCCCAAGCTCATAACCAGCCTGGTGGCCCTTCATCCCCTTTTAGAATAGCAGAATAAGAGACTAAGCAAAACCAAACTCCTGCACACAGACCACAGTATGGAGATAACCAGAGGGAAAGGGGGTGGAGGGAGGGAGAAGAAGGCAAAGGGGAGATAAATGGTGACAGAGGAGACTTGCCTTTGAGTGTGAATACACAATACAATTTATAGATGATATCATAGAATTCTATACCTGAAACCTATGTAATTTTGTTTAATAACTAGAGGCCTGATGCATTAAATTCATGCAAGAGTAGGCCTTCCTTCCCCCGGCTGCCGGCACCGGCTTCACTCTGACACCCGGGACCCAGGCTTCCCTCTGGCCGCCAGCAGGCCCCCAGGACCCAGGCTTCCCTCACAGCCTCGGCTTCCTCCAGAAGGTCATCCAGAAGGATGTCTGGTCTAATTAGCATATCACACTTTATTATTATAGATGTCACCCCAACAAATTCAAGACAAATTTAAAAATAAGTAAATAAATAGCAGAATAAACAGATCACCTAACACTCTATGCCCCTCCATGTGCATATATGCCCCTCCATGTATATATGTGCCCCTCCATATGTGTATATAGGCTCCTCTGTATGTATATATATATGCCCCTCCATGTGTATGTGTATATATATATATATAAAATAGCTATATCTGCCAGGCTTGGTGTCTAGTGCTAGAGCTATAAATAAGCCAAACTGAGACTGTTTATGCCATAATGCCTCCAGTAACAGACCCAGCCACTGATCCAGTAATCATGTGGACCAGCAATGATAGGCTGCTTATGGAATTGGAAAGGAAGGGGCCTC
>NW_006284245.1:1649025-1671893 GCF_000327345.1 Myotis davidii
GCAGCCCACAGCTGCTTACACACCTAAAAGTCAACTCTGTCATCACTCACTGAGCACAGCCCATGCACCACAGTTAAAATTATTGTGCCATGTGACATCTAGTGCAGGGACCTACGCTCATTTGGTTTTTTTAAACATGGTTCCTTCCTTCTAGAAAGTCACAGCAGCATGAGGGAGACAACTGAAAATGGGACCAGGAGCCAGGCGCAGTGGTTCTCAACCTTCCTAATGCCGCGACCCTTTAATACAGTTCCTCATGTTGTGGTGACCCCCAACCATAAAATTATTTTCGTTGCTACTTCATAACTAATTTCGCTACTATTATGAATCGTAATGTAAATATCTGATATGCTATATGTGTTTTCCGATGGTCGCAACCCACAGGTTGAGAACCGCTGCTTTAGAGGGAATTGGGAGAGGTTAGTGAAAGGATCAGACTCGGAGCTGTAAGATGGGTAAAGTGTGGGGCTCTAATATATAACAGGATATAGAACGGAGAGAGGAGAGAGAGAGAGAGAGAGAGAGAGAGAGAACACCGATCCTGGCTGAATGGGGAGCCATGGGTTTCACCCACAGACAAAGCAGGACTGGAACTTCCCCGCACGTCACTGTGGGCTTGGAGAGGCGGAACGTGTCCTGGTGCTCAGACGTTGAAGAGCCAAAGCTGGGCCTGAAGAACAATCTGGACGTGAGCACAGGAGGCTCTTCCCACACACACAGCTGCTGCGAGCCGGTGGCCCCGGCTGAGGCAGCAGGCAGGCCCCCTCGGCTGAGCTCTGCCCGGGAGCCCACACCTTGCATCCCAGGACCCTCCTGTTTAGACAGGCTCAGTAGTCCTGAGCTTAAAATGCCATGTCCTTTGCGCCTGCAGAGAGAGGGGCAGAAGAAAGAGCGAGCAAGTAGGACTCAACATGACTGCTGGGCGTATGTAGGAATATGAGTTAAGACAGGCCGGCCATGGACGTTGGTTGAGTGCACACTATTGGGAAAGCGAGACTGATACTTAACAAATGGGATCCATTCCTGTCACCATGGTAGGTTTCATGTGTGGGAAAATGTCATTTTATGGGAAAAGGTGGTTTTTAATTGAAATGTAAATGTGCATGGAATGGGTATGAACCAGACAGATCCTTGCTACAGAATCACCTGAGCTATTTCTCTGTGATCAACAGCAACGCAGGCAGCCTGGGTCCCCGTCCTGAGCTCCCAGCACAGATGCGTCACTGATGGTGGCTCAGCCAAGAGGAAGCCCTGGAGCCCTCCTCAACACAGCTCCTCAGGTGGTCTCTGTCCATCTAGAATCATCTAGTCATTTGTTTATTCAACAAATGTTCACCGAGCACCTACTATGTGCCAGGCATTGGGATTGGTGCTGCACGATAACCGCATACAATACAGTCCCTGCTCCCCGAAGGGTTAGTGTGATGAGAGGTTGGCATTTAGTGCAAAAGATATTTCCACCCTGACTTAGACTAGCCACTCATCTCACAAGACAAGAGAGGGAAACAGACTCTTACTTCTGTTAACTCAAGGTCTCCGGGACTTGAACTTGTGGGTAGACTGGGGAAGAAGAGTATTACTTATCATACACTAGAAAGGGTGTCCATTAGTCACCATCTCTTGGGCTACGTTAACAGAAAATCCAATAAAAATGCATGTTAAATGGTAAAGAAGGTTACTGCCTTACTGTGTCAGAGACTGAACTGCCCTTCAATATCCGATAGTAACACAGCCCTCATTATGACCTGGTGGCATTTGGTTACCCAGAATAACAGCTATTGCCCAGAGTCCCTCACACTGAGTTTTAGCCAATGAGACTCTAGCCAACATGTATTTGGCAGCTTCTATACTCTTCCCAGGAAACAGGTGATACATACACTTTGCCTTCTCCCTCCTCATGCCTTCCTCCTCTGGGCACCTTGAACACAGATGCCATAATATGAACCGGAAGGACGGGGGCCACATCCTAGACACAGTGGGGTGATGTTCTGGGAGAATCCTAGGCCCCTGAGGACTCCATGGAATCTGCTCAGCACACCAGCCCTGGCCTGCTTTCTTACAGACTTTTACATGAAAAAGAATTAAACCCTTTCAATTTTATTCCAGTCATTGTTACTTTAGGTCTGCATGACTCACAGCAAAAGCTGACCCTAACGGTGCATCCTTATGCTGCCTGTGCTGTGGGTGGGTGTCAGCAATGGTGCGATCCAGTGGCTCCGGCTCCCTTCCTCTGCCACCCTCTGGGCCTCTCTGCTCCAGGAGGGGGACCCGTCTCAGGCTGGTAATGATGGAGGCTCAGTGGTTCTGGGATTCATGTCTGCACATGACAAAAATCGACAAAGAGGCGGGGCAAGTGGCCTCCAGTTTTCCCAGAAGCGAGAAGAACGTACAAAGGCGTCCCCAACAAACCTTTCCCCTTGTATTGGGCCTGAACTGAATCCTGAAACAATCATTGGCAAGTGGACAGGAATACCCTGAGACCAAATAGAGCCAGCCTGGAGCCAGGGCGGGGCAGCTTCCTCCAGGCAGGCACTCCAGCGAGGGAAAGGGCTGGAGAGCCAACAAAAGTGAAATTGTGTTAGGAAGGAGGAAAAGCAACGTTCTGGTCACTTAGGAGCACAGCACACCGCCCAGATCATGTGGCCTGAAACAACTCCACCGCAATCTTACTTCGCTTACGCGCCTGCCATCTGGGCCGGACTCGGCGTGGCACCGCGCCACTGCTCCACGCGACACCCCAGATCAGTGGGGGCGGGAGGTAGGGGGTGAGGCGCAGCTCCGTACCTCTGTGCCTGGTGTTGGCCGGCTTCCAGCACGGAAGGCGGCTTCCTACTCCTGATGGCTTGGGGCTCTGCGGGCACCCCCCCAAGATAGAAGAGAAGGAGGGGTGCTGCGTAGCCTTTTGTAGCTCGCCTCCCTCTGTGTCCTTCTCTTTGTACAGCAAGTCACACTGGCCCAGGTCAAGAGCGGGAACAGAAATCCCACATCTTGATGGTTCCGTGGCAAGGCTCTGGGAGGAGACATGAGAGTGGAAGTGTCGCTGCGACTTGTTTGGGAAATGCAATCTGCCCGGGGTGAATGGAGGTTGAGAAGCCAGCAGCAGTGTCTGCTGCCGGAGATAAGACATATCTACAGACATCCATGTGCAAGGTGACAGCTGCCGTGAGACGTAGGGACACGTGCTGCAGCAGTATCTGTGCTGTACTGTCATACTGTCACCCGGCTCTCCTCTGTTCAAATATGTCACACCTGGGTCACATGAGCTCCACATCCTTGGGCACATTTCACCTTCTGAAGTGCCCACACCCTGGGCAGAAACTGCCCCCAAACCCACTTGTCAAAGGGAGTTGACCATGAGCCCTGCGGGGCAGCCAGCCACTCTGCTGCTGGGTTACAGGACACACTCACTGCTGCACAGTGGACACGACGAACAGAGGGACTCAGGGCCAAGTCAGGTGAGTAGGTTTAAAACGAAAAGCTCCCTCAGTGGGGAAAGCAAACTAACCTCTGAATCATGCCCACTCCTGACCACACACCCAGATTTGCAAAGCCCCTTTCATTACTCAAAGCCACCATGAACACTCCACTATAGTCACACCTGCCTCCCGTCACACCTGCCTCCTGTACACCTGCCTCCCGTCACACCTGCTCCCATCACACCTACCTACCATCATGCTTATCTCCCATCACACCTGCCTCCCGTCACATCTGCCTTCATCACACCTGCTCCCGTCACACCTGCCTCTTGTCACACCTGCCTCCCATCACACCTGCTCCCATCACACCTTCCTCCCATCACATCTGCCTCCCATCACACCTCCGTCCAATCACACCTGCCTCCTGTCACACCTTCCTCCCATCACACCTCCCTCCCATCACACCTTCCTCCCATCACACCTGCCTCCCCCCTTCTACTTTGCTGCAGAACATTAACTCAACCTCACTCAATGGCCAGAGCACAGGTGAGGGCTGGCAGAGCAGTGTCTACTCACTAGTTAGTGAGGCCATGATCACTTGTTGTTTGAAATACAGTGAAACTTACAGAACAACAAATTTAAAAAGGGATCCATTTTGTCTGAGCAGCCTCCCATGGGCAAAGAGTAGGACCTGGCAGGCCTGAGACCAGCAACCGAAGTCCGGCCTCAGTGAGCTCCTCGCTGACCCCTGAGCCCTGTCCCTGCTCCCTAACGTGAAGGGCTCAGAACTGCCTTGTTTGGGAATTCGCGGTGACTTGGGTGTTGGGATATGAACACCATGATCTGGACTCTGAGGTCAGCCTTGCCTTCGAAAACGGGGACTCCCACCAGCGCCAGCCTGGGAGCCTTCCTCTAACGGATACAGCCTCCCACAGACCAGCCTCAGCCGCCTCCCAGGCGTCACACACGCCTCCCTGAGAACAGTCTGGAACCCTGGCCCGGCCGCCCACCACCAGCCGTCGGAGGAACAGCAGTGAGCGGAGGCGCCCACGGGGACACAGCCTGGCTGGCCACGCAGCTCGAGGAGCTGCAGCTGTCACAGCAGCACAGACAGCGCGTGGCTCCCTCATGGGCTCCAGGAGCTCGGCCACAGGAGGCTCAGACCCCTGCACCCCCTGAAGGTTCCAGTTGCCGCCTCAGCCAGCCGGGCACTGTTGGCCTCTGGTCGGGTGAGCACAGGGTCTCTGCATGGCACCTGCAGTGACGAGTGAGGACAGAGGCCTCTGCCATCTGTGCGCGGGTCGTAGGTTGGTGCATCTGAAGCCAGAGCCCCTGGGTCCAGGTCCCAGGACAGCCGTTGTCTGGGTATATGTTGGGCAAGTTGCTGTAACTCTCCGCTTCAGTCTCCTCACCTGCAATTTGCGGTTTTACCTTTAAGTTTTCCCGGAAACTCACAGCTTAAAACAAACAAACATCAACTACAGCGTTTTGGTTCCAATGTTGAGCCAATCCAAGGGCCACAAGGCAAGGCTTCAGCTCTTCTCCACTCTGACCTTCCGTGTCCTCCTCAAGAAAAGGCTCTGGTGACCGGAGTGGTGCTGAGTTGGGCCCCCGGGAGCCCTGAGCGGTGTGGCCTGAGCAGTCCCTCACCCCACGGAGCCTGCTCCCCTCCCTGCTCAGTGGAACGAATGTTATCTATTTCTGCATGTCATTGTAATTTGTAAGTAGGATAATAAATGCATGTAAAAAATCTGTGAAAGGAGGTTAACTTAATAAAAAGAATAAAATGGAAACTAAATTTTTATCATAAAATTAATAAATTCATACAAATAAAAGTAAAATGGAAACTGAACTTATAGTATAAAATAGAAACTAAAGTTTTTAAATGGAAACTATTATAATCAATATATGCAAATATGCCTTGTAACTGTGTGAAAGGTTACACACATATCCATTATTAACTTATCCTTTTCCCCACAATGCCTAAGGATACAAATACAGCTTAGTGCCTAAAACTATTACCTGAGAAAAGTAAATAAATTAAGCTGTGATCAGCACACAGTAATTCAAATAAATATTTGGAGAGTCAAGAGCTTAGGCGCGGAGTCAGACTGCTTGGGCTCCATCCCGGCTGTGTGGCCTCAGACAAGTCACCTAACCTCTCTGCGCCTCAGTTTTGTTCTCTCTGAGTGGAGTGACAGTTGTCACTATCTCAGTTGGTCATTGTGAGAATTAAATAACCTCAACAAGTTGACACAGAGGAGTCCTAGAAAGTGTCTAACTCATGGTGAGTGTGCAGGCAGATGCTGGCTGTGTGCCAATGGCCATGCTACTGGTTTGGTGAATCACACATCCCATGTCAGGCTACTGCTTCCCCTAAATGCCTCAGAATCTAAGAAAAAAATAGATCCCATGTAACCCAATGGTGCATTGTGCCATTTTGACAGAGCTACCCTTTTCTCAAGACACTTGACTGTTACCTGCCAGCAATCTTTCAGCATACGCACGCAATCATCATTTATGTCAATGCTGCCCCTGGATTGTGCAGAGCAGAGACTTAAAAGCCAGATACGGGACCCTGATAACTGGACATAAGAATGTGAGTGTGCGCACCCATGAGGACGGCACACATTTTATCAGCACTACAATAAAGGGCCACGCGAAGGGGACGGGCTGGGAGAGAGCAGAGGAAGGCTGTAGAGAAAGGGACATTTCCAGTGGGCCTTGAGCAATGCGTAGAAACTTGCCAAGTGGTGTTGGGGGCTAGAGAGGAGACGAAAGGGAACCCAACCGAGGCAAACAAAATAAGCAAAGCTCAGAAGCATACGTGTGGGGCCAGAGAGAGGAGTCCGATTGTGAACAGAGGGGGTGACAGGCATGACCTGGCGGGGGGTGGAGGGAGGTGAGGGGTCCTGAGAAATGTGTAATCAGGTCATCATCTCTCAAGACAGGGGTGCCTCTCACAACCGCATCACCGGACGTGTGTGGTGAAATGCAGGCTCCTGGGCCTCACCCCGGAACTCCTGCAGCAAGCTGTCTGGTGATAGACCTGGGGACCCACATTGTCAATAAGCGCCTCGGCCCCAGGTGCTGAGGTGGAGGAAGACCCCGGAACAAGGGGGTTTAACCCCGTGAGAGGCGAGGAAGTTCCACGCGACAGCAGGTGACGCAGCAAGCTCAGCGAGTCCTCCTGGGCAGCGTGAGCACAGTGCATGGGCCTTGGGAGCCTGAGGGCTGAAGGAATTGGCCAGCTCTGGAGGCAGGACAGTGCAGGGAACAGCACCTGCTCACCACAGGCAGAAGGGCCCCGGCAACGCCTGTGTGCTCACTGCACCACGGCGTGGCCACGGCAGCTATAAAGAACGGCGTACAGTAAAGATCTCCAAAAAATAATGTTGATTGAAAAAAGCAAATGACCAAGCTAAGCAGAGTATGAGCTACCTCTTTGTAAAGCAAACTCACATGTCCCATAACCCCACACGTGCATATACATATATGTCAATGCTCAAAAATGTTCTAGAAGGACCCTCAATGCACTGATAATAACAGTGACTTCTGGGAACTGGTTTTGCTTGGGAAGAGTGTCAAGGGAAACGCGGACTCATCATATCATCCCATTTCTATAAAGAGAATGAGTTCCTGTATCACCCTGTGATTAAAATTTACTTTGAGAAGAGATCAGATTAAAATGGAGCTGGCTGGGTTGTGGGCTCGATCCCCAGGAGGGGGCAGGCAGGAGGCAGCCGATCAATGATTCTCTCTCATTATTGATGTTTCTATCTCTCTCTTCCTCTCGCTTCCTCTCTGAAATGAATAAAAATATATAAAAATAAATAAATAAAGCGGAGCTGGCTCTGAAGACAACTTTGTCCCTCTTCCCAGTTTTGCTTCCAAGGCGACATTGACTGAGCACGCCCCATGCGTCTCCACTCAACCAAATGAGAGATGGAGGCCAGGCAGGACAAAGCCAAGGTCTTCTTCCGAACAAACCAGGGCAGCTGGGCTTCTAACCTGAATGAACACATGACACAGAGGACCCCGAAGCTCCCTCTCATTCCAGCGGGGCTCACTGCGTAAGTGCTAAGGTTCAGCTGTCTCCAGGCAACCTGCAGGGAGGCTTTCATTGCAGCCAAAGCTTGATGGCTCTGAGGAAAGGAGTGCGTGACCATCCACCGAGGTAATAAAGAACAGAAACCTGGTGTGCTTTCTTCCCTCGTATGTTTTAAGTTCTAGCTCCAGCGTCATGGAATGGGAGGGTATTCTGCTAGGAACTGTTCATGGGAAAGGCGGTTTTCCGTTGGGATTTGCACCAAGGGATATAGCAGCAAAAATAGCGAGATAACACCTAATTTTCTGTGCACAACCATCATTAACTCATGCAAGGCCTTTTACAAATGCCGGAGTCGACCCAAGAAAACCTGTTGAAGTCACACACGAGAAACTGCTTAGCAGCCAAACCTTGTTGTTAAATTGAATTAAGTGTTTTATGTGTCACTTTTTGAAAAATAAACTGCACGACACGTTTACCAGACCAGAAACTGCAGAAATACTTAAGGTTTTGCCCTTCCGCAATTGAGACTAGTATATGTCTTGATTCCCTAGAGGCAGGCTTTCCATTGCAGGATTGTAGACGGCATGTTTAGGGGACCTGTGGGTTGTTATAAAGTGGGTCAACGCATGCTGTCTGGCCTGTCTTGCTGTGGACGCCCAGAGCAGAATGTCCGAAAAGCTCCGAGAGGTGACTCCGTGCTTTGCAAATTCTCTCTTCTGTGCCGACTCAGCATGTCGCTCATTGATCTTAGCATGGCCAGCAATAACGTTTCTTTTTCTTTTTCTGCACATCACTTACAACAGAACAGAATGAAATAAACCTTTAAACAAGAAGGCATTCTGTGTTTTCCACTTTAAGTGCTCTTAGTCCACCATTAGTATGGGTTTTATAAACAAACTAGGGGCCAAGTGCACGAATCTGTGCACCTTAAAAGTAACTGTGGACTTTGAGGCTACCGTGGGCACAGGGGCAGGTCTCATCTCATCCTCCACACCCCCGCCTGACCCCTCCCACCATGCCCCAAGTCCTCTGTCTGCTGGCAGCCCTGCTCCCACTTGCTGACGGCACCAGCCCCTCTAGCACCTGCTGACGGTGCAGAGCGCCAGCAGTGGGTGTGAGTAGAGCCAGTGCCATCAGTGGGTGTGAGTGGTGGCTGCTGCCCTGATTGCCCCTCAGGAGCAGGGGGAGGTGGAGAAGCCCTGAGGGGCAATTGGGGCAGGCACGGGCACTGGCAGTGGGTGCAAGTGGCAGCTCTGGCACCAGCAGCAGGTGCAAGTGGGGCTGGCACTGGCAGCAGGTGAGAGCACCTGGCACATGGGAGCAAAGGATTTTCAGTAACCACACACCTGGCACATGGGAGCAAAGAATTTTCAGTAACCACCAGAGGCTCGCCCCTATGAGAGCGACTGGTGCCCTGCTTTGGTCTGGCACCCCCACTCACCTGCTCCACCATCCTGCCTGCTGCAAACGCCCGCCATGTTCCACATGTGCCCCCTGGTGGTCAGCACATGTCATAGTGACTGGTTGTTCTGCTGTTTGGTCTATTTGAATATTAGGGTTTTATATAGATAGATACCAAGCTTCCCAATTTCCATGAAATAGAATATAATACATGCAAATACATTTTGCCAGAAGGTATACTAGTGATCACAAAAGGCAACAATGGAAATGGAAATATTCATGATTTGGGTTCAGGTGCTCTTATGTTCAGAACATCTGGAGAAGGTTAGGGGCATCTCTTTACTTATCCATGCCAAATCACAAGATGCTAATATGATCCCTTATAGGCTGTGACTATGTAACAAATCATATATAAAGATATCCATCCAGAAAATACTTACCTGGTGTTTTCTGTGTCCAAGACACACGGAATACGGGGGGGGGGGGGGGGAGAATAAATCCAGAATCCATTACTATCTATGCATGGTAAGTCAACCAGGTAATTCCTACAGATGTTTTCAATCCCACATCTTTGGCTGTGATAATCACCCCTTATCGTCCTGCCTCAATCTTCTTCGGGGAGTTTTCTAGCACACAGGTTGCCTTGCTTTCTACCACGGAGCCCACCTGACCACAGCCTGAGGAGCCAGGTCTGAGAGCCAGTGGCCTGTGACGTGCCTGGTGGAGAGCTCCTCCCCAAAGAGGCACGTCTACAGCATGAGGTCTGACCACACAGTGAGCTATTCTACACTAGACACATTTTTTTAATTTTTATTGATTGATTTTTAGAGAGGGGGAAGGAGAGAGAGAGAGAGAGAGAGAGAGAGAGAGGGAGAGAGAATTTGTTATTCCACTAATTTATGCATTCATTGGTTGATTCCTGTATGTGCTCCGGCACATATCGAACCCAAAACCTTGCATATTGGGAAGGCACTCTAACCAATTGAGCTGCCCAGGCAGGACCTATACGAAGGGGTGACGTCACGGTCGAGGAGGAAAAGCAGGGTGTAAGATGTCTGACTGGTATGGAAGGATCTGCTCATGCACCTTTTTCTTAAATGCGTCACAATTCTGTGGGACTATACTCCATTGGATTCATTGAAATGAGTGATAGAAGAGTTTTATTTTTGTGTCAATATTTATAAAACACCAGCCACTCAATCCTTGACAACTATTCAAAATTATGATGAAAAAAATTAAACTTCTATTTTTAAGTGCTCAAAACTCAGCGAGGAGATATGCAAGCAAAGTCTTGAAGACTGGCGCTCCGATTGCAAAACTACAACTGCGAGGCATAAAGGGCTTTGCTGCGCTGTAAGAAGCAGACTGTGGGAGCACCCATCGACCACCACTAACAGCAAAAAACAAAGTGACCTTTATTCTGGGCAAGAAGGTCACACTTGGCAAAGGACCTTACAATACATGACAGGTTCCGTCACCGAGGGACTCCAGGTGTCCATCGGTGGCACCGGAATGACTGTCCCCACGCATGGCTACCCTCACCACGGTCCCCAGACTCCGTGATCAGCCCATCACCTTGGGTTTATCCCATGTGTGGCCACCAGGGTAATTATTTCTTTATCGTTGCCTCAAAAATCAACTCATATTTAATTCTCCCCGGTACATAATAAAATAACACAACTTTAAAAAGTCCCCGGTTGGGCCAACAACAGGCATTCTGCGCACCCACTGGTGAGACACCAGGAGGCACCATCTGAGAGAAGCTGCCGGAGGGCTGGGTCTCTGGCCTTCCCAACACAGGCACACACCGCCACCTGGAAGGATTCAGATCCGCCTCTAGCTCAGGGAATGTGTTTGGTTAAAGCCGTGGTCGGCAAACTGCAGCTCGCGAGCCACATGCGGCTTTTTGGCCCCTTGAGTGTGGCTCTTCCACACAATAACACGTGCGGGCGCACGTACAGTGAGGCTGAAACTTCGTGGCCCATGCGCAGAAGTCGGTGTTCGGCCTGGGGGAGTCTATTTTGAGAAAGTGCTGTTGGTATTTGCTCTGTGGAGTTTGCCAACCACTTTAACCGTTAAAGGAAGGCCCAACCGTGATCCAAGATGGTCACTTTGTTCTCTCCCAACAGAGAGAAACCGAAATTGTTCTCCAGCTTCCCCTGTGCCAACGCCCTGTTAGAAAACAGCCGGTTGCTGTAACCAACGTCAGTCAATGACACCAGAATAAAGAGCGGAAAAAGCTCCCAAACGTTCCTTTAGCAATGCTTGAGTTTCAGTCACCCCTGCATCTGAATGCCAGCTCTCACCAGCTCTGTGGCCTCGCAGCAGGTCACTTAACCTTCCAAGCCTCAGTTTCCTCCTCTGTAAAATGGGAATGATGAGACCTGACTTTCAGAGGCATAACTGACACAGGCCAGGTACCTAGTAAAACACCTGGCATTCAGCGAATGTTGAATTTAAACAGCTCCTTTGCTCCATAGAACAAAACAGAAAACCAGTTGCTCAGGACTAGCCAGCGAGTAACGAGCCCTCTAATGCCAGCGGATCATCAATGAACCGCAAAGAGAGGACAAAGATCCTACCCAATTTCTTCAACAACATCTGAGCTCTCCCTCAACTGCTGTAAGAAGTAAAATAATTTACACGTGGCCAGAAGTTTGGCAGTGGCTTCAGGATTCAGCACGCGGCGTTTGGATTTCGCTGCAGGTGTGCGCACACACACACACACACACACACATGCGGCGTTTGGATTTCGCTGCAGGTGTGTGCACACACACACGCGCCCGTGTGTGTTCGGCTAGTGTGGGAATGTAGGAGTTCCGTGACTGAGAGTGATCCATCCCTTCTCAGATTTGCACAGGTGGCTGCGACACAACCTTCCTCTTCCCATTTGCTTCGAAAATGACCTGGATTTCCTGGCTCTGCTTTGCTCTCCCCGAGTCACCATGAGTGCTGGCTGAGATGGCAGTGAGGCCCGTGGACCAAATTAGCATCATTGTCATGCATCAGCCGGGGACATGCGCTAGGCTCCCTAACTAGGCGGCAGCCTTCCTGCCCAGCGTCCCGCGAGGACCCAGATTTCACGCACACCAGTCCCCTTTGGCTCGACACCTCTGTCAGCTCCCGACCTCTGGGATCCCAGCCAGCAGCCCCTGTGTCTCACTCTACCTCCGAGCCTCCCGCTCGGCTGTGATGACTTCCCCACACCTCCCCCCGTGTGTCAGCACATGAGACAGAGTGTCGGTGGAAATATTTGCATCATTAAAGTAGCTGTGCCCCGGGGGGGTCACTAACGGCTCCCCAGTATCCACTCTTCCGGCCCCACACCCCGCTACCCCCAAACCTCACTCCCCCGGAGACTGTACATGACATGCCCCACTGTCCCTGGTGTTCTGGAAACAATCAGGCCCCGCTGGGTCCCACGTGTGCCTGCCTTTATCTCCTGCCGCGCCATGGTGCACGCGCCTCCCGCGTTAGTGTCCCTCTGAGGCCAGAAGAGAAGTGACTACAGGCCAAAGCCACACTTTCCCACAGCGGCCAGAGCTGCCTTATTGCTCAGGAGACTTTGTATCTTTGTCCAGAACTGATCTGAAATGCCCCCAAAAAGAAATTTTTAGAAGTATGATCAGAAAAGGAGAAGTAAAAAGACAACAATGTCCTGTGCTTGGTAACTTAGTGCTTCTTGGGAAAGAGACACATTTGGTGGGAAATCATCTCTGAGCCTCAGCAGACTGCACACTAATGGAATTCGTTTTTGTTATCAGCGACGTTGGAAACAGTGGCATGTCTGTCAACCGCAAGATGGGCACGTCCGCAAGGCTGCGGGGCTTGAGTTTGGGAAGCAAGCAGGTTTGGGGGTCATTTTCTGGGTCCTTATTGTGGGTTGGCAATCTGGCCATACAACTGCATCGCGTGGGGCAAATAACTTAATAACTTAAACCTCAATTTCTCCCTCTGCTAATGGGGCTGAGTCTATGTCTTGCAGAGGCTGCAGTGAGTTTAAATGACAACTGTCGAGCAGGCTGGGGCCTCGCAGTGCCTATGGTGGGTGGATGGTTGTCTAAGAAACGGTCCCCCCTCAGGGAGTGCTCCCCCTACTGAGGAGAAATGTGAAAACGTCGGTTATAATAGAACAGAGCTGGGGTTGGACAGCACGGAGCAAGGGCCGTTAGGGAGGGGACAGGACACAGATGCTGGCATCCATCCTGGGTCCTTTTGGGGAGGCCCTTCAGCAAGGACATAGCCTCACAATCCGTGTGGCCCTGACCCGGCATTTCATGTGCGAATATTCCAAGTGCAGGTGGCCGTTCTCTGTGACCGTGGGGCCCATGGAAACCATCATATGTGTCCTTTTCAAAGCTGGAAGGCGTCCTGAACCAGACCAGCCTCGAAGACCTGGCCACTCCCTTTATCTTCTCGAGGCCTTTAGGGTCCATCCCGCATCACACTGTCGCTCAGCTGGACAGACTCTTCCATCAGCATCTCCCCCTGAGGAGGGAAATGTCAGAATCAATTTCCTGGAGAAGAAACAAAAATGGCCTTTTCTCCCTAAAGTGGTCTCGGTAGCTGGAAGGCTGGCCTGAGGGTCGTTTTGGTCTGGACCACGGAGAGCCCGTGGAGGAGGCGCCACTGGGCCCAGAGGACGGGCTGGCTCTAGGTCGAGGTTTTTCCTCATTTCTAACAGCTGCGATTCTATGGCAAAGTGCTGGTTGTATCTCATGGTAAAGGAGATTTCCACTGAAAATGGAGCAAGCTGGACGCCCCTGCAGACAGCCCGGCGATGGACGTCCCGGGGCCAACGTGCCCAGCAGAGGCCAGCCCTCCTGAGCTGCCTGGGGCGTCGGCCGGCGAGGCCTGGGGGACATCGGAAGGGTGGCGTGCAGCAACTCAGGTCACTACCGGCCCCAGAAGGTCAACTGGTTCTTTTGCCACAAAAGGAGACAGGGTTCCAAAGGGAGTTAGAAACAGCCCGCCAGGCTGCCCCTGGCCCCCACTGCGTCCTGCTGAGCAGAAGTCACAGGTTTTCAGCCTGCAGGGACCCCACCCCCCGCACTCCACACCCCACACCCCACATCCCAGCCAGTGGGTCCAGAAGTACAGACGGGACAGCTCAGAACCCAGGCCGGGCACAGCCCCAGCCTGGCAGCGGCGGTCACAGGGGGCAGGGCGGGCAGGGCTCGGCTCTGGGGGACCCGGAAGGCGGGTCTCGGTCGGAGGGTGATGGCAGTGGCAGCTCCGGAATGTACATTACGAAGGATACTGAGGCAGCAGTTTGGATGGAAGGGGCCAGAAAAAATGAGCTTTAATGCGCTTTACATGGGGCTGAGCAAGGGCCCGTCATCCCCACCAAAGTGTAGGTGCTGTGGAGCCTCGGGAGCATAACTATAGCCTCCCCCACACATGCGAGCCCCCCCCCACACACCACACGCACACACGTGCACACACGTGCAGCACACTGCACAATAGGGGAGCTTCTGGAACTCGGAATCCTCTGAAGTCACTGCTCTAACATCCCAAGCAGAAACCAGGCCGCCCCGAGGGGACAGGCTCCAGCTGCTGGTCAGCCAAGCTGTCCTTGTCCTGTCTGTGCAGCAGGAGGAGGCAGGGGACCCGGACCCCATGCCAGGCCGCTGCCTGCAGCCCCCAGAGGACAGTTTCCTTGGTTCGCAGACCAGGAGGGAGACGCCTGGAGGCCGAGGCCGGACACAGGCAGAGCCCGGGGTCGGCTGCGTTTCCTGTCTCAGCGCAGACCGTCTGGAGGGGAGGCCGGCTGCCCGGAGGTCTGTGTGGCCAGCGGCGGCCCCGGGA
Source organism: Myotis davidii (assembly GCF_000327345.1). Lineage (NCBI taxonomy): Eukaryota > Metazoa > Chordata > Mammalia > Chiroptera > Vespertilionidae > Myotis > Myotis davidii. Next base: position 1,663,702 of record NW_006284245.1, read on the forward strand.
GGCTGAGTCAGGGGCCGGGGCCGTGATGGGAGGTGGGGGAGGGGAGGGCTTGCCCAGATGAATCCCTGAATGTTCTGCGGAAGAAGACAGGTCCCCGACCTGGGAAGGAAGTCCTCCCCTCTTGCTTCCTTGTCCTTCCTCTCTTCCCGCAAGCTAGAGGCAGGATGAGCTGTCCGGAGGAAGAAAAAGAAAAGCAGCATTTAAATTACTGGAGGTCACATCCTGTTGGACTAAACAACAAGGCGGAGCCCACTCCCACAGAGACCTCGGGCCATGCTCTCTGCCAAAGGCACCTCAGTCAGTGCTGTCTTCATGGCCTGGGGGGCAGCGGGAACCCACAGATCCCCCGGGCTCTCTCCTTGAAACGAACCACTCCCACTCGCGTCCCTCCTACTGCAGATGCTTCTGGCTCCCCGAGAGCCGAGGGGTGCAGTGACCCAGGAGGCGGTCTCTGGGAATTTTTATCCCCACCCACGCCCTGCACATGAGGCCCAGAGCATAGAGAAGGGCCCTGGTGACAATGGACAGCCGGGGCGAGAGCAGTGGAACCACAGTCCTCCTTTCCGGTAACTTAGGGCTGACGGACGAGCAACCTAAGAAATAGTCGCGCCTGTTAACTTTCGGATGAGACATAACTGTCTTCAGAGTGTAAACCTGAAGCCGGTGCCCCTGCGGTCCAGTCTGCACCCAGTGGCCACCACCTGCTCCTTCCTGGTCCTCGCAGGACCGCAGGCAGCAGCCCGCCAGCCCCGGACGCCTGCGCTCCAGGAGGTGAGAGACCTCGAGAGAGAAAATGTCCGGTCGGTCCCTGGGCGCTAGGCCGAGCCAGCCTAGAGAGTCAGACGCTCTCTGACTGGGCCGGCCATGGGCAGTGCTGGGCAGGGAGGCCGCGGCCTGGTCAGCCAGCCAGGAGCGTGGCCATGTCCGACGGGCATGTCCAGGGACAGGGTGGCCGTACTGAGCAGGGCTCCTGTGGCCGTGGCTGCGGAGCCCCGTGGAGACAGGTGCAGCAGCAGACGGCAGCCCGAGGCAGTGCCTTCAGCTCACCGGCCCCTCTGAAGAGGGGGACCCCCAGGGGCCCGCAGAGGGACAGTGCGCCGGCCGGGAGCGCCCCTTGTCCCCTCAGCAGCTGGGTCTTGTGAACCGACTCGGTTAATTCATCTGCACGCCGTCTCAGTGCCGGCGAGCCTCCGGGAGAGGCGGGCCCTGTGGGGCTCCAGCGCCTGCGGGAGTCAGTCCCCATTCACCACGGGAGCAAGTTAATAATAAATGCAGGGAGGGCTCTGCACCTCAGGCCTGGAGGTTAGACCTGGAGCCTGGGAAACACCTTTGCTCAAACACGCAACTAACATGCTTCTAACACAGACAACACAGAATCAGCTCTGTGACGGGGACACGTCTCGGCCTCAGAGAGTGATATGAAGCCACAAGTGCCTGCTCCATTGCGGGCTGGTGCTGGGACAGGAACGGGGTGAGGAGGGCTGGTGGGAGACGTGGGCTGGAGGTGGCTCTGTGGCTGCCACGGGTGGAGCCTTGGTCCCTGGCCCCCCGGAGAGGGAGGGGAATGTGTGGGGCCTCGAAGGAAGTGGGGGCTCTGAGAGCAGCGGCTTGGGTGTCGTAGCCCAGGTGTGATGTGGGAGACCTCAGGCTGGCAGTATCTTCAGTGCGTTGAAGGCCGGCTCCTGCAGGGTCGCGAGGCCCGAGGAGCCGGCTGTGGTGACGTGCGGCGGCTGGGTCACAGGAGGGGGACTAGAAGCGAGAGAACAGCTAAGATGGTAGCACAGGAGGCTGGTCAGAAGGGCTGCCGCGTCTCATTTTAGTTCTTGGTCCCTCCCTTCAATTCTCAAATTTCTCCCACGTCCTATGATGTCAACTCAGCTCACTGCATGTTATGGCTTCTGCTGTGCACACATGACCTCATTTAACTCCCCCAGCAAGTCGGACGTACATACTCCTGTCCCCAAACTTCTAGGGGAAGAACAGAGAGCTGCTTGCAAGTTAGGTAACTCCTCCAAGGCCAAGCAGCTGACCAGCCAATGGTGGACCAGAGGCCTGGCTCTGAATTCCAGCAGGTCAAGCCCGTGTGTTTGTGTCTGTGTGTGTGTGTCTGTGTGTCTGTGTGTCAGTGTGTGTCTGTGTGTGTCTCTGTGTGTGTCTGTCTGTCTGTGTGTGTCTGTGTGTGTGTCTGTCTGTCTGTGGTTGTCTTGCAGAATGCAGTCCTGCACAGGATTTCACTGTCACCTCTAACATTCAGATCCACCTTATTCTTGATAACATCTGCTTGGCTTCAATGTGCTTGTTCTTCCCCTCACCCACTTGAGTTGGTATTTCTATAGTTTGCGTTCCTCACAGCAGGATGCAAGGTCAAAGGGGTTAGACATTGTCACACTGTCAAATTGCTCGCCAAAGAGGTTGTACTAATTAATCCATTCTCCCCCCATCACTACAGGAGTGTGTGGAGGGCTGGGAATGACGGGCCCGGGGGAACCCGGGCAGCCCATCGTAGCCTGAGCTGGGTCAGAACCGGCACCTGTCTCCCTTACCTGTTAACGCTAAGCATTCCGAGACTGTGTGTCTGTGTCTGTGTGTGTCTGTGTGTGTCTGTGTGTGTGTCTGTGTGTGTGTCTGTGTGTGTGTGGTTTCCCTGCTATTTAGGGAAATTAGAAAATATGATTTCTTAGCAGAAAACCTCATGCTCTATATTTGGCACCTATATTAGGTTTTATTATGCTTTTATGTCAGCATCACATTTAGTACAGGAAGAGTTTTCTCTCTGGCCTGGCTGCGTGGCTCAGTTGGTTGGAGTGTTGCCCTGTACACCAAAAAGGGTCCAGGTTCCACTCCCAGTCAGGGAGTGTTCGGGAGGCAACCCATGGATGTTTCTCTCTCTCTCCCCCTCAAATCAATAAACAGGCCCTAGCCAGTTTGGCTCAGTGGCTGAAGCATCAGGCCACAGACTGAGGGGTATCAGGTTTGAATCCAGTCAAAGGCATGTACCTCGGTTGCAGGCTCGGACCCTGTCAGGGAGCATGTGAGAGGCAACCAATCGATGTGTCGATGTGTCTCTCTCACATCAATGTTTTTCTCTCTCTGTCTCACACTCCCACTCTCTCTAAAAATCAATAGAAAAAAAATCCTCAGGTGAGGATTAACAAAAGAAAAAGGGGGGGGGGGTACAATATCACTAAACATGTCCTCGGGTGAGGATAAAAAAAAGTTTGCTCTTAACCAGCGTTAGGCAAGTAAAATTCTCAAATATATTTCACTCTCAATCGTATGAACAGGGTTAGCGTGCAGTCGACCAATTGGATTAGTGGCTTAAACCAGATACAAGTCTGATTCCCTCGCAGGGACGAAGTCCAGGTAAGCAGCCTACAGAGTGATGGTGGCACCACAGTCAGGCACACACTCCTCTCTTGCAGCGCCACCATTCTCAGCACAGGAGCTTCCATCCTCAAGGTCACCTCAAGGTCACCTCAAGGTCCAATACGGTGCTGAAGCTCTGGCCCCAAGTCCATGATCCAGGCAGGAGAAGTGCCCTGTTGTCAGGAGCACTTCCCAGAAGTCCCTCCAAACAATTCCGCCTGGCACTCATCTTCTGTTCATGCCATGGGGACCGGGAGTGGGCGTATTCTAGGCAGCAGTTTTCTCGGCTGAAAACCTGTCGCTCAGGAAGAAATCCAGAAGAGACGCTGAGCCGGCAGCCAACCGCTGTGCGCTCAGATCACCTGCAGCAGCAAGGAGGCCGACCACTAATTACACTTCAGACAGGTTCTCGGGTTCCATTCGCCTGTGAATGGCGGAAACCGGAGCCTCCTGCCTCTCTTTTCCGCAGGCCAAAGAGGAGAGATGTGAAAACTCACTGAGGGTCTTCCGAGCTCATTATTTATTGTTTTAATGGGCTTTTGGTATTTTCATAAAAGAGGCTTGCTCCCGTCAAGAAATCTGGCGTTGCCCTAACCGGTTTGGCTCGGTGGATAGAGCCTCGGCCTGTGGACTGAAAGGTCCCAGGTTTGATTCCGGTCAAGGGCACGTACCTTGATTGCAGGCACATCCCCAGTAGGAGGTGTGCTGGAGACAGCTGATCGATGTTTCTCTCTCATAGATGCTTCTGTCTATCCCTCTCCCTTCCTCTCTGTAAAAAAATCAATAAAATATTTTTTTTTAAAAAAGAAAGAAACTGGTGTGTCCCAATGTCCTCTTATTGCAGCCCCAGCCCAAGTGCAGAGACTGAGGAGACCAGCACGGGGGTGGGAAGCTCCGCTGGAGGGGCGCTGCCCGGGGGAGGGCGCTAAGCAGTGAAGAGATGCCGTTACAGAGCCACCAGCCTGCGGCTCCGGCCTCTCCGTGCTGAAGCGGACTCCGTGGCCCGGCCGTGGCTGGCTTCCTCACCGGCCCATGTGGGTTAGGATGTGGGTTAGGACGGAGGCAGCCTTGGGGCCTCTGGGGGAAGGTCAGCGTTCAGCCGCCACTCGAGCGACCCTGATTGGGAGAACTCCCGAGGAAGGGCCAGCCCACGATTCCCCCCACTTTGCCAGTTTCAAGTCAGTACATGACACCATCTCACACCGCGCTCCCAAACTCTCAGGTCATGCCAGGAATAAGCATCAGAGACCGGCCCTTTCTGATACTTTCCAAACAACACGAGCCATTTCCAGCCGACACTAACTGCGGATTGCCGCGGCCAGACAGCCGGTTCGGGAAGCAGTTCCGCTCACCTCTCAGTGAGACGGGGCCTATTTTTAGAGACCGGACCAGGGTATTCAGGGCCGTGCGTCCTGGGAACAAACAGCATCGCCGAACCCTCTGTCTCGGGGAGCACAGCTGTCGGCGGGATGTAAATATCCTCCCGCCTCTTGTGAATCCAAACACAGCATCAGGCCGGTGTGTGAGAACCAGGAAACGGCGCTGCCGGCACAGGGCTCAGGCTCATCTAGCCTCCTTGTCTGATCCCAGGGAGCAAGGCCTGAAGACAAAACAGGCTCTTTTAGAAAGTAGCCCTGGGGCCCGTCTGTGCTTCTCCGAGAAACGCAAAAACCCTGATACATGGCAACCTGATTTTTTAAATATGTTTTTCATTGATTTTAGAGAGGAAGAGGGAGAGGGATAGAGATATAGACACATGAACGAGAGAGAAAGAGCCATCGGCCGCCTCTTGCACGCTCCTACTGGGGATCAAGCCTGCAACCCAGGCTTTGAACAGCGACCTCTTTGTTCGTGGGTCAATGCTCAACCACTGAGCCACACTGGCTGGGCTCAACCTTATTTCTTGGCCTCTAAATTTTCTGATGTTTTGACATCTTGGGTGGCCTGGCTGGCCAGGGAGAGACTGCCCCTCCTGAGGGCTAGCTAACTCCTAAGATAATAACTTATCTGGAGCACACCTGGCATATGCAAACCAACCAATTTTGAGTGCATACCCCTCCACCACCTCCTTTGTCTGACTTCCACACACCAAACCAGGAACCTTCCCTGCCCTGAACCAGCCCAGGGCCAGGTGCCAGACCCAGGGACAGCCCCACGCCTGCCAGAATGTGTCCCCTGTCAGCCCCAAGCTGTTTCCCACAGAAAACACAACTGGGGCTCTGGCCTCTCTCTCCCTCACTCCTTTCTGTCCCCTGACCAACTCTGCTGTGTCCCCAGGTGGCCCTGCACGGTGTGGCGGCCCCCTCCTCTTAGGAGATGTCCCCGGCATTAGTCTGTAAGTTACACTCCACGGGCTCGTCATTGACACAAGCTCCCATTCACTGGCCCCTCAGAAATGGTACTAAATGTAGACCGGCAGAGTCCCAGTTCTCTCTGCATCCATGGCAGTCTGCTGGCCGGTCCATGAGCGGTTGTGTAAATATGACATCTGATCAGAGGGAAACACTCTCTCAGGTGTGTAAGTGTGTCACAGAAATCTCATCTGCTAAGCGATGTATTGTTACTTCAATTTGTCCTCCTGTCATCCCACTGACTTCTGAGAAACTGAAAATCAGCAAAATTAAGTCGCTGGTTTCCGGCCCTGCAGCTAGGAAATGCTAGCGGCCAGGCCCACCAGCCCCAACCAATTCCGTAGCTGAACTGGGGCCACCAGGCATGTGGCCTCCCCATGCAGTCCTGCTGAGGGAAAGATGAGATGGCACGATCTTTCTAGAAAGCAACTGTGCATACTAAGGGCTATAAAGACGGCATGTTCTTTGCAGGTAATATCTTAAGGACTGTATGCTGAGGAAATAAGGTAAGATTTACCCCAAATTTATGAACAAGATGTTCACAGCATCATCATCTATATACTAGAGGCCCGGTGCATGAAATTCGTGCATGGGAGGGGAGGGTCCCTCAGCCCGGCCTGCACCCTCTCTAATCCGGGATCCCTTGGGACTGCTGGCTCCTAACTGCTCACCTGCCTGCTGGCTTGATCCCCCTAACTGCTCTCCCTGCTGGCCTGATCCTCCTAACTCAGTCGTGGGCAAACTATGGCCCGCGGGCTGGATCCGGCCCGTTTGAAATGAATAAAACTATTGAAAAAAAAGACCGTACCCTTTTATGTAAGCATGTTTTATTTGATTTTATATTAGCTCAATGTACCTTGAACATTTCTATCGATTTTGCCAAATCATCCTCCAAAAATGTTGAAGCACTCTAAACTCCCACCAGCAACCATGCACATGCCCTCTGTCCTACTTTGATGCCAATATCATTGATTTCCCCCTAGAAGCTTCCCTCCCCTCAGCTGGGACTGCTTGGCACTTGAGCCAGTCTCACTGTTCAGCCCAGGACTTGATTTCCCGAGATAGAATTATGGAAGAGGAAAAATAGTTTTCCTCTACTCTTCTGAGTTCTTAGCAGAGGCCCTTGTAATGAAAGGCAGATTACCAAGAGAAAAACAAAAATTCATTAACATGTGTACCTCGTGTATATGTGGGAGATCCCAGGAAAAAATGAATAACTCCCTAAGGTGGCTTAAAATCCAGATTTAAATATCTTCTTCCTAGGGAAAGGGGATGGGAGATGTAGGCCTCTTAGAGGAGAGTACATGATTTTTAGGAAAGATGAATGGGGGTGGGGGGAGATAGTTTGTAACAAAGTTTGGGTGTGATGTCAACTTCTAGTCTCTTGTCCTGTGACAGGAGTCAGTCTTCGCTGGCTGATGACATTTTTCCCATCGAGGGGACCTATGACATTTAAGATTCTTTTGGGAGGTCTGATTTTGGGCAGATCAAGAGACTTCAGTAAAAGCCTCTTGTTGCATTTGCTGTTTTTCAAAGCATCTGCAGCTCAAGATCATCAGTATAACAACACGGCATATGTTGGGGGTCGCCTGTTCTCTGACCTTCAGAATAAACCCAACAAAAGCTTGTTTCCTCTCTTAGATGATTTGCCACAGTAGCATTCCCTGGAGACAATATTCTGACCAGGCCTTCCTGGGAGTGACCATAACATACTCTGTGCCTGTAGAAAGGTGTGGGCCATATCACTAAATAAATCAGGGTCAGTTTTCTCATCTTGTGGAATGGGAGATAAAGTGATGATAGTTTATTTCCCTTCCCACAGGATTCCTGCGGGTTTGTGTCTCCACTGCAGCCCCAGTGACCCTAGCACCACCACAGCTGCAGGTTTTGGGTTGCTGGGTACCAGGACCCCCTGCAGGCTTGTGTCTCTGCTCCTCCGGCCCCTGCAGCAGCGACAACAAAGCAGGCCCAGAGGCCCTCCACAGCCGGGGTGGGGCAGAACACCTGTGTTGTTGTGATGACCCAAGTGTCCCGGCCCAGCCACCGCCATCTTTGTCTCAGAGTGACAGTCAATTTGCATTTTCCCTCCTTATTGGCTGTGGGCACCTCCATCTTTGTTGTGGAGTATTGGCTAATTTGCATATTACTCTTTTATTAGATAGGATATAAAAGCCTAATATGCAATTTGTCCCCACAGGCGTTCAACAGGGAGACTGATTGCTTGCTATGGTGTGTGCTGACCACCAGGGGGCGGTGTGGAACGAAGGAAGGCCCCAGCCAGCAGCCGAAAGGCCCTGATCAGCCCTGATCACCAGCCAGGTCTAGGGACCCTACCCATGCATGAATTTCATGCACCAGCCTCTAGTATACAATTCTACCTAATAAAAGACAAATAGGGTAATTAACCATACTTCCAATACGCTTCCCACTGGCTAATCAGGGTGATATACAAATTAAATGCCAACCAAGATGGTA
>NW_006284245.1:1672643-1680303 GCF_000327345.1 Myotis davidii
GGGTCTCGGGATGCGCTGCCAGGACCCTGGCAGCAGGAACAATTCTTCTCCGTGCTCCCGGGGGAAGCCAGCTCCCTCCTGGGAAATGGAAGCTGGGCCCCAGGTTTGGGGTCAGCACCCCAAGCAGGGACCACCCGTGTCGTCCTCTGAGGAGCTTGTCGGGGTCTCCTGCAATCACACCGCTGCTTGTTTGGACCAGACGGGACCATGGGCTGTGCTGACCAAGGCACCGAGGAGCTGCAGGAGGTGACTGGCCCTGGGGCGGGAGGAGAGCGGGTACTTCGGCCAGGGGCCCGAGAGCCACAGGACAGCCAGCACCGCAGCCGCCGTGTGGACTTCTAGATGTGCCCATGGGAAGAGCATGCTTGAGGGTCAGCACAGTACTTGTCTCCAGAAACAGTGACTGCTGTCCCAGGAAATCCGTGAAGCCAGTGGCTGAATGCAGTGTGTCCATCTAGAGCTGCACTGCCCAAAAGGACAGCCACTGGCCACAAGGGACTGTTTAAAGTCATACAATCTATAATAATAAAAGCATAATATGCTAATTAGACCAGATGTCCTTCTGGACAACCTTCAGGACGAAGCCGCAGCGGCGGGGGTGGAGGCAGAAGTGGCAGAGGCCCCCGGCCACCATGGCAGGTGGTTGCCGAGGCAGAGGTCGCCGCAGCAGTAGCGGAGGGCCAAGCCCCTTGCACGAATTTTGTGCATAGGGTGGAGGCAGAAGTGGCAGAGGCCCCTGGCCACCATGGCAGGTGGTTGCCGAGGCAGAGGCAGCCGCAGCAGTAGCGGAGGACCAAGCCCCTTGCACGAATTTTGTGCATTAGGCCACTAGTGAAATATAATTAAAAATTTAGTTCATCAGTCACTCCAGCCACATTTTAAGTGCTCGACAGCCTGTGGCTGCTAGATCAGACAGATGAAGACAGAGCATGTTCATCATCGCAGATGGTTACGTGGAAGCCAACATCGATATGGAAATGGAGCAGAGGACAAGAGCTTGTGAGTTCTGAAGACAAGATCAAGGCCTCAGTGAATTTTGGTGCTTGCACCTAGGCCCGCAGGTGTGCCCGTGCACCCTGCTCACCTGGATCACTTCCAGGAGGGTGAGAAGCGCTGCCCAGCGTGAAATATAATTAAAAATTTGGTTCATCAGTCACTCCAGCCACACTTTAAGTGCTCGACAGCCATGTGGCTGCTAGATCAGACAGATGAAGACAGAGCATGTTCATCATCGCAGATGGTTACGTGGAAGCCAACATCGATATGGAAATGGAGCAGAGGACAAGAGCTTGTGAGTTCTGAAGACAAGATCAAGGCCTCAGTGAATTTTGGTGCTTGCACCTAGGCCCGCAGGTGTGCCCGTGCACCCTGCTCACCTGGATCACTTCCAGGAGGGTGAGAAGCGCTGCCCAGCGCTCGGCCGAGACCATGGCGTCAGGCCTCCCTCTGACTACTTATCGTCTCAGGGCCCAGTGCAGAGGCGAGACTGGGCGCTGAGACTGTTCTCATGGGCTCCTTCCGCTTCGGAGCAGCTCTGTGCCTACAGGTAATGATTAGCGACGCCCAGACAGTGTTTCCCACCCAGGTCTTCAAGGCCCCGTCTCCGCACCCCATCCTTCAGCTGACAAACCACCTGGAGGGGATCGAGGCAGCCACCGCCTCTCCAGCCCAGCTCTGCCCAGAAAGGGGCAAATGTTTGTGACGCGCCGGTTCTTTCCAGGGTAATTTTAGCCGTCATTAGTCATTGTGCGCCCTAGAATACGCGCTGTCTCCACGGACCTCCTGCTTCCTGCGGCGATGACCTCCCCCCACCCACCTTGGTGAGGCTCACGCCCCTCGAGAAGAATACTCCGGAGCCCAACAATCGACTCTATCTTCAGCACAATAAGTCAATCTTCTTTAAAAAAATGGGGCTGAAAGTCAAACCTTGTAAAATAATTCAGACGTTTTAGTGTTGTTCTGATTACATACAATTCCCACCAGAACGGAAGTACCTTTAAAATCAGGACTATTCAATGCTAGTACAGGATTTCCTCTTGTTGTTGATCGTTTCCTGCACACAGAAGACACGATGCGGTCCGAGCCGAGTGCGGAGGAGGTGGCCAGAGACAGCGCCGCGTCGCCTTCTGGGGGAGCATTGTTCCGTCTAATTGATGTTTTCCTCGCGAGGCAATAGGGTGAGTGCAGCTATTTTTATCCAGAACAGAACAGGTTTCCCCTAAACTTGGGATTCTCCCGCCTCCGACTGGCTTTATATAGAGTCCGAGTCACAGCGTGTACCTTCCAAAGGCCACGTCTCCATGAAACGTTATCAGCAGCGGGCAGATTTAAATGCCAAACTATGTTCTCAACCAGAAGGCGAAATGAATAGCCACAGAGCTTTGAACTTTGGAAATTCTGGCTTCACCATGACCTTTTCATGGATTCTATCTCCTCAGCAGGTCTGGAGCCTAGAAACGGGTCCTCGGCCTTCATGAAATTAAATACCTCCCTCTTCGCTACAGTGACACATGTATCTGCTGATCGGTTGAGTTACCTGTAGGGGCTGATGCCTTCAGTAATCTATGGTCGAGCCTCTAAGCAGAGAATAAACTGGACTCTTGTGTATATAACAGCAGTAAATCGCCACGCACGTCTTGGCAGAACAATTTTCCAATTTCCCCTCCTCAGAGACACATAACACAACTTTCACAATTTGGGCTGACCGGTTAGAAATAAACCAACGTTAGCCTTTGGTCCAATTACATAAGCACTTCTATGAAGAAGGTGGTTCTAACTTTAGGTTGCATTAGATGAAGCTATGATGGTGAAAAATAAACTGCCTAGAAGGGGGAAGGTATCATGAAATAGTAGCAGGAAACCTGTAAGAGACCATCAACATCTGCACTTATTAGAGTTTCAATGTGGGAACTTCATAAAGAGGAAGGACGCCCGTCAGCATGGTCCGGAGCTCAGGACAGGCATCGAGGAACGCTGTTGACACCATACGGCCAGCAATGCCACTGCTGGGTCTTTATCTGAGGAAACCCAAAACACCAATTCGAAAAGACACATGGCCCCAAAGTTCACTGCAGCATAATCTACAATAGCTAGAATACGGAAGCAACCCAGCTGCCCATCGATAAAGAAGATAATACATATATACTAGTATATATACATGTATACACATATAAAAAATGAATATTATTCTGCCATAAAAATAATGAAATGTTGCCATTTGCAACAGCATAGATGGACCTAGAGGGTATTCTGCTGAGTGAAGTAAGTCAGACAGACAAAGATGAATGCCATAGGATTCCACTTATATGTGGAATCAGAAAATGAAATACGTGAACAAACAAAACAGAAACAGACTTATAGACATAGATAAGTTTTGACAGTTGCCAGATGGAAGACAGGTTGGGGGATGGGTAAAAAAGAGGAAGGGATTAAAAAGTGCAAATTGCCAATCACAGGGTTGTAAAGGGCAGCATAGAAACTATAGTCAACAAGACTGCAATTCACCCTCATCACCACGCGGTACATCTGAACGTAATAACATATTGTATGCCAATAGCAATTGAAAAAAAATTTAACTTCTTTGCAAAGAAATGTTTTTGAATAAATAAATGAGAATGAATCCATAATCTAAGGAATTTTCACAGTGATATTATGTTTTCCAGGTCACACCAGCCATCCGATGGTTAAAATAAAATCACAACCAGAGCAACAAAAACAGCACTCCTCTGGTTCCACCGGCTCCCACTACCATGAGGTAAGAGGTAAGAAGGTGGGCTTATGATTCAGACAGATCCGGTTAGAGCTGCTGTCTCAGCATTGAACTAGTGTGTGTGGGTCCGGGGCCAGTTATGTATGTTCTCCGACTCAGTTTCCCCATCCGCGGAGCAGCTGTAACCAGAGGACCTCTTTCCCGTTCTGTGAACGTTGGAGGAGGACGCCTGTCGAGAGCGAAACGTGATGGCTGCCCCTGCTAATCATGTGTTATAAACAATGGCCTGATTGCAAAGTGCATATTCCTAAACCCCTGCTGTCGCCCTTGCTATTAGTACGCGTGGTTCTGTGCCGGTTGTGGTGATGGCTCTGGAGCGCAGCTCCACCCGGCCAGCTCCTTCAGTGGCCCAGAGATGGCTGCGTGTCCTTCTGGACTCAAAATGCCATTTTTCTCCCGTCCTGCCTAACAGTGGCCCCAAGTTGTCCATGTCGCCTCAAAGCTGCCGAGACCACAGCCGCAGCCAGCGTGGCTTCCCGAGTCCTTCCCCGATGCCTGGCTTAGATGCCGTCACTCAGGGCTGGGCCGGCTCTCCTCCACCGGCCTTCCCGGGACACGGGGGATCGCCCTTCCTCCACACCACGCGGGCCACGCTTGAGTCTGGGGTCTCACTGCCCTGGCAGTCATTTGGGGAAACACCGTTTTAATTTCCGACCCTCTTAACTGCAGGACCTGGCCCCGGTCCCTGGGGGCTGAGTTGGACGAAGACGAAGGTGACAGACGCCCTGCTGCTCTCAGAACCACGCTGCCTTCCCAGGCTGTGGCCTGGCTCCCCAGCCCGAGTCCTTCCCCGACCGGCCACGTGCCCCCGACCAGGCTGCGGACCGCCACCCGCCCTATGGCCGTGCCCTGCAAGTCTTCAAGCCATGAGTGGTTTGGTCAAAATGGCATTAAATCCTTCGAGATAAACACCAAGGAGCTCGCCCCGATCGCCCGCAGCCTCGGAGCCTGGGAGCAGAGACGGAGCCCACGATCAGCATCACCTCCCTTTTCCACGGGGACCAACCAAACTCACCAGGGTCCCCCAGCCCCGGCTGTCCTTCCTGTCCTCCCCGACGCGCCTCCTGTCCAGGGCGGGTGTCAGGGGCACAGCCGGGCTCCGCCCTGCACGCGCCCTTGTCCTCCCTGCGCCCCAGCGCCCAGCGCCTCTTTCTCAGGAGGGAAGGACACGTAGAGGGAACCTGATGGAGTCACGCGGGGACAGCCAGCGTTGGGGGCCCTGGAGCCTATACCATCCAGGGGCCACTTACAGTGACAGAGTAGTTTATTTTTGCAGGTTTCACCGAAGTACAGGACAGGCAGACCCCTGGCTGCAGCCCTGCCCGGGCTTCAGGGGCTCATGCAGGTGGGGGCACCGGAGCCTCCCTGGCACCGCCTGGGACTTGACTGTGGCCCTGCTGCCTGGGCGCCACGTGTCACAGATGGGCCGCAGAGCAGGGCGGGCACAGACGCCTCGGGCGGCCGTGACCGCTGTGGGGAGCACATGCCCATGTACTTCATTACCTCTGGTGGCGGCGGGGCGCTGACCACCATCAGGCCCAAGCGTCGCCTTTCTGGGCCATTTTCACTTGACTTGGCCCGTGTTCCTGGTTGTCTGGCCATCTGGGCTCCTCTCCCTTTTCTGTCGCGAATTCCGTCTCTGCTGTTCCGTGGGCTGAGGAGCAGCTTTGTCTGTGGGACTGAGCATCCCTGGAGCTGCCCCACCGAGGGCGGGGGGCGGGGGGAGGTTGTTTTGTTTTGTTTTGTTCCTAAACTCTACAAATAATAGAAGAAACGATATTGTTTGTGGTGGTGCACCTGCTTCCCCAGCCAGGGGAGCTGTTTTGTTTTCTATTCCCTCCACCCTCCTTTTATCTAGGCTGCTGCTTTGTTGTCGGTGGGAACGTCAGTGGCTCCTGCTTTCTTAGGGAACTTCCGCTCCCAGGCCGTCTGAGATCCTCCCCAGAGTCCCAGGGCTGCATTGTTTTATCGCCTCCCCACCCCCATTCCATGTACACCACATAAACACGCACCCAGATACACAAGATGCTTTTAAAGGAGCAAAAGCAATGCAGGTGTGAGGTCTCCTGGGCACATGGGCACATGAGAGAGAGAGAGGTTCTGAATGTGCTTTTGCACACACGTGTGCACGTCGCAGAAAGCGCGAACGGGAGTCTGCGTGATTCCTACGTGCATTCCCCTAGGCTTCAGTACAACAGAAGTAGACACGGTCAGGTTTCCTCTGGCTTCCTTTGCTTTTCTCCAAGTTCAAGCAGCTGCAGGTGATCAGGAGCTCAACCCCCTCCTGGTTGTCCTTTCTTTCCCCAGGGCCAGTCTCAGCCCCTGCTCAGGGGTCACCGGACAGCGCCCACCACGAAGGCCCCGGAGCCAGCTGGTGCACCGTGCAAGCCTCGAGGTACCAGATGTGCCTGGCTTCGTCTCTGTGCCCCGGCTCCTGGCAAAGGGCTCACACCCAGGGCGTGCTCAGCACAGCTCTGTAGAACGAAGGCTGAATGAGGTGACCGGGGCAGCCACTTCACCACTCTGCCTCTGGTTCTCTGCCTGACAAGAAAGACGGTGGACTTCTTGAATGTGTCTAATGCTATTATGATGCTCTCTGTCGGAAATGGATTGAATTCACCTCAGAAAGAGCTACCCTCAAAATCCTGCCACAAACGCGTTGCTGCTTGATGGTCAGATTGAAGGTCAACCCTAGTGTGTCTGCCTGAGTGAGGATGTGGGTCTGAGAACGTGGCCTCCATTTTCGGAAGACCCCTCTTTGCATACTCGAACAGCAGTGTGCCTATCAGTTCTTCAGCCTCCCACTTATCCAGACCATTTAGTCTAAACATTGCATGTGTTGCTCTCTGGTGACCCTGGGTGGATGGAGTCTGCCGCTCCCTCTTCTATTTCCTCAGTTTCTCTAAATGCAGATGCTGAGCTCCCTAACCCCACACCACAGGATTAGACTAAAATCTGGAAATATTGAAACCGCTGAGACCCCTTAACTGGGGAGAAGGTGGAGACGAGGTGAACTAAGAACTGAAAATCAGGGGGAGATATTCACCACTGATACATTTGAGCAGAGGTCAATATCCAAAATATATAAGGAACTTACACAACTTACACACACACACACACACACACACACACACACACACACACACTGATTTAAAAATAGGCAGGGGGCTTACATAGACCCTTCTCCAAAGAGAACATACAGATGACCAATCGACAGATGAAAAGATGCTTAAGATCATTAATCATCAGGGAATGCAAGTTAAAAGCACAGTGAGATGCTACCTCACACCTGTCAGAATAGGGAGGATGTGAAGAGAAGGGAGCCCTCGTGCACTGTTGGTGGGAATGCAGATTGGTGTAGTCACTATGGAAAAATGTGGAGTTCCTCAAAAAATTCAAAATAGAACTACCGTATGACCCAGCATTCCCTCCTGGGCGTTTACCTGAAGAAATCTAAAACACTAATTTGAAAAGACATATGCGCCTCCGTGGTCATTGCAGTGTTATTTACAATAGCCAAACTATGGAGGCAGCCCAAGTGCCCCTCAGTAGATGAGTGGGTACACATATACAATGAAATATTACTCGGCCATAGAAAAGAGTGAAATCTTACCATTTGCATTTGCGACAGCATGGATAGACCTAGACTCCAGGTCCTGGAGGGTATTGTGCTCAGTGAAATAAGTCAGACGGAGGAAGACAAATACCGTATGATTTCACTGACATGTGGAATCTAAACAACAAAGTAAGCCAACAAACAAAACAGAACCTCATAGACACAGAGAACAGCCTGGTGGCTGTCAGACGGGAGGGGGGTGGAGGGCTAGATGAGAAAGGGGATAAGATTAAAAAAAAAATCAGGGAGAACAGGCCTTTAGGGGGGAAATAAAG